>NC_138131.1:72636727-73032727 GCF_964188305.1 Podarcis bocagei
GAACAGAAATAAAAAGCAATGGGGAAATTGGGCACCCCTGTCGTGTTCCTTTTTCTATCTTAAGTTCCTCAGTTATCACATTATTTACAATTAGCTTGGCTTTTTGTTCAGAGTATATCGCACCCATACCGTTCTCAAATCCTTGGCCTACCCCCATCCCATGAAGATTCTTTTTCATAAAACTCCAAGAAATATTGTCAAAGGCTTTCTCCGCGTCCACAAAAATCAGCACTGCTTTAGTGTTAATTTTCACCTCTAGCAATTCCAAAATGTCTATTATATTCCTTACATTGTCTGATAGGTGTCTTTTTGGGAGAAAGCCTGCTTGGTCCTTATGAATCTTCTCCATCAACACTCTTTTAAATCTTTTTGCCAAAATGTCTGCAAAGATTTTGTAATCCACATTAAGTAATGATATTGGGTGGTAGTTCTTAAGTTGAGTCTTTTCAGTCTCTGTCTTTGGTATGAGTGAAATATACGCTTCTTTCCACGATTCTGGTGCCTTTTTCCCCTCTAAGATCTCGTTGCAGACTTCCTTTAACGGATGAACCAACCACTCCTTCAAAGATTTGTAGTATCTGGAAGTCAATCCATCTGGCCCTGGAGATTTGCCCAATTGCATGTCTTGAATGGCACCCTCTATCTCTTGCTCTGTTATTCTCTGGTTTAGATCCACCTTGCTTTGATGAGAGATTTTTTGTAATCCATATTTATTAAGGAATTTATCTATATCCTCTTCATTTTGTGGTCCTTGAGAATAAAGTTTTTTAAAATAACTCAAAAAGCAGTTTCTAATCTCATTAGGTTTAGATATGTTCTTTCCATCCACTTCTAGGCTTGTAACTGTGTTTAATTTCTGCCTTTTCTTCAATTGCCATGCCAGAAGTTTGCCACATTTATCTGCAGATTCGAATGTCTTTTGTTTCATTTGCTTTATCTTCCATTCAATCTCTTGATTCATCAATTCCATATATTGTGTTTGATATAACTTAATCTCTCTCAAAATCTCCTGGGACTTCGGTTTTGATCTTAGTTTTTTCTCACCTTCTTTTATCTTTTCCAAAATCTTTTCCTTCTTCTCATTCTGCTTTCTCTTTTTAATTGAATTTTGTTGAATCAAAAATCCTCGCATCACAGCTTTACTTGCGTCCCATATCACTCTTTTTTCCACATCGGCCTTTAGGTTTATTTCAAAATAGTCCTTTAAAGTTTTTTGGGCCTTCATGTGGATCTCTTTATCTCGAAACAGGGTGTCATTCATCCTCCATCTGAATTGACCAGTTGTTGTAAGTTTCATTTCCATCTTCAAGGCGTTATGGTCGGAGCAGGTTTTTGGGCAGATTTCTATTTTCTTGATCTTTGGAGCCATCCCACTAGTAATCCAAATTTGGTCAATTCTGGTCCAGGTCATCATTGCTTGGGAGAAAAAGGTTCCCTCTCTCTCCAGAGGGTTCCTTGTTCTCCATATGTCTATTAGGTCCATATTTTCCGTCATCTCAAAAAAGGTCTTCGGAAGTCTCCCTTCATTGGAGATTGTCAGTCTTTGTGCCTTGTCCATATTTGTAGAGACTACACCATTCATGTCTCCCATGATTATCATATTGTAATCCAGATAGTCCGTCAAAGTTTCATGGAGTTTCTTGAAAAATTCCGCTTTGCCTTCATTTGGTGCGTAAATTCCAACTATTAAGTATTTTTCTCCTTGTACTTGTATTTCAACTGCCAGATATCTTCCTTGTTCGTCTTTAAACATCATTTTTGGGGCCCATTTTTCTTTTACATAAATCACAACTCCTCTTTTCTTAACTTTATCCGATGAGATGAATTCTTGTCCTAATCTTTTATTTATAAGTAGTTTCCTGTGTGCTCTGGTTATATGGGTTTCTTGTAAGCAAATCAAATCCAATTGTTCTCTTTTCAAAATGTGGAATACTTGGCGTCTCCTCAAATGGCGTTCAGCCCATTACAATTCCAGCTAAGGAATTGCAGGGCCATCTTGTTATTTTTCTGTTACTCCTCCGACCGCTCCAAGTTTTTGCTCTTCCTCTGATGGTGCTGGGTCAAGTCCGTACGATAGATTAAGAATGTCTAGTGCTCTCCTTTGTTCTGCAATTGGGTCCACCGTTCCCTTCTGTAAATCCTCTTGATTTCTTTCCAGGAATCTTTCTTTGTCTTGTATGGTCTTTATTTTCACCTTCTTTCCCTTGTAGTCAAAAGACAGTCCTTGTGGGAACTCCCACCTGAAAGGGATGATGTTCTTCTTCAACAGATAGACAAAGTCCTTGTAGAAGGATCTCAGCTCCAAGATGTGTTTAGGGATATCTTTAAAAATCTGTATAGATGAGTTTTCAATTTGCAAGGCCCTTCCGTAATGTAATTTTAGTATTTTGTCTCTTTCTTCCTTCGATCTAAGGGTAATCAAGCAGTCCCTCGGGGTCTTTCTGTTCTGTCTTCTGCCCAGTCTAAATGCTGTTGTTATTTTAATTTCTTCGTCCTCCAAGTCTTCCCAGAAATTAGCAAACTCTCGTGTTAAAAACTCCACTAGATTGTCTCCTTCGCTCTCGGGAATCAGTCTTAATTTCAGATTTCTTTCCTTTCTCTGTAAATCCCACAAAGCCAGAGTTGTATCATGTTCGTAAACTTTTTTAGCAACCGGTTGCAAGTTCTGTTGAGTCTCTCCAGCAATAGTTCTGGCTTCCTCTGCAATCTTACGTGTTGCGGAATTTTCTTGGACCAGCTTGTTTATAGATTCTGTATTCAAATCCAATCTTGCTGTTAGTTCTGTTAATTTCTGTGTATTTTCTGTACTCTGCTTTGTCAAGTTCTCCAAAGACAGATTTATCTTGAGAAGCGCTTGTGTCACTGACTCCATGGAAGCAGCTGTCTCTTTTTCTTGTCCTGTTGTTCCTGTAGGAGTTGCGCCAGTGATTGAGCCTCTTTTCTTTTGTTGCTGTTGCTGGTATTGTTGTTGCTTAGCCTTAGCTCTTGTGGTTATCTCTTCCGCTGAGCCACTCATATCCCAAGGTCGTTCCCAGGAAAGCGGTCCCCTGATGGAAAATTCCACTGTCCTAGACTTTACAGCTGTTACTTTAGCCCTCTAGGGGGAGCAGGCCAAAAAATCCAAGTATAGAGACAAAGAAGTTTAAAAACAAGTATATCAGGAGGCTTGTAAAAGTCTTTTACAACACTTTTTCCAGTAGATACAATTTCAACATGCTCCAGTAAACTGTAACAACAGAGTCCAAGAACTTTGTATCAACAGAAACTTCAATTATGTAACTTTCCCCTGGAGTTAAAGACAGTTCAGTGCTTTAATATCTTATTTGGCAGTCCGCTTCAGGGCAGTGAGGCAGCAGAAGGGTTTTTCCTTTTTTAAATAAATCATGCAGTTCTTAATGTCCTTTCCCCCCCCCTCTGCCCTGCTTGCTAGAGGGGAGATCTAAGTTCAATGTCAGATTTAAATAGTCAAAGAAAAAAGTCTCGTGCGGATGCAGCTTTAGAATTCCGTTGCTTTAGCTGTCATGCAGTCAGGGGAAGGCAGACTTCCTTAATTTTTGCCTTCCCTGTTTTCGGCCAAATTTTCTTTTAAAAGGTTCCAAATTAGCGTTCAGTCTTACTCACAGGTTTTTTCAGTCCCAGATTTACAGGAAGGAATCGGCGCTCTCCGTCAATGGCGACGCGGCTTCACCCTGCGGGCTGGGTAGCGACTCTCAGCACCGCGCTCTCCCGATGCCGTTCCAGAGCCTTTAAAAAGGCTCTTTCTGCAGTAAGGGGGGCGCTTCTGGTGCCCACCGAGTCTCCTTGTTCACAGGCTTCAGCGCCTGTGACTTTAGGGGTCCCCCGCTTGCCGTAGCGGGTCAGACCCGAACTCGCAGAGCAGTCCTCCTCCGGAGCTCGGAAAGAGGACCGCCATTAACGCTGGCGCCGACCGGAAGTCGAGGAGGAAGAGTCTTAAGCATTAAGGACAAGTGACTTTTCTGAATTTCTTTTTTTTAAAAAAATTTATTTTATTTTAATTATATTTTTTGTTAAGAAGTTGAATCACTGTGTAGTAAATAATGGAATTAAGGATTGTTACCTGGAATGTTAATGCTTTAAATGATAAAAAGAAAAGAAATAAGGTGGAATTTATATTCAGCAAACAGAAATTGGATTTGATATCTTTGCAAGAAACTCATATCACAAAACAGCACACAAGAATTTTATCCAATAAGAAACTGGGACTTGATTTTGTTTCTTCAGATAAATCTAAGAAGAATGGAGTTGTAATATACGCAAAAAAGCATTTGGAGCCGAAATTGATCTATAAAGATTCACAAGAAAGGGTCGTTGTCATAGAAATAATAGCCCTGGGGGGGAGAATTAAAGTTATCGGTTTTTACACACCGAATGAAAAAAAAGTGAATTTTATCAAAAGTTGGAACGAGAGTTGGGGGATTTTATTGGAGAGAAAATTTTATTTTTAGGAGACCAAAATGGCGTGGTAAATCCTGATTTAGACAGATCCAAAAAGACTACTAAAAAACAGCAAATAAAACTCCCCAAAACCTTTTTTCAGTTAGTAGATTTAAGTTTAGAGGACGCATGGAGAATACAAAATCCGAAAGTGAAAGAATACACTTTTTTTCCTACCCTAGTAACTCGGCAGGAAGAATTGATGCCATCTGGCTAACAAAAGATTTGACAGTCAAAATATGTAAATCTGAAATTCAACCAAAGACAATAGCTAATCATAATGCAGTACAAGTAACGCTGACTTGGGGAAAGAGGAAATCTATAAGATGGAGATTAAATGAAACTTTATTGAGAGATGAAATAATAATAGAAAAAGCAAAAAAGACCTTAAAGGACTTTTTTGAACTGAATTTAAATAAGGGCACCGATTTAAAGATAGTCTGGGATGCTAGTAAAGCTGTCTTAAGAGGTTTCTTTATTCAACAAAACGTAATTCAAAGAAAACAAAAGGAAAATAAACAACAAGAAATCTTAGAGGAGATTAGAAAAAGCGAGCTGGAATTATACAAAAAACCAAATAGTGTAGAATTAAAAAGAAATATTAAGATCCGAAAGTTGGTCAAGATTGAAACTTTCCTTGTTGGGCCGAATTGCTGCTATAAAAATGAATGTATTGTTGGAATTCTGCCTGGGTCAGAGGAATGTGCCACAGCGTGGGCACCGGCAGATATTCCTGTCGACCTCCCCGCGTCTCCACTCTGCTGATAAGCAGGCGAGGTCTCGGCGATTCTTCTCAGATGTGTGAGAGGAACACACCGTTCTTCCTCTCTCCCCTTTGGTGTCCCCCAGGGAGGGGAAAGAAGCAGACAGAAAACTATTTACATCCTTTTATTTCTGTCTCTTATATCAGTACAGAGAAACATGTCTGCACTCGACAACAGCAAGAAGAAACTCCACCCATGTACTTCCAGTACGGGTCATATGACACACACACTGAGCTAACATCCGGTGCTCAGTACAGAATGGACTGCCCCTTTGTTCCCATGGCAACAGTCACAAACATCCTGTTTGGCTTTCCAGCCACAAGCAGCTGACTGAGCTGCTGGAGCCTTTGCTTGCTGCAGCATTGGTGCTTTATGGTAACATACTCCCCCTAAAGTATCAATGCGTGCCGCGAGCAAAGCGTCATCCAGAGAAGAAAACAAACAGTTGTTATACTTATAACATTCCCCTGTTGTTTCAGTTCCACCCTTGGAACTACCCGCCACTGGTTTAACCAATGTACCTCTCTGGTTGTGTGACTTCGCATTACCTTGGTTGACAGCTCTCTGTTGTGCCTTTGTCTCTGACTCAGACACAGCTTCAATCTGTCCTTGGTCGTTTACAACAGCAACATATGCAAGGTTAGCAAACTCCTTTGAATACCTCTTGGGTGGTACACCCTTCGTTGCTCTCTCAGACCTACGTAAGAGTTGCTGCTCTTCTCTGCTTTCTGGTTCAGCCTCTGAACTCTCTGGAGAACCAGTACTAAGCTTAATCAGTGGTTCATCCTCCTCTTCTGAGGGTCTAGTCATTATTTGAGATTTCCTCTCAATGACTGTGACAACTGAGCTGTCTGAGCTATCGCTGTCATCATCATCAGTACCACTGAACTTAATAAGATCAAACTCATCATCATCATCATCAGAATCATCTGTGGAAAAAGTGTTAACAATCACTCTCTCCTGTTCAGGAGCACTCTCTAGAAATTTTGTGAGAATCACCTGACCAGATTCAGACAAAATTACTCTGTAGAGACCTTTTTCATAACCTACGAAAATGCCTCTGGCATTCTTTACCCCACCTGGAGCTTCTGTTCTCACCTGAGACCCGAAAACCTTAAAATAGGCAACAGAAGGTTTTCTATTGAACAGCTTCTCAAAAGGAGAAATTCCCAAGTCTTTTGAGACCTTTCTCAACCACACGTGAACATAGGACATTAACGACTCCGCCCAATATTCATGTGGCAAATGTGAACTAAGCAATTGCGCATTCATTCCCTTTTGCAATTCTTTGTTCACCCTAACACAGACACATTTCTTCCATGCTTCTTCGGAACTAGCAAGTTTGTGTCTTATCCCTTTCTCCTGCAGGAACCTCTGGAAATCCTGTAAAAGAAAAATTGGCTTGTCATCTGTGAAAAGACAATCAATGTTAGCATCATGCATACTTTTAACCTTGTCACAAAACTCCTGAAACTTTTCTAAAGTTTCCTGCGGTTTCTTCATCATATAAACCCAAGAATAATTAGTGTAAGAATCAACACACACAAGGTAATATTTTGCACCGCCTCTAGATGGTTCTAGAGGACCAATCACATCAGCATACACCCGCTGAAAAGCTCTGTCGACCTTCTTGGCCACCTTCTTGGTGTCCTTGTTGGTCAGACCTGCAAGAGAAATCACGTTAGAATCACAAGAATTACATTCCATGTAATCACTTTGATTAAAAGTCAACAAATACAGTCCATCTTTCTCTTTGGCAGAAAGATATAACTCTCCATCTTTGTAGATCTCGCAGCTTTCAGCATCATAGGACAGTTTTAGTCCCTTCTTTGCAATCTGCGAAGCACTCAGCAGACTAAATTTCAGTTCTGGAACCAGGTAAACATCGCTTATAGTCAAGTTCAGACTCTCAAGATACACAGTTCCAATTCCGGTCGCTTCCAGTTCTTGACCGTTGGCTTGTTTCACAGTGAAGCTTTGCTTCTTCAACGTCGAAAACAGTTCTCTGTGTGGGCAGAGATGCTTCGTGGCGCCCGTATCGATTATAAATGCGTTCCCAACATCTGGCGTGGTTCCTTTCGCCATCATAGCCTTTGCAGGTTTCACCTGGCACATGGTACGGCTTTTGTTTCACGCCTCAGGCTTCGTAGAGCTGTTCTTGGCTCCTTTTGACTGTCGCGGCTTCTTACAGTTCCACTGTAGATGCCCAGTCTGTCCACAATTGTGGCATCGGACAGCACTCAATGCTACGGTGTGCTCTCCAGTAGATTCAGCAGTGGGAAGGTTCTGTGGGATGTGGAACTTAACAGGTTAAGTTGTTCCCATGATGCCTCAGCATTCTGACGTCAGTTTTCGAAGCTGGGAGGAGATTGGGAGGAGTTTTGCCATTCTCACTCTATGCTGTGAGGGGAAAAGAGCAGTCTTATAATGGCTGCAAGCAGTCCTGGTTTTTCCGGAGATTTGTTGGAATAAACAACTGTAAATAAACAAACCGGTACTGTGTGTTTGTCTGGAAGCTGAGCCAAGATACTTGACAGTTTTACACCGCTGTGTGAAACTCTGCTGAGGCGTGACTGAGAGCTGCGCAAGAGGAAGTGTGCCGGGCAGCCATAAATCGCTAATTGGGATCGCAAATCAATTAGCGGGGACCGCGGCTGACTAACAAAGTCCAAGAGGTTATGGGTAACCTTAATCACCGATCGTAAAACTGTCACGGGAGGCTGCCGGAAAGCTTTGATCTGCGGTGTCGAGCAGAGAAGCACGGCAGGAAGCAGAGGCCTGTCTTAGAGGCAAGCAAGCAAGCAAGCTGAAAGACGCAAAGGTTTGCCTGTGCTGTGTTGCTGCGGCGTTCGAGAGCAGCAGGAAATCGTCTCTCCGGACGGGGTGCTGGATAAGCTGTGAGTAAGCTTGGGGACCCTTGGGAGAATGGAAGACAATGGCAGGCAGCCAGGTCTTGGAGGACATTCCGTCTGGAAAGCTCACTCTAAGAAGTTGGGCAAGGACGTGGAGTCAGCAAGGGCTGTCTGGGGATGTACTGCTGCGTTTGCTGTGAAGCTTCAGCAGGAGGCCAGAGCCCTGGGGAAGGAATACAAAAGCCTAGAGATGGCTGTAGCCCCTGTTCCTGATGTTTTAGCCTCAAGGAGCGCTGGTGAGCAGGTCGGGGGGGGGGCGAAGGATTCCAAAGGCAAGTTTAAGAAGCCTGCTGGAATGAGATGGCGGTTCAGAGGGGGCAAAGCTGGCAAGGAGTGCTTTTCCGGAAGAAGGAGAAGGAGGCCAGCTGGGAGGAGCCCCGGGCAGTGTTTTTCCACTGGAGTTCAACATCTGCGTGGCAGTTGCCCCCACCGGAGCAGAGAGCCAAGGCAGGATGTTGCCAAGGACACTTCTCATGGGAACCAGGCGGGTTTCCATGGGAATCAGTCTGGAAGAGGAGGCCAGCGTGGGAACGCAAGGGAAGGACGTGGCTCAGACACTGGGGAGGGTTGTTTTCTTATCACTGCTTCTATGGCAACTGTGAAGAACAACTCCAGCCAGGACACGGTGACGCGCTGGGTTTTGGATACTACTGTCAGTCGTCACCTGATAAGCGAACCTGCTGGCGAAATGCGGAACTGCAGGGCTGTTTCAACTGGAATGACTGTTATGTTCGCAGACGGAACACAAAAATCAGTCTGTGGTGTGGCTAACGTGTTTTTCTCTCCTTTACAGGAGGAGCTAGAGGTCTACGTTGTGCCGGGACTGAATTGTTGTCTATTATCTGTATCAGCTCTAATGAAGCAGGGATACAATGTTTGTTTTGAAAATGACACCTGTTCCATTTTCAGAGGAAGGAGACAACTGGTCAACGTGCAGAGGGAGAACAATCTCTTTGTTCTGGAGTCACCTCTGGAGGGTGGTGGGAATGCTGGAAAAGCACAGGTGCAGTGTGCTAAGGTTCCCAGTCATGTGCAAAAGTTGCACAGGTGCACAAAAGGGTGTAAAATCACACAATGTGGGAGGAGGTCCCAAGGGTGCAAGGCATGCAAAGGTGCAAAGGTACTTGGTTTTCCCGGGTTTGGGAGGGTAGCCAAAGAGCCCTTTGAGCTTGTTCACACAGATCTGTCAGGACCCATGAGGTGTGAGAGTCTGGGTGGGGCCAGGTATGTGCTGTCGCTGACAGATGACCACAGCCAGGTTGGCTGGTGTTTCTCTCTCACATCACAGGGGGAGGTGGCGCAACTGATCCAGGATTGGGTTGCAGAGGTGGAACGAAGGTTCTCCACCAGGGTGCAAGGGTTCAAGAGCGACCAAGGGTCACAGTTTACTGGGTCTGCTCTGGAGGAGTTTTTCAAGGAAAAGGGAATACGTCACCAGGTGACGGGTGCAAAGTCTCCTCAAGGGGAGGAGAGGGAGGCAGAGGCTGATCCCGGTGATGGGGACCAGGTCCAGGATCAGGGTTCAGAACCCGGTGATGGGGACCAGGTCCAGGGTCAGGGGTCAGGGCAGGTTTGGGCATCTCCAAGGGTTGTGAAAGGAATGTCCAGGTGTGAGGCTTCATCTCTGGTAAGCGTAATGGAGAAAGCTCACGGACGGGTTGTCAAGTCAGAGGGGGAAAAGTCTGACGGAGAAGACACAACTGCTGGCCCAAGTGGGTCAGAGGGGTTTCAGGTCACGGGTGCGTGGGAAAGTATCGCACAGTGTGATTCTGGGAATGTTGAAGGGGTTCAACAGGTGCCTGGGAAAGATGCCGGTAAGGGGCACAAGGCAAAGGGAAAGGTGTTGAACTCAAAAAAGGTCTTGTCAGAATGGTTCGGCAAGAGGGGGTGTGGGATGTGGAACTTAACAGGTTAAGTTGTTCCCATGATGCCTCAGCATTCTGACGTCAGTTTTCGAAGCTGGGAGGAGATTGGGAGGAGTTTTGCCATTCTCACTCTATGCTGTGAGGGGAAAAGAGCAGTCTTATAATGGCTGCAAGCAGTCCTGGTTTTTCCGGAGATTTGTTGGAATAAACAACTGTAAATAGACAAACCGGTACTGTGTGTGTTTGTCTGGAAGCTGAGCCAAGATACTTGACAGTTTTACACCGCTGTGTGAAACTCTGCTGAGGCGTGACTGAGAGCTGCGCAAGAGGAAGTGTGCCGGGCGGCCATAAATCGCTAATTGGGATCGCAAATCAATTAGCGGGGACCGCGGCTGACTAAAAAAGTCCAAGAGGTTCGAACTCTGTTCTTGCCTCCCTCTGTCCTTCACTTCCAGTGCAGCAAGTCTGTCGTGTTCGTTCAGGACGACGGCACACACCCTTTCCGCGGTCAGATCCTGAGCAGGTAGCGAACCAAGCTGACTGGCAACAACCTTGTAGGTGCGGTTAAGGCTGTTTATTGCTTCATGAAGCAAAACACTTCCTCCTGTAGACGGAAATTGCGTTCCACCATCTGTTGACGCAGGAACTTCATCTCTGTCAGGTGCGCTTGAACATCTCCATCAGGCGCTAATCTCAGATTGGTCAACTTTTCAAAATACAGCAACGCTGAAGAACCAGCATCTCTCTGATGCGTTGTACGCAGCGTGTTCCAAACCTCTTGCGCATTTTCTAAATGCTGGATATGGACCAATTGATCATCTGAGACGCACAGAATTATAGCAGTCCTAGCCTTCACATTCTGTGTCTCCCAAGCACGCGTTGGTGCTGCAGGGATGGGATTTTCAATCACCCCAAACAGTCTCTGATTCTGCAGCAGGGCCTTCATCTTTACAGACCAAGATGAATAATTGTCATTGGTCAGGAGGGGTGGAGAAGGCAAGCCTCCCCCCTTCTTGGCATCCATTTTGAGTCCTTGCATTGACTCTAAAACACAAGCCTCTAAAATCCAATAGCTGGTTTGTTTACACTCTTGACACCTGGCAACTCTGACACTGGCTGCGTTGGAAAGTCCCTTCCACCAGTTCGTGAGGACCTAGTGATAACAAAACTTTGTTTTCGCCTCTCTGAGGCATAGACTGACTGTCCAGCCCTCTCGAGTAACTTTCCATTCCTCCTCTCTGAGGCACAGCCTTCACTGAAGGACGTTGCTTAGCAACAATGCATTCCTTTCCTTGGACAGGAAACCACAAGAATCTCTGGAATGCAGGCCTCTTCTAAGTTGGAGCTGTTTTCCCAAACACGCTCTCCGTGAAGCAGAGAATGAATCAATCTGCATTCACACTTTTAAGCCCTTAAATCTCATACCTTGGGCTTCGTGCCTTGGCTGTCAGCTTCATCTGGTCAGCTTCTGGCTGCAGAGGATCAGGCTTCCATGGAGCGATGAAAACAGCAGCTCTGCTACTCTTGATGCAGACTCCCATGGATCGAAGAATCCAGCAACCGGCATCTGCTACCACTGTTGGAATTCTGCCTGGGTCAGAGGAATGTGCCACAGCGTGGGCACCGGCAGATATTCCTGTCGACCTCCCCGCGTCTCCACTCTGCTGATAAGCAGGCGAGGCCTCGGCGATTCTTCTCAGATGTGTGAGAGGAACACACCGTTCTTCCTCTCTCCCCTTTGGTGTCCCCCAGGGAGGGGAAAGAAGCAGACAGAAAACTATTTACATCCTTTTATTTCTGTCTCTTATATCAGTACAGAGAAACATGTCTGCACTCGACAACAGCAAGAAGAAACTCCACCCATGTACTTCCAGTACGGGTCATATGACACACACACTGAGCTAACATCCGGTGCTCAGTACAGAATGGACTGCCCCTTTGTTCCCATGACAACAGTCACAAACATCCTGTTTGGCTTTCCAGCCACAAGCAGCTGACTGAGCTGCTGGAGCCTTTGCTTGCTGCAGCATTGGTGCTTTATGGTAACATGTATTGCCAAAAATGCTGTTTTTGTTTCAGACCCTACAGATTGTGGACAAGGTGGAGTGTTTCAGAAGGTGGCAGAGAGACGTTTCTAAATTTGTCTGGCAGGGCAAAAAGCCCAGAATAAAATTTAAAATATTAACTGATGCTAAGGAAAGAGGGGGGTTTGCCCTGCCAGACTTAAGGTTGTATTATGAATCAGCAGCTTTCTGCTGGTTGAAAGATTGGCTGCTTCTGGAGAACACTGATATTTTGGATTTGGAAGGGTTTAACAATGCCTTTGGATGGCATGCATATTTGTGGTATGACAAGGTAAAAGTTCATAGAGCTTTCAAGAACCATGTTGTCAGGAAAGCAGTGTTTAATGTCTGGATAAAATACAAAGATTTATTAGAAAACAAGACCCCAAGGTGGCTGTCACCAATGGAAGCTAAGGCTCAGAAAAGACTCAATATGGAGGCCAAATGGCCGAAATATTGGGAAATATTAGAAAAAGATGGAGACATCTGGAGATTGCAGAGTTTTGAGAAATTAAAGGATAAAGTGCGAGATTGGTTACATTATGCTCAGATTAGGGAGAATTTCAATATGGACAAAAAAATAGGCTTCCAGGTGGAAAAATCGAAACTAGAAACAGAACTGTTAGAACCAAAAACTAAGGTACTTTCAAAAATGTACAACTTGCTGTTAAAATGGAATACTCAGGATTAAATGGTTAAATCAGCAATGATAAAATGGGCACAGGACATTGGTTACAACATTATGTTTGCTGACTGGGAAATGTTATGGACCACCGGTGTGAGGTTCACGGCATGCAGTGCCTTGAAAGAAAATATTATGAAAATGATATATAGGTGGTACATGACCCCAGTCAAGCTCGCAAAAGTATACCATTTGTCAGACAATAAATGTTGGAAATGTAAGGAAACTGAAGGAACATTCTTTCACCTGTGGTGGACTTGCCCAAGGGTTAAGGCTTTCTGGGAAATGATCTATAATGAGTTAAAAAAGGTATTTAAATATACCTTCCCTAAGAAACCAGAGGCCTTCCTTTTGGGCATGGTCGGCCAAAGGGTGTTAAAGAAGGACCGAACTTTCTTTATGTACACGACTACAGCAGCAAGAATACTTATTGCAAAGCATTGGAAGACTCAAGATTTGTCCACTCTGGAAGAATGGCAGATGCAACTGATAGACTATATGGAATTGGCAGAAATGACTGGCAGAATCCGGGACCTGGGAGAAGAGACGGAGGAAGAGGACTGGAAAAAGTTTAAGGACTATTTGCAAAAACACTGTAAATTGTATGAATGCTAAGATGATGCAGGATAGAAAACAACTTGACACCACTAACTAGTTGAAAGAAGTATGAAAATAAGCGATTTATAAAAATAAGGATGTAAATTTATATAATATTATGTCAAAATTAAATACTTAAATATGGGAAAATAAAAATTAAAACTGGAGACATAATATTTGGAAATTACAAAGTAAGATTGAAAGAAGGTGAAGTATTGCTGACTCAACTTTATAATTGGGAACGTAGATAAGGGAGATGTGAGGAAGTCCCAAAGGAAGGTTATGGAAATATGGTTTTTTGGGAAATGAATCATGCTGTATTTTATCTATTGTGTGTTACTTTTTTGCTTTTTTCTTTTCTGTTTGTTTTATGTTGGTAATGGTGTTTTATATGTTTGGTGTTATATTGTCTAAAACCTTTAATAAATATTCTATATATAAAAAAGAAATATTAAGATCCTACAATCTCAATAGTTAATGCTAATAAATGCAGAAATGGAATGGAAACTAAGATTATTGAAACAAAAAACCTTTGAATATGCTAATAAACCAGGAAGGTTATTAGCATGGCAACTAAAGAAGAGAGAGGCAGAAAGGATTCTAAATAGAGTTAAGTGCGAAGGCAAAATAATAAACAACCCTAAAGAAATAGAGAAACGATTTCTCAAATTCTTTAGAGAACTCTATAAGGAAGGAAATGAAACATCAGAAGAAGTTAAAGAATATTTAGAACAGAATGGTCTACCGAAACTTACTAAAGAACAAAACGAACTGTTGAATGCCCCTGTTACATTGTACGAAATTCAAAGAGCAATTAAGGAAGCAAAGATAGGAAAGTCACCAGGGCTTGATGGCCTACCGGCAATGTATTATAAAAAATTTGAGGACATACTGTCTGACCCATTAAGAAGTATCATGAACAACATCTTAAAAGATGGAACCATGCCGGACTCATGGAAAGACAGCCTTATTGCATTAATTCCAAAACAGGGAATGGACAATCTACTTATTAACAACTATAGGCCTATCGCACTCCTAAATAGCAATTATTAATTATATGCAAATATTTTAGCCGAAAGATCAAAAAAAGTCTTCCAGATGATTATACAGAATGACCAAGCTGGCTTTTTGCCCGGGAGGCACATCTATAGCAACACTAGAAACATTATAAACTTATTAGAGTATTTAGACTTAAGAATAGAAAAGAAGGCAGTCTTAATGGCCATAGATGCTGAAAAAGCTTTCGAAAGGGTCTCCTGGAAATTTATGAAAGGTCTATTACACCATATGGATTTTGGTATACAGTATATAAAAGGGATTGAAGCAATATATTCAAAACAAAAAGCTAAAATCATAATAAATGGAAATTTATCACAGGAGTGTGAAATCAGTAAAGGGGTCAGACAAGGTTGCCCACTATCCCCCTTAATTGTCATACTAACATTGGAAGTCTTATGTAAACGAATTAGGGAGGAAAAAGAAATAAAAGGGATTATGCTGGGAAATAGAAGTTACAAAATGAGGGCATTTGCTGACGATCTAATTATAACTACGGAGCAACCAAAACAGTTTAACAAAGGCGTTGGAAATAATATATGCCTACGGTAAAGTTGAGGGGTTCAAACTGAATTTAAACAAGACAAAACTATTAGTTACAAATTTGTCGCCAGATGAAAAAGCAGAATTAGAAAAAATAATACAAATTAAAATCTACCCCAAAATCAAGTATTTAGGATTATGGATAACACCAAAGAATATTAACTTGTATGAAGATAATTATATTAATTGTTGGAAAGATATAAAAAGACAGTTAGAGACATGGACAAGCCTAAACTTATCATTCCTGGGCCGTATTTCAGTAATTAAAATGATAGTCTTACCGAAGCTATTCTTTTTATTCCAAACAATTCCAATTATAGGAAAGACCAGCAGTATTGACAAGTGGCCAAAAGAAATTTCTAACTTTTTGTGGAAGGGTAAAAGACCAAGAACAAAGCATAAGATATTAATAGATATTGTAGAAAGAGGTGGCTTCGGGTTACCAGATTTGAAGCTATATTAAGAAGCCTCATGTCTTTTCTGGTTGAAAGATTGGTGTTTATTAAAAAATTGGGATACTTTAGATCTAGAAGGTCATGGCACACGTTTTGGATGGCACGGCTATCTTAATTATGGGAAAATAAAGGTGCACCGGAGTTTTTCAAATCATATAATAAGAAATGCTATATATAAGGTGTGGGAAAAATACAAAAGATATTTGGAACAGAAAACCCCAAGATGGAACTCTCCATTAGAAGCAATCACTGTTAAAAAAAAACAACATCATCAAAGAGAACTGGATAATGTATAACACAATATTAAGGGAGGAGGGTCAAATAATATTGATAAGCTATGAGAAAATAAAAGATCACTTTTCTAGTTGGCTAGATTACTTCCAGGTGAATGAAATGTTCAGACAGGATAAGCAGATAGGTTTTGAAAAGGAGCCTTCAAGATTTGAAAGAGAATTACCGAATAGTAAAACTAAAATAATCGCAAAAATGTATAGACTTCTTTTAGACTACGAAGTAATGGATGAGGAGGTTAAGGCTTCAATGATAAAGTGGGCCCAAGATGTGGAATGTGGGCCGTCGAATTATGCTAAAAGATTGGGAAAACTTATGGAAGGTAAATTTGAAATTTACAGCCAGCTATAATATAAGAGAGAACATGATGAAAATGGCTCATAGGTGGTACCTCACTCCTTCCAGATTATCAAGAATGTATAATAATTTGGTGAATGCTTGTAGGAGATGTGGAGAAAATAACGGTGACATGATCCACATGTGATGGACGTGTGGAAAGATTAAGATTATTTGGGGGGAAATATACGATGAATTAAAAAAGATGATGGGGATAACTTTTACCAAAAAAAACCGAGGCATTTCTATTAAGTATTTTAGATAAAGAGATCCCAAAAAAATCTAAGAGAGGTATTTTGTATTCTTACAGTACTGAGACTGAGCAGAGACTTCCTGTCTCACGCTCTCAGACACTCACATGATGTAAACAACCATTGTGCTGCTCGCTGCGCAGCTGGTGAGATAAAAATCCTAACAGGGGAGACATCCTTTAACTTGTCCAAGGAGAGGAGGGGAACTGTTTCTCCTGTGAATCAGGTTCCCTCAGGGCCAGGAGGGGCTTCTGAGATGGGGAAGCACATGAGGATATATCTCCAGGTTGGGCTTCTTCTGTGCTTGTCAGAGGTTTCTTTCGCTTGCAGGGCAGATTCTTTTGGGAATCAGCTACTTGGGGTTGTAAAGATTCCTTGTATACTACTGGTACGGAGCTTAAGGAGAGAGTCACTCTCTGCATCACTTCCACTATTATTAGTAAAGTACTAATTAGTAAAGTACAGTGGTACCTCAGGTTACATACGCTTCAGGTTACAGACTCCGATAACCCAGAAATAGAGCTTCAGGTTAAGAACTTTGCTTCAGGATGAGAACAGAAATTGTGCTCTGGCGGCACGGCAGCAGCAGGAGGCCCCATTAGCTAAAGTGGTGCTTCAGGTTAATAACAGTTTCAGGTTAAGTACGGACATCCGGAACGAATTAAGTACTTAGGTGACCCTGCTGGGTGTACGAGATTCCCGATGGCTTCACTCCCAAGGGTCATAGGAACGTGGAAGCCCACTCACCACGACAAGGTGAGTGAGAAGTACATTTTTGCTAATTTAACCGGGCTTAAATACCACCTATACCATCATTTTCATGCAGTTCTCTTTCAGTAATTTACATGCAGAAAATGTCAAATCTAAGCCTTTCCCAATCCATCATTAATATATTATGTCCCACATCCTTTGCCCATTTTATCATAATACATTTGACCTGTTCCTCTTCAGTGTCCCATTCCAAAAGCAGATTGTTCATTTTTGACAGCAGTGTTGTACTACCTTCTACTATTGTTAAGGTCCATGAATAATCATAGTTTAGACGTCCCGGGCCCTAAGCAAGTCAGACTATCCTCCACCAGGGCCAGTGATGGCTCCAACCTGGTGGAATGCTCTGTCCCATGAGGCCAGGGCCCTGCAGGATTTAACTTCCTTCCGCAGGACCTATAAGACAGAGCTATTCCGCCTGGCTTTCCATTTGAACTCAGCCTGATCTTTTGTTCCCCTTCCTTCCCTCCGCCTCCCCTTTTTGTGAAGATTGCCCGCTCTGGGATCCCACAGCTGGTTCTCCCCTGCTCTCCTCGCTGGCCCAAGTGGGACTAATTTAGCCAGCTAGCCCTGGTGATCATCTAATGTTTATTGGATGGATTTTCCCTCTAAATTGATTTTTGATTTTATTGTTATTTACGCTTTATACTGTATTTTATGCTGTTGTTGTTTTTCGTAGCATCAATTGTTTTAAAATTGTTGTTAGCCGCCCTGAGCCCGGTTTCCTGAACTGGGAAGGGCGGGGTATAAATAAAAAATTGTTATTATTGTTGTTATTATTATTTCTCTCTGAAATCTTACACTTCATATCTAAATTATTTTTGTCATTTTTAAAAGTTTTAGTTGGAAATATTGTAACCCACCTATTACCTTTTCTCTTACTTCTTCAAAGTCTGTTAATTTTAATTGGTTGTCAATTTCTGTTAACAGCTCTCTATATGTCGGCCAATTTATTCTCATATTTACTTTATCCAAAGATATTGCTTCTAATGTGGAAAGTCACAATGGTGTTTTCTGTTCTAATAAAGCTTTGCGTGTCAATGCCCCTCCCCCATATGAAATAAAGACACCGGACACATTGTTTAAGTTTAATGGGCATGAAAAGGCCACAACTTTATTGATTAAAGAATTGAAGGTATTGGCCTTAGGCATTGGCTCCTATCAACTACCCGGCATGGTGATCGGGAAGGGTTAACACAAACCGTGGGGGGTCCTGTTGAAGTACGCCAACTAGGATCCCACGGGTGTCACTGCTCGGGGGCGTGCCGGAGGCCCTTACCTTCCCAGGTTTCGGACAAGACAACGCCCCCCAGAGTCCTCTACCGGACTACCCCTTACCTTGGGGGAAGGTGATGGCGTTCCTTCCCCCCCCACCATTTTCATACCACTTGAACCCCAGCCAATGCCTAACCGCCACTCGAGCAAAGCTCGCCACCAATACCTTCAAACCTGTAACCAACCCCTAATCCCTGCTATGATGTCCTCCAGCCATATGTCGTTCCCCGCATCAGACAGATGTACGCCATCCCTTCTGTAGAGGGCCTCGTTGCTGAACTGGATGCTTGGGTGTCCTATGACGAACCCGCCCAGAGCCGCCACTCTACGTTCGACTGCCCGCTCTAAAACCTTCCTTGCCTTATTGACTCCCACCGGGCTCACACAATCCCTCCATGTCCTCCTCTCAAGCAACAAGGACCATAATATCGTGATGTGTTGGTACACCGTCACCAGCTCGGACAGATCGTCAAAAATGTTCCATCTTAGATCAATGGCTTTGCGATATGCAATATCATTTTCCCCCAATTAAATCACCAGGGCATCGGGTGGCCCTTCGGCCACAGCCCTTGCCATCACTGCTGGTTTGAATTCACTCCAGCGCATCCCTCTACGCGCTATCCAAACCAGGTCCACGTTAGATGGTAATCCCAGGTTGGCCCCCGGTCCAATGCCCATGGCACGATACTTGGCCCAATGAATGATGCTGTGGCCCACGAACCAAATGCGCACCCTCTTGGATCCTGAAAGGCAAATAGACAGGGGAGCCAACGTCAGGGGTGAATCACCACGTCATAAATTGTCTCTAACATAAGCTTTATATGCATTAGATTTCCACCTCCCTAATTCCTTTATCCTGTCAGTGGAGAGCCCTAGGTGCACTGCCGTGGTGGCCGCCCCTATACGGAATGAGTGTGCCGCAAACTCCGACGCCGGCAGACCACTTTCCGACAGAGCCAAGCGCATTACCCTTGTGAATTGATGTCTAGTCAAGCGTGATCCATCCGCGTGGATCAGAAGCGGACCGGGCCCGGTAGGTCTTAAGTAAAGGAAACGCCTAGTGTCCCTAACCGGACAGGGTCCATTTCTATGTGCTGCTGGTAGCCGGAGCAGGGCCCTTTTGCCCTGCTGGTCCGTCTTTGAGCTCCGGACCTGGACGATGAGGTCGGTTCCGGACAGAGTCAGGTCACTCATTAAGATGCCCCTCTGGGAGTGTGTGACCCCTCCTTCACAGACCACCTCGCGCACCCGCAGGGCGCCAAAGAAGGCTATGGAATACGCGGCCGAGAATAGGCACGCTTCATACTTTGAACAGCAAATTGATCGCAAAGCTTTGTGTATCTGGGACAAGATATCATATATTATGGGCCGCCTTCTATCTGAGCTGGGAGGATGCTGTCTGCGTCACCCCTCTAATGTTTTGTGCACGATGAATGCTGCACACCGGTCGGTTGCGAAGAAGGCTTTACAAAAATACGAGATCCCTGCCGACTGGATATTGAGCATCTTGGGTGCCCTGCCTAACTCCTTCAGATGCGCCAAGTAGCACAGGACCTCCCTAGTTGAAGGCATGTTGCGGTACCTCGAGCCAGGCATGCCCATGCGAAACCTTAAGAAATCAGCCCACGCCTTCTTGTATGACCTCATCGTGGACGGGGCCACTGCACCAAATACTCCCTTCATTACTTCTCTCTCCCAAGATTCCAGAGATGCTCCGGGAAAGGCATGGATGATTGCTCCGCCTCTGGCGCTAATGAGCGGAAGCGCTCCATCTGAAAACGAGATAGAGCATCCGCGATATCATTATTAATGCCAGGTACAAATTTGGCCGAGAAGTATATATTCCGTTCCAGACACAGAAGGACAAAGGACCGTAACAGGTTTCCCACTCTGGTGGACCTTGCGGACTGCCTGGCGACAACCGACACAACTGCTTGGTTGTCAGTGTTAAAACACACCCTGTGATTGCGGAATTGTTCAGCCCATAGATGCACTGCCACAACTATAGGAAAGAACTCCAAAAATGTAAGGTCCCGGGTAATGGGCTGACCCCGCCACTCAGGGGGCCACTGTTTGGCACACCACTGTCCCCGGAAGTACACCCCAAAACCCAGCGCTCCGGACGCGTCCGATTGGACTTGGAAGTCGGCATTGAGCGCCACGGAATCCTGCCATAAGGATATACCATTGTACTTCTCTAAGAATTGTAACCAAACACCCAGGTCGGCTTTGACTTCCTTGGAGAGGCGCACCCTATGCTGTGGAGCTTTCAGCCCCGCCGACATTCTGGCAAGGCGGCCGCAAAATGGCCAACCCGGGGCAACGACCCTGCAAGCGAAATTTAGGTGGCCCAGCAAGGATTGAATTTGTCTCAGGGTAATTTTCTTTAGAGGCAGCAGTTGCTGGATCAGCGCCTTGAGCACCGCCAGTTTTTCTCCCGGTAACCTCGAAGTCTGGGCCACGGTGTCTAGCTCAATACCTAAATAGACGATGGAGGTGGCTGGACCCTCCGTTTTGTCTGCGGCCAAGGGTACCTCTAACTCGCCAGCTAGGGCTGTAAACGCCTCCAGCAGGGCGGAGCAGCGTGGTTTGCTATCCGCCACCAAAATAAAATCATCGAGGTAATGTGACATGCCCAGGGACCCTGTTCTGAAACGTAGTGCCCAATCCAGGAATGTGCTAAAGGATTCAAAAGCTGCGCAAGCTACGGAGCAGCCCATGGGCATTGCTTTGTCAACGAAATACGCGCCCTCAAATTTGAAGCCCAACCATCTGAAGTCATCCAGGTGAACTGGAAGCAGGCGAAAGGCCGATTCAATGTCGCATTTTGCCAAGAATGCCCCTTGTCTGAATCTACGAATCATTTTGACTGCCTGATCAAAGGACGCGTATTTCACCGTACAAAGTTCCTGGGGGATTCCGTCGTTGACCGAGCCTCCCCTTGGGTAAGAGAGGTTATGAATCATGCGGAATTCGCCCGGAGCCTTTTTTGGCACAATACCCAGCGGGGATAAGTGAAGGCCCTTGAAGGGCGGTTCGGCGAAGGGCCCCGCCACTCTGCCAGCCCTGATTTCTTTTTCCAACTTTTTTTCTGACTATGTCTGGCCTGTCCCTAACCGATTTCTGGTTTTGTGGATCCCCAGAGTTGGGAGGAACAGCTACTGGGATTCTAGATCCCTTAGAGAACCCTTCCCAAAGGTATTTTGTCGCACTTTTTTACAGGGTATTGTTCTAACAAAGCTTTGAGGGGCTGTAGGCGGATGAGAGAAAAGGCCAGACCAAGATCAACGTTACTGCCGGTTACTGGGTCCTTGGTGGGATGCTCCGGGGGCACCTCTGGTATTATTGTGGAAGTACCCCCTGCCCCCCCCGAAAGGGCTGCGGCTTGTTCTTAAAGCACGAGGAGGCGGGGTGGTTACCCCAACACTGCTCACATTCGTGAAGATACTTACAAAAGGGGCATGAGCATACCCCCCTGTTGAACTCCCAGCACTGGCGCCGACATTTTGTGTCAGTCTTACCCACTTTTGCTGAGTCCTGACTTTTCTTTTCAATGTAGGGATTTACATCCTCGCCCCAGTAGTTAGGGTCTGTCAGGTCCCATCGGGTAGAAGGAAGTAGGGAGGCATTTCTGTGGAAATTCTCATTATATGTTAATGCGGAATTTTCCCCTGCAAGGGCGCGAGCACGCCTCACATGAGCCAGATAGGCAACTAAATCCATGGAACGCCAAGGATAAGCTGCACAAGCTACCCCCATGAAAACCTGGTAGCCATCCAACCAGTTCTCAAAGGTGCACTCCGCCCTGGGCGTTCTATACCTCCTCTTACTGTAAGAGCGTCTCTTTTCGCCTTTCCCTGTTAATTTGGCTGGGGGAAGGAGGGTAAACATATCTACGTAATCCCCGTTGAGGATCTTGTTCCTCTTTCTTTGGGACAAGTGGTTCCCCAGAATGAAATCTGTGGGCTGATTGGTAGCGACCTTTACGTCCTCCACCAATGCTCCGTCCTTCCATTCCAACACCCCGTTGAAGGTTTTTCAGTGGGAATTGGCCCTCCTTTCATGTGCCCAGAGCGGGATACCATGATTATTTTCCTCAATGCCCCAATAGCCATCCATGGGTCCCTCAGTATCCGACTCTGAAGAGGACGTACCTGATTCCTCTTCGGTCTCTGACTGCCTGCTCCTCTTCTTCTTGGCCGAGGTGTGTTTTTTCTTGGATTTCCTCTTACCCCCTTGCGCCACGTCGTTAGTGGCGCTGGCCGCCGGCTGAGCAGATTTAATTTCCTCTCGCTCTTCTTCGGAGTTGGAACCTGCGCTGTCGTCAGTAGAGCTGTGCGTAGTCTGCTGCTCCTGAAAGGCACTCGGAATACCTACAGCTTGTGAGATGGTGTTGTTGCTGCCCCCTTTTCCGGGTGCCTTTCCCTTGCTGCTACTCTTAGCTGGCGCCTTGCCTTTACTGGCACCTTGGGCTGCCTTCCTGGATAGGGCGGACTGGGCCCGGGTATTGGGGCGGCCCCCTGTTGTGGAACTAGACTGGGCACTGCCCGCTGCTGCGGTTGAGGTACTCGACTGCCCCAGATTCAAAGGCGGGGTATCAGGTATTACGTCCTGCGATGGTTCTGGCAGCGCCAAAGGCTCAGGCCTACACTGCCTATAAAATGTTTCGAACGCCCTGAAGAACTGGGCAAAGGCTTGAGGGTCGCAGGGCATGGCCGCCATATGGGCGCTACCGTTACTTGCAGTAGGTGCCAACTGATTGCCAGAGGTGGATGGCTGTTGATCACCGCCGGAAGCCATAAAAAGCTGAGCACGGTGCTTGTTCAGTATTGATTTAACCGCTTGAAGGCGCACCCTAGTTCAGTATTGTCTACACTACACTTCTTCACGACCTAGGAAAAAGGATCTATCTTTAATTTATTTACTCCTTAATTATTATTTATTTATTTATTATTTGTAGGCGTATTATTTGTATTTGTTGTCGTTGTTGTTGGAATTTTTTATTTATTTATTTATTTATTTATTTAGTTGTAATTCTTTGTTGTTGTTGTTGGTTTTATTTATTTATTTATTTATTTATTGTTTTTTATTTTTTATTATATATATATATATATATATATATATATATATATATATATATATATATTTGCTTTCGTAGATTTTCACGGGTACAAGAATGCAGGTTTTGGTGTCTTCGGGTGTCTTCCCGTGTAAGAGTTGGGGTGTCTAGGCGACGTTTCGACGAGGTCTCACTCGTCATCTTCAGGCTGGTGCTTTCGGCTTCTTGTTACTGGAACAGAGCAAGATCTCAGTTTTTGAGTTCCTATAAATACTGTTGAGGGGGTGTGGTGTATAGCCTCCAACGTTCTGGGCAGAGAGGAAGTTCCCAGGTTAGTGTGCCTTTTCTTCTTTTGTTCATTAATTACTTGAGGGATATCTTGAGTGATTTCTTGAGTGATAATCTGAGTACCACTTAGGAGGGTCATTAGGTGTGGATTAGTTGCTAAAGCTTTCGTGTCTTGACCTCTTGAGCTTGTGAAGAGTTTTTCTGAGAAGATGGCTGTACTGCACTTAGTTGTGCTCTGGCTTGGCTTCGTGTATAGGGGCGAGCTGTGGTTTTGTGCCCTGTGCCAGCCAGATCTGTGTAGGGATTGCAGGGGGGTGCAGCATCCGGAGGTGCCACTATGGTTTGGCTACTGGATGGTGTCTGTAATTTATCTGTGGAGAGGGTCTGGGTTTGGGTCTGGTGTGGTTGATTGGAGATGGCGTTCTGTGTGCTTCTGGTTCTGGTGTCGGTTTTTGTGGGGAGGGCTATTTTCCAGATGTCTGGCAGGCGGGACGTATCGTCACGCTTGTTCATGTTGTGAGGGTGTTTCTCTATCTCGATGGCTTCCATGATTATTCTCTTGTGGTGGTGTTCCATGTTAAAGAGCAATTTGGAATCTGAAAAATTAATTTCGTGTCCTGTTTCTTTCATGTGTTGGTAAAGAGAGGAAGTTTTTTCTTCTTTTTTGACGGCATTCTTGTGTTCTGCGATACGTGCATTTATTCGTCTGTTTGTTTGTCCAATGTACGTGGCTGGGCAGACTTTGCAGGGTATTTCATAGACCCCTTGGTTTTCTAACTGGATTTTATCTTTGGGGTTTCTGAGGATATTGCCTATTTTTTGGTTGGTGCAAAAGGCTGTTTTGATATTGTGTTTATGGAGGATTTTGCTAATTTTATCTGTAGTGCCCTTGATATAAGGAAGGAGGGCCATGCCATTGTTTTCTTCTGTGTCTTGGTTTTTGGGGGGTGTTTCTTTTTGGATTAGCTTCGTAACCCTGTTTTGCTGGTATCCGTTGGCGATTAACACATTTGAGAGATTCTGTAACTCAGTTGTCAAGTGGTCTTTGTCAGCCAGGCGTTTGGTTCTGGAGATGAGAGTCTTGGCTACGGAGTTTATTTGAGCAGGGTGGTGGTGTGATTGTGCATGTAAGTAGCGGTTGGTGTGTGTTTTTTTCCGGTAGATAGTGTGTCCTAGGGAGCCATCAGGTTTTTTGTAGATTAGGACGTCAAGGAAGGGAAGTTGGTTGTTGGCTTCTATTTCCATAGTGAATTGTATTTTGGGGTGTAGGCTGTTGAGATGTGTGAGGAAGCTATCTAGTTTTTTCTTCCCGTGTGGCCAAATTACAAAGGTGTCGTCAACATACCTGAGCCAAAGTTTGGGTTTGTGTTCTGACTTGTCTAAAGCATTGGTTTCAAAGTGTTCCATGTACAGATTTGCGATGACCGGTGAGAGGGGTGATCCCATAGGTGCTCCTTCTATCTGTTTGTATCTTTGTCCATTGTGGATGAAGTACGTGTTGGTTAGGCAGTGGTTGGTCAGGTCCAGGATGTATTCGGGGGGATTGTATTTGTTTTGAATGGCTGTCAAGGCTTCATTAATGGGCACTTGTGTGAAGAGAGATACAACATCGAAGCTCACAAGTAGGTCGTCGGGATGTAGGTTTTGCTTCTTTATTGTTTCTATGAACTGGAAGGAGTTTGTAACGTGTGAAGCGATAGATTCTGCATAGGGCTGAAGTTGTTTAGCGAGAAATTTAGCGAGATTTTGTAGAGGTGAGCCTATGGAGCTGACTATTGGTCTGAGTGGTGTTCCTTCTTTGTGTATCTTGGGGAGACCGTAGAGTTTGGGGCATCTGGATGATTTTTCTCTGGGGATGATTCTTAGCTGGATTTCTTCACTGATAGGAGAGGCTTTTATTTTGGATTTGGTGGTTTTTTCCAGATAGGTGGTGGGATCTGTTT
Source organism: Podarcis bocagei (assembly GCF_964188305.1). Classification (NCBI taxonomy): domain Eukaryota; kingdom Metazoa; phylum Chordata; class Lepidosauria; order Squamata; family Lacertidae; genus Podarcis; species Podarcis bocagei. The sequence goes on from NC_138131.1 coordinate 72,662,331, forward strand.
TTATAGGTTGGTAGGTAGGGTCTTGGAGTAGATTTGATAGTTTTGCTTGGTAGTCCGATGTGTTCATCACAACAGTGGCATTACCTTTGTCTGCTGGGAGAATGATTATGTTGTTGTCTTTCCTCAGGTTGGAGAGTGCTTTCTGTTCTTCTTTGTGTAAATTGCTTCTGGGTGGTTTGCTGGAGCAGAGGATGTTGGTGACTTCAAGTCTGATTTTATTGGCTTCATCTGGGTTGATTTTGGTTAGGCTAGCTTCGACTCCGCATATGATGTTTTCCGTGGGGATGCGTCTCGGGGCGACTGCAAAGTTGAAACCTTTGGAGAGTACTTTGGTTTCAGTTGAGGTGAGGATCCTGTCCGATATGTTATGTACTGTTTGTTTCATGGGTTGTTGTGGAGGGTGGCTGGGCTTCTGGCGTTTCTCTAGTTTGTGGAGTTTGTTGGCTCCACACCTAAAATGGCCGCCGTGGCTTCACCACGTGGACCTTACTAAGATGGCGGCCGCTATAAGCCTTTTCCCTTCACCTGGGCTGAAATGGCCACTCGCGCCACCGCCTCGAGTGCCCTCAAAGATGGCGCTTATCCCCTGCCCTTAACAAATCCCTCAACAAAAATGGCGGCCGTGACCTCAAAACACGCGCCTGGGAAGGCGGACGGCTGCTGTGCCCGCGGCAACCCGACAAAACAATCCCAGTTAAACAAAGCAACGCAAGAGGGGGGAAAATGAGGACAAGAGCCCAGCTGTCTCCGATTTGGGAATTCAGCTGTGTTTAAAACGTATTTCTCTCCCCACGCTCCACACCTAAAATGGCCGCCGTGGCTTCACCATGGGGACCTTACTAAGATGGCGGCCGCGATAAGCCTTTTCCCTTCACCTAGGCTGAAATGGCCGCTCGCGCCACTGCCTCGAGTGCCCTCAAAGATGGCGCTTATCCCCTGCCCTTAACAAATCCCTCAACAAAAATGGCGGCCGTGACCTCAAAACACGCGCCTGGGAAGGCGGACGGCTGGTGTGTCCGCGGCAACCCGACAAAACAATCCCAGCTGAACAAAGCAACGCCAAGAGGGGAAAAAGTGAGGACAAGAGCCCGGCCCCCGACGTGAAAGGGTAGCAACTGGGGGGGGTTCGGGACGGAGAAGGGCAGGACGGGGCCAACGATCTGGAGCTGCAGCCCCAGCGGTAGCAGGGAGGGAGCCGGGGAATCGGAGTGGGACGCGGGTAAAAGACCGCCGGGAGGCAAGCAAACAGTAGCAGGGAGCGAGCCGGGGAATCGGAGTGGGACGCGGGGAAAAGAACGACTGGAGGCAAGCCAACAACACGCAGGGGGAGGAAGGAGCGGAAGGTTGCTGCAGCGGGTACTTTACCCCTCTTCTTCTCCCGACGCCAGCGCGATGCTCCCAGCGTCGCCCGTGAATCTGTTTGCTGGATCTCTGCTGTAGAATTGCAATTCTCTTCAAAGGTCCGGAGCTTTCAGTCTGATCGTGGTGCAGAGTTCACCGGGTCTGCGCTGCAGAAATTCTTCCGCCAAAAGGGAATACGGCACAGGTTGACAGTCCCACACAGTCCTCAAGAGAATAGCGTTGCTGAACGCAAGAACAGAACGCTACAAGAGGCTGTTGCAGCTATGCTCTTTGATTCTGGGCTCCCACAACGCTTTTGGGCCGAAGCCTGGCAGTGTGCTTCATTTTCTCAGAATCGCTCCTATTGTTCTGTTGTAGGGGACACACCCTATTTTCTGCTGCACGGCAAGAAGCCCAAGGTGCATTTCTTCCATGTTTTTGGTTGTGAGGCTTGGGTTCTTGTGCCAAAGGCCAAACGCAGAAAGGGTGGACCAAGGTCCAGGAAGATGATCTTCTGTGGGTATGAACCAGGGACCAAGGGGTGGAGATTTGCCTATCCAAAAGGCTATCAGTCCAGACTTATAGTCAGCAAAAGTGCTGAGTTCTGTGAGCAAAGTGCATGGACACGCATACATGGTAACCCAGATGTACTTTCAGAGAGTTTGCTTGACTCAGCTGATGAGGAAGAGGTGGAGACTGATCCTGCTGCTGAGGAACAGAGTCCAGAGCAGGAGCAGCCTAAAACCTCTCCTAAAGCTGTCAAGTCAGAGCCAAAAAGTGAACCATCCTCACCCACAGGTCCAGCTGAGAGGTTCAAAGGGTGCAGCAAGTCAAAGGGGGAGCTCTCTGACATCAAGGATGGTCTAGCTGGCCCTAGTGGGTCAGAGGGGGTACCAGAGCTCACGCTAAGACGGTCAACTCAGGCCACTAAAGGTAAACCTCCTGAGAGGTTTGAGGCCACAAGTGTATGGGTTGGGGTGGCTCAGTGTGAACCTGAAAGTTTTGAGGATGCTCAGAAACTGCCTCAGGAAGAAGTCAGCAAATGGCAAGAGGCTATGCAGAAGGAGATGAGCTCAATGGGGTCTCTAGGTCTGTTCTCCCTCACAACGTTGCCGGCTGGCAAACAGGCTGTGAGCAGCAGGTGGGTTTATCGCCTTAAACCCACAGCAACTGGAGAACCGCAGTACAAGGCTAGACTAGTAGCCAGAGGGTTCACGCAGCGGAAGGGGCTGCATTATACTGAAGTATATGCTTCTACTTCCAGAAGTGAAACTCTGCACATGCTCTTAGCCATTGCTGCACAAAGAGGTTTGCAGGTGCATCACTTTGATGTGGATGTAGCCTATTGGAACTCAGACCTCCAGGAGCAGTTGTACATGCTCCCTCCTACAGGGTTTGAGGGCGAGGGGCAAGGCATTGTGTGGAGATTGCACAAATCGATTTATGGGCTAAGACAATCAGCCAGGAATTGGAACTTGTGTCTGAATGAAGCCTTAGAGAAGCTAGGTTTCAGGAAGAGTCTTGCTGACAGTTGCCTGTACCTTAAAAGGTCAGGAGAATCACAGGAAATGGTTTTAGTTTTTGTTGATGACATAGTCTTTGTCTCAAAGGCAAATAGGTGGAGAAGTTTGCCAAAGAGCTTGGTAAACGTTTTATACTCAAGAACGTAGGTGCAGTAAAGATCTACCTAGGCGTGCAGATAATTAGGACTGAAGATGGAAGTTTCCTGCTCAGTCAGAGGCAAGATTGAGCAGTTGCTTGAGAAGTTCAGGATGTCTGAATGTGCAGGGGTCAGGACACCCATGGAGACAAGCTACGTGAAAGACAGTCAGCAAGTAGAGCGCATTGAGTTTGAAAATGCTGAGCTCTTTCAGTCAGCCCTGGGTAGTCTGTTGTATCTGTCCCTGTGGAGCAGACCTGACATAGCTTTTGCTACCAATCTGCTCAGCCAGGAAGCTACAAACCCAAGTGTAAAAGCCTGGAATGGTGTCAAGCGGGTGCTGTGTTACCTGCAAGATACCAGACTTCTGTCTCAAGCTGTCAGCCAAGGGCGATGTCAAGTTGACGTGCTGGGCAGACAGCGATTGGGTGAATTTGTAAGACAGGAAGTCTGTTTCTGGTATGGTAGTGAAGCTTGGGGACTCTTTGGTTGGGTGGAAGTCCCGAAAGTAAAGTCTCATAGCGCTCTCCTCTACTGAGGCTGAGTTCAGTGAGCTGTCTGAGATTTGTAGGGAAATGGAGTTCTATGCGTGCTTGGTTCAAGAGATCTGTGGAGAGTGTTGCTTTCCCATTACGGTTTGGGAGGACAATCAACCCTGTCTGAAGTTAGCAGAGTCTGGGCAGTTTCAGGCCAGAACCAAACACCTAGACATCCATTTCCAGAATGTGTGTCAGAGTGTTCGGTTGGGATTAGTGGAACTGAAATACTGTTCCAGTTCGAAGAACCTGGCAGATGGGTTCACGAAACCGCTGACCTTCCAGCATCATGGGGAGTTCTGTGAAGGTCTGTGTTTGGGGTAAGTGGTTACACTTACACTCCCCAGTGCAGGGCAAGAGGGGGTGTGAGGTTTGGAGTTTACAGGGTTAACATCTCTGTGTGTCCTGCATCTGGGGAGGAGCTATCCCTACATCCGGGAATTCTTTGTCTGTGAGTTACTTTCACTTTTCTGCCGAGAGACGGAGGAGCCATGTCGGCTGTCTCTGATGGTCTGTTTATTTTATCTGCCTGATGTAAATAAAGCTGAACAACAGTGTGGACTCTTTCTTCACTCACACAAGAAGCACTCGCTGTGCCGCTCTGCTACAAGTCCGGGAATTCTGGAGCTGTGGAAACGTACCAGACCCGAACAGAGCATTTGCTTTGAGACGCTGCTACAAATGTGGCTCCCCCTCCCATCTCATGAGAGACTGCCCTGTAGAGGCACAGGAAGGGCCCAAGGTCGTCTCCTGTGGCAACCAGATTAGAGGCTCTTCCACAGCTGTGAGACATGGGAAACTGAAGCCAAAAGCAACTGGCAGGAATGACTCTGAACATAAACACTTGGCAGCTTCCATGGCAACAGTCAAGAGCTGTAAACAGGACACTGTGCTGACCTTCGTGATTGACTCAGGAGTTTCACACCACCTTATGCCCTCTGGTGGTTTTTTGCAGAACTGCACCTCTGTAGTCTCTGGAAAATCCGTCTGTCTTGCAAATGGGACTAAACGTGCTCTGACACAGTCTGGCTCACTGTTTTGCTTTTTCTTACAGGACTCGATACAGGCGTTTGTCGTTCCTGGACTGTCCTGCGGGCTGCTATCCGTCGCCGCTCTTATTGCTGATAATTATAGAGTCTGTTTTGAGAATAACGTGCTCTATTTCCAGGGATGAGCAACAACTAGTCAGTGTGGAATGTAAAGACAGGCTGTTTGTGCTAGAAGCTTCTCTTGCAGGTCCAGGTACCACGGAAACAGCTCAAGCACAATGTGCCAACATTCCAGTACATGATGCATGTGCACATCTTTGGCACAGATAAATGGCTCACGTGTCATGGGGTTACATGAAGAAGATCCCAGAGTGCACTGAGGGGTGCAAAATGAAGTCATATGCTAATTTTCTTGAGTGCAGAGCATGTAAGCCCGCAAAGGTGAAAATGTGCACCTACCCAAGGTCTGAAAGGGTGACCACTAGACCTTTTCAGCTGGTGCATGCAAATTTGTGTGGCCCTATGTCAGTAGCCAGTCTGGACGGGGCCAAGTATGTGCTCATGCTGATAGATGATTTCTCAATAAATTCCTGGGTGTTCATGCTTAAACATAAGAGTGAGGCTGCGCCACTGATCAGAAACTGGATTGCGGCAGTGGAACTGCAGTTCTCCATGCGTGTGTAGAACTTTCAGAGTGACCATGGTGGGGAATTCACCGGGTCTGCTCTGCAAAGTTTCTTCCACCAGAAGGGAATACAACACAGGTTGACAGTACCATACAGTCCCCAACAGAATGGCGTTGCAGAATGCCGGAACAGAACACTGCAGGAAATGTTTGCAGCATTGCTGTTTGATGCCGGGCTTCCCCAGCGCTTTTGAGGGGAATTTTGGAAGACGGCCAACTTCACTTTGAACAGGTTGTTTTAACTCTGTTGTAGGGGACACACCCTATTTTCTGCTGCACGGCAAGAAGCCGAAGGTGCATTTCTTCCGTGTTTTTGGCTGCGAGGCTTGCCAAATGCAGAAAGGGTGGCCCTAGGTCTCAAAAGATTATTTTCTGTGGGTATGAGCCAGGGACCAAGGGGTGGAGATTTGCCTATCCAACAGGCAACCAGTCCAGGATTCTGCTCAGCAACAGTGCTGAATTCTGTGAGCAGAGTGGGTGGACACGCATACATGGGAACCCTGATGTTCTTTCAAAGAGTCTGCTTGACTCTGCTGATAAAGAAGAGGAAGAGGTTGAACCTGCTGCTGAGGAACAGAGTCCTGAACCAGAACAGGTTTTCTTGTGTGTGCGTTTCTTTGTGGCTGATTAGCTGCTCTCCCTGTGCAAAGGTCAGAGGGGGCAGGGTTTCTGTTGAGTCAGGTGATTAGCTGTGGGAGGAGCTTATCAGAGCTTCCAGGGCAGCTTGATCCATCTTTTAGATTTAGGGGAGCTAGTCTCAAACGTTTGTTGGGGGAGACCTAGGTTTTTTTTGGGGGGGCTATTTGTCCTCTCTTCACGTTTTTTAAGATGGAGGACCACTGTAGCCACCCCAACGACACGTTTTCAAGATGGAGGGTGAGGGACCAGCTGCAGTCGCCTGCGGTTCCTGCGCAATGTTTGCCATCTTGCCAAAGGTTGCAGGCAGCTTTACCTGCAGCAATAGTATGTTGATTGCCCTCTTAGAAGACAAAGTCCAGCAACTGGAGGAACGTGTAGCTACGCTCCAAAGAATTAGAGAGCTGGAGCTCTTCTTGGAAGCAACAGAGAACACCGTCTCCACCAAGGAGGAGACAGGGGACACCCCTGAGAAGGAGGTTAGTTTACCAACACAGGTGCCAGATATATGGAGAAACGTGACTCAAAGAAGTAGGAGGCCCAGGGTTCGCTCTGATTGTTTAGAAATACACAATCGCTTTGAAGTCCTCTCCCCTAGCATAGAAGACGAAGAACAGACTCCATTTGAGGATCTCTCCCTCAAGACGAGCAGCAAAGTCGGTCCTCAGGGAATGTGCAGGTGACCTTGGAACGGACAGCTCATGGAAGAACCCCGACCAAACCTAAGGGGAGGCGTGTAGTGGTGATAGGGGATTCCCTACTGAGGGGAACAGAAGCAGTGATCTGTGGGCCTGACAAGAGGTCTCGGGAGGTGTGCTGTCTCCCCGGGGCTAAGATCCAAGATGTAACTGAACGACTGCAAGGAATCATAAAACCAACTGACAAATACCCCTTCCTCTTGGTTCATGTGGGAACCAATGACACTGCAAGCAATAGCCTCCAGAAGATCAAAAGAGACTACGAGGCTCTGGGCAGGAAATTGAAGCAATTAAATGCACAAATTGTCATCTCATCTGTCCTCCCAGTTGAACGACGTGACCCAGGGAGAGAGGGAAAAATAGTGGAAGTGAACAGCTGGCTTCGCAAATGGTGTAAAGAGGAACAGTTTGGATTCTTAGATCACGAACTGCAGTTTCTTGAAGATGGACTTCTGGCAAGCGATGGGCTGCACCTCACAACGGTTGGGAGGAATGTTTTTGCCAAAACTCTCAGAAAAAATCCTTAAATAAGAGACACGGGGGAATGATTAATGGACTTCAATGTCTGTACACTAATGCGCAAAGCATGGGAAATAAACAAGATGAGCTTGAGCTCTTGGTACAGCAAACTAAATATGACATAATAGGCATCACTGAAACCTGGTGGGATAAGTCCCATGATTGGAATGTTATAATGGGGGGATACAATCTATTTGAGAGAAACAGACCAGACAAGAAAAGAGGAGGAGTGGCGTTATATGTCAGGGATGTGTATACCTGTGAAGAGATCCAAGATTTAGATCCTCAAAGCCAAAGTGAGAGCATTTGGGTCAAAATTAAGGGAGAGAAGAATAACAGAGACCTCATTGTGGGAGTTTACTATAGATCCCCAAGCCAAACGGAGGACATAGATGATGCCTTCCTGGAACAGATGGCCAAGCATGCAAAAGGAAGGGAGATAGTAGTAATGGGGGACTTCAAATACCCGGATATTTGTTGGATGTCAAACTCAGCCAAGAGCAGAAGGTCAAACAGATTCCTCACTGGCCTTGCAGACAACTTCATTGTCCAGAAAGTGGGAGAAGCAACAAGAGGAACAGCCATTTTAGATCTGGTCCAAACCAATGTTGATGACCTGGTTAGTGGGGTAGAAGTGGAAGGATCATTAGGCGCGAGTGATCATGCTCTTCTGAAGTTTACTATACAGCGGAAAGGAGCAGCCAAGCATACTAGGACTCAATTTCTTGACTTTAAGAAAGCCGACTTCATAAAACTTAGGGAAGTGCTGGGTGAGATCCCATGGACAGCAATACTAAAAGGAAAGGGAGTTCATGATGGCTGGGAGTTTGTTAAGAGGGAGATAGTAAAAGCACAACGTCAGGCAATACCAATGAGACGGAAACATGGAAGGTGCCTAAAAAAGCCAGGGTGGCTATCTAAAGAACTTTAAACTGAGTTAAGATTAAAAAAGGATGCGTACAAAAAATGGAAAAGGGGGGAAACCACCAAAGAGTAATTCAAACAAATAGCCAGCACGTGTAGACACAGAGTCAGAAAAGCTAAAGCACAGAATGAACTCAGGCTTGCTAGAGAGGTTAAAAGCAACAAAAAAAGGCTTTTATGGGTATGTCCGTAGCAAAAGGAAAAACAAAGAAACAGTGGGGTCACTCAGAGGAGAAGATGGTGAAATGCAAACAGGGGACACAGAAAGGGCTGAACTCCTCAATGCCTTCTTTGCCTCAGTCGTCTCCGATAAAGAAAACAATGCCCGACCTGAAGAATTTGGAGCAAATGATTCAGCAGAGGAAAAACAGCCCAGAATAACTAAGGAGATAGTACAAGAATACTTGGCTAGTTTAGATGTATTCAAGTCTCCAGGGCGAGACAAACTGCATCCAAGAGTATTAAAAGAACTGGCAGATGTGATCTCAGAACCACTGGCAGTCATCTTTGAGAATTCCTGGAGAACAGGCGAAGTCCCGGCAGACTGGAGGAGGGAAAATGCTGTCCCTATTTTCAAAAAGGGGAAAAGAGAGGACCCAAATAATTATCGCCCAGTCAGCCTGACATCAATACCAGGGAAGATTCTGGAGCAGATCATTAAGCAAACAGTCTGTGAGTACCTAGAAAGGAATGCTGTGATCACCAATAGTCAGCATGGATTTCTGAAAAATAAGTCATGTCAGACTAACCTGATGTCGTTTTTTGACAGAATTACAAGCCTGGTAGATGACGGGAACGCAGTGGATGTAGCCTACCTTGATTTCAGCAAGGCATTTGACAAGGTGCCCCATGATATTCTTGTAAAGAAGCTGGTAAAATGCGGTCTTGACTATGCTACCACTCAGTGGATTTGTAACTGGCTGACTGACCGAACCCAAAGGGTGCTCATCAATGGTTCCTCTTCATCCTGGAGAAGAGTGACTAGTGGGGTGCCACAGGGTTCTGTCTTGGGCCCGGTCTTATTCAACATCTTTATCAACGACTTGGATGATGGAATCAAGGGCATCCTGATCAAATTTGCAGATGACACCAAACTGGGAGGGGTGGCTAACACCCCAGAGGACAGGATCACACTTCAAAACGACCTTGACAGATTAGAGAACTGGGCCAAAACAAACAAGATGAACTTTAACAGGGAGAAATGTAAAGTATTGCACTTGGGCAAAACAAATGAGAGGCACAAATACAAGATGGGTGACACCTGGCTTGAGAGCAGTACATGTGAAAAGGACCTAGGAGTCTTGGTTGACCACAAACTTGACATGAGCCAACAGTGTGACGCGGCAGCTAAAAAAGCCAATGCAATTCTGGGCTGCATCAATAGGAGTATAGCATCTAGATCAAGGGAAGTAATAGTGCCACTGTATTCTGCTCTGGTCAGACCTCACCTGGAGTACTGTGTCCAGTTTTGGGCACCACAGTTCAAGAAGGACACTGACAAACTGGAACGTGTCCAGAGGAGGACAACGAAAATGGTCAAAGGTCTGGAAACGATGCCTTATGAGGAACGGCTAAGGGAGTTGGGCATGTTTAGCCTGGAGAAGAGGAGGTTAAGGGGTGATATGATAGCCATGTTCAAATATATAAAAAGATGTCATATAGAGGAGGGAGAAAGGTTGTTTTCTGCTGCTCCAGAGAAGCGGACATGAAGCAATGGATCCAAACTACAAGAAAGAAGATTCCACCTAAACATTAGGAAGAACTTCCTGACAGTAAGAGCTGTTCGACAATGGAATTTGCTGCCAAGGAGTGTGGTGGAGTCTCCTTCTTTGGAGGTCTTTAAGCAGAGGCTTGACAACCATATGTCAGGAGTGCTCTGATGGTGTTTCCTGCTTGGCAGGGGGTTGGACTCGATGGCCCTTGTGGTCTATTCCAACTCCATGATTCTAGGTAGAGGGGAGAACGTCTCCTAAAGCGGTGATGCTTGAACAGAGGAGTGCTCCTTCCTCTCCCACAGGTTCAGCTGAGAAGTCTAGACGGTGCCGTAAGTCAGAGGGGGAGCTCTCTGATGCCAAGGACGTTCTAGCTGGCCCTAGTGACTCAGAGGGTCTACCTGAAGTTGAGTTGAGACTTTCAACTCAGACAACAAAAGGTCAACCTCCTGACAGGTTTACAGTCACAAGTGTGTGGGTTGGTATGGCACAGTGTGAACCTGAGTGTTTTGAGGATGTTCAGAAACTGCCTCAGGAAGAAGCCAGGAAATGGCATGAGACAATGCAGAAGGAAATGACCTCAATGGAGTTTCTAGGTCTGTTCTCCCTCACAACGTTGCCGGCTGGCAAACAGGCTGTGAGTAGCCGCTGGGTTTACTGTCTTAAACCCACAGCAACTGGAGAACCGCAGTACAAGGCTAGGCTAGTAGCCAGAGGGTTCACGCAGCGGAAGGGACTGCATTATACTGAAGTATATGCTCCTACTTCCAGAAGTGAAACTCTGCACATTGCGCTGGTCCAGGGGGGAGGTTACCATGGGGCGAGGTCCAGGACTTGAGTTGAGGGTCGCCAGACAGTCCTCCTCAGGCAAAGCAGGGTCCACAGCGAGAAGCCGGGCAAGGACAGGAACTCTGGGGGAACAGGACTTGATGCTGGCTGAAACAGCTCATCAACGACGTTGCTCCCACAACCTGGGACCGGGCTGGCTGGCCTTTATCTTCTCTGAGGCCAGGGGCGGTCCCGGCCCCCAGGAGACCCGCCTCTCCTGGCCTTAAGGCGAGCACTCCTCCTGGGAGAAACCAGTTCCCTTCGCCTCTCTGCCCTGAGCCTCTGCAGTTCAGGAGAGGCTGAAGGGTTACTGGACCCAGGGGGAGACTCACCTGTAGGCACTGAGTCCTCAACCACCTCCGGAGCCAGAGTGGATTCACCTGGTGCCTGCTCCTGAGAATCCGGCACAGGTGCAGGCACTTCAGAATCAAGGCCCTGCCCCAGTTCAGCCAGCCCTGGAGGCGGGGACTCCTGTGCAGGCTGGGATTCCTCCGGTTCTGCCTCTGAATCGGATTCCCAGGCCATCACACCATCCCCCCTCCCAGCCCCCCCTCAATCGAGGGTCTGGACCCGGCTTGCTGGGGTACGCCGCATGGAAATCTCGGAGGCAGGCAGGCGCGTGGACGTTGGCTGCTGGTTCCCAGGAACGGTCCTCCGGTCCATACCCCTTCCAGTCTATGAGATACTGCAGCTTTCCCCTGCGGTATCGGGAGTCCAGAATGCGTTCCACCTCATACTCAGGCTCCCCCTGAACCAAAACTGGCTGCGGTCGGGGACGGTTCGGGTGGAACTCGTCGGGTGGGGCCACCAGACTCAGAAGGGACCTGTGGAATACCGGGTGAACCTTCAGGGTTGCAGGCAACTGGAGACGGAATGCCACAGGCGAGACCTGGTCCACGATAGGAAATGGGCCAGTGAAACGGGCGTCCAGTTTCCGCGAAGGTCGAGAGGGGTGGAGGTGGTGAGTGGAGACCCATACCAGGTCACCGACGTGGAGTTCCGGCCCCACCTGGCGGTGGCGGTCGGCCTGGGCCTTGTACGCCTCCTTGGCCTGGCGCAGTTGCTCCATCAATAGCTGTTGCTGGGACTGGAGCTCCTGAAGCCACTCCGTCACCGCAGGGACCGCGGATCCCGGCAGCACATCCGGAAACAGCCGTGGATGATAACCGTAACTGGCCTGGAACGGGGTCTGCTGGGTGGACGCATTCACCGCGTTGTTGTAGGCGAACTCCGCCAATGCTAGGTGGTCGACCCAGCCATCCTGCTGGTAGCTGCAGTAACACCGAAGGTACTGCTCCAGCACCGCGTTCGCCCGTTCCTTCTGGCCATCGGTCTGTGGGTGGTAGGCTGATGAGAGACAGACCTCTGTCCCGAGGGTCTGGTGCAATGCTCGCCAGAACCGGGATGTGAACTGAACGCCCCGGTCGGACACCACACGCTCAGGTAGGCCATGCAGGCGGAAGACATGCTGAAGGTACAGCTGAGCGGTTTCCTTAGCTGTGGGTACGGATGGGCAGGGGGCACAGTGCACCATCTTAGTGAAATGGTCGGAGAAAACAAGAAGGCAGGTACAGCCACGAGACGGGGGTAAGTCCACTACAAAGTCCAGCAAAACCGTGTGCCAAGGACGTGGTGGGACTGGCAACGGCTGAAGTAGGCCGGGGGGTCACCCGGTAGGGCCCTTGGCCCGCCGGCAGACATCACAACCAGCAACGTAGCGAGCCACGTCAGCCTTCAGGCGGGGCCACCAAAACTCAAAGCTTACCAGATGGGTGGTCCGATACTGCCCAAAGTGTCCCGCTGCTGGGGCATCATGGGTCATCCGGAGAACCTCAGCCCGCAGTGGCCCTGGCGGGATATACAGGCGACCGTGGTGCAGCAGAAGGCCCTGATGCAAGACCAGCCCCAGATACTGAGGGCATGACCCTTCGGCCAGTTCCCGGAGTCGTTCCTGGGCCCAAGCGTTGACCCGCTGCTTTTCCCGCACCCGAGCCTGCAGTGGCTCAGCCTCCTGGGTGGCCAGGAATGCAGCCGGTGGTAGGATCGTGGTGGGTACTGCTTGCTGTACCGTGTCTGCGTTGTCTTCAGGTTTCCGGGACAGGGCATCCGCCTTCTGGTTTTGGGAGCTAGGGAGGTAGCGGATCTGGAACTGGAACCGGGAAAAGAACAACGTCCACCGGATCTGCCTTTGGTTCAGCTTGCGGGTGGTCTGGAGGTACTCCAGGTTCCGGTGGTCAGTTCTCACCTCCACCGGGTGTCGTGCCCCCTCAAGATGGTGGCGCCAGACTTCAAAGGCCACCTTGATGGCCAGTAGTTCCCGCTCTCACACGGTATAGTTACGCTCCGCTGGGAGGAGCTGGCGGGAATAGAAGGCGCAGGGTAAGAGTGGCGCATCGGGTCCGTACTGCTGAGACAAGACGGCACCGAGAGCCGTACTGGAGGCGTCGGTCTCTACCACAAAGGGTCAAGAGGGATCAGGATGTTGCAAGATCGGCGCTCTCTGGAAACAGGCTTTCAACCCCTGAAACGCCTCCTCTGCCTCCTTGTCCCAGGAAAACGGCGTCTTGGGGCGCAGTAGCCGGGTCAACGGGGTGGTGCGATGAGAATAATCTGCAATGAAAGTCTGGTAACAGTTGGCGAACCCCAGGAATCGCTGTAGGTCCTTGCGGTTCCGAGGTGCCGCCCATTCCCGAACTGCTGCCACCTTCCCAGGATCCATCTGCACCCCATCTGGACAGAGTCGGTGACCAAGGAAGTCCACTGACCGCTGATGGAACTCGCACTTGCTGAGCTTCGCATACAGGCGGTGCTCCCGCAAGCGCTGCAGCACGGTCCGGACATGACCCTCGTGGAGAGCCAGGTCACGGGAGAAAACCAGAATGTCATCCAAGTACACCACCACGTACTTGTCTAGCAAGTCCTGGAACACGTGGTTGATGTACCATTGGAACACAGCGGGCACGTTGCACAATCCGAAGGGCATAACCAGGTATTCGAACTGCCCGTACCGGGTCCTGAATGCTGTCTTCCACTCATCCCCGGCTCGGATCCGAATTAAATTGTAGGCCCCCCGGAGGTCTAGCTTGGTGAACACCTGCACCCCTTGCACCCGCTCCAGCAACTCCGAAATAAGGGGCAAGGGGTACCGGTCAGGGATGGTAATTTTGTTCAGGGCCCGGTAATCATGGCAAAGGCGAAGCTCCCCACATTTCTTCTTAGGACAGGATCGGGCGTAATGTCCACTCCCACCGCAGTATAGACACAGGTTCCCCTCCCGACTCCGCGTCTTCTCCGAGGGGGAGAGGCGAGGTCGCGCAGCCCCAAGCTCGTCCGGCAACTCGGCTGTGGGCGTGGACCTGCTGGGAAGGACTGGAGCCAGGAGCCGGGGGTGCTGGCGGTTCCAGGTCTGGCGACGGTCCTCCAACCGATCGTCTATCTGCAGGCTCCACTGAATAAGGGCGTCCAGCGTGGTGGGACGATCCATCATGGCCAACTGGTCCAGTATCTCATCCGACAGTCCCTCAAGATACTGGTCCTGAAGTGCAGAGTCATTCCAAGACAAGTCTTGCGCCAACAGCCGAAATTCCATGGTGTAGGCGGCCGCAGTGGACTTGCCCTGTTTCAAACGCCTAATTGCCCGGTTGGCTTGACTCTCCTTCTGGGGGTTGCTGAATGCAGCCTCCAAATGGTTGCAAAACCCCATATAGTCTGTCAGCAAGGGGGAGTCTTGCCTGAGCAGCGGCAATGCCCACTTGGCCGCCTGGTCCTTTAACAAACTGATCAAAAAGTGCACCTTGGTGCGGTCGTCAGGGAAGCTCCGGGCTCGCCCCTGAATATACAACTTGGCCTGGGCGAGGAACATGGGAAAGCTGGCCAGGGCCCCATCAAATTTCTCTGGCAAGGCCACTGGGTACTTGCCTGGAGCTGGGGCGTCGGCCACAGGAGCCGGTAGGGTGTCCAACTGCTGCTGAAGTGCCGTAACCGCATCGCTGAGCTGCTGCACGGTGTGAGTCAAGGCCTGGTTCTCCGGGGCCAATGCCACCAGCGCAGCTGCCTGGTCGGCCATGGCTTCTGGCTTTTCCCGAACGCACCCCAACGAAGGGGGAGTGCGGGTGTGGCGGGAGCAAACTGTGCTGGTCCAGGGGGGAGGTTACCGTGGGGCGAGGTCCAGGACTTGAGTTGAGGGTCGCCAGACAGTCCTCCTCAGGCAAAGCAGGGTCCACAGCAAAAAGCCGGGCAAGGACAGGAACTCTGGGGGAACAGGACTGGATACTGGCTGAAACAGCTCATCAACGACGTTGCTCCCGCAACCTGGGACCGGGCTGACTGGCCTTTATCTTCTCTGAGGCCAGGGGCGGTCCCGGCCCCCAGGAGACCCGCCTCTCCTGGCCTTAAGGCGAGCACTCCTCCTGGGAGAAACCAGTTCCCTTCGCCTCTCTGCCCTGAGCCTCTGCAGTTCAGGAGAGGCTGAAGGGTTACTGGACCCAGGGGGAGACTCACCTGTAGGCACTGAGTCCTCAACCACCTCCGGAGCCAGAGTGGATTCACCTGGTGCCTGCTCCTGAGGATCCGGCACAGGTGCAGGCACTTCAGAATCAAGGCCCTGCCCCAGTTCAGCCGGCCCTGGAAGTGGGGACTCCTGTGCAGGCTGGGATTCCTCCGGTTCAGCCTCTGAATCGGATTCCCAGGCCATCACAGCACATGCTCTTAGCCACTGCTGCACAAAGAGGTTTGCAGGTGCATCACTTTGATGTGGATGTAGCCTATTTGAACTCAGACCTCCAGGAGGAGTTGTACATGCTCCCTCCTACAGGGTTTGAGGGCGAGAGGCAAGGCATTGTGTGGAGATTGCACGAATCAATTTATGGGCTAAGACAATCAGCCAGGAATTGGAACTTGTGCCTGAATGAAGCCTTAGAGAAGCTAGGTTTCAGGAAGAGTCTTGCTGACAGCTGCCTGTACCTTAAAGGGTCAGGAGTGTCACAGGAAATGGTTTTGGTCTTTGTTGATGACATCATTCACTTCTCAGGGGCAAACAAACGGGTGCAGAAATTTGCCAAAGAGCTTAGTAAACGTTTTCAGCTCAAGAACCTAGGTGCAGTAAAGATCTACCTAGGTGTGCAAATAGAACTGAAAATGGTAGCTTCTTGCTCAGTCAGAAAGGCAAGATTGAGCAGTTGCTTGAGAAGTTCAGAATGTCTCATTGTGCAGGACTCAGGACACCCATGGAGACAAGCTACGTGAAAGACAGTCAGCTAGCAGAACATGCTGAGTTTGAGAACGCTGAGCTCTTTCAGTCAGCTCTGGGTAGTCTGTTGTATCTGTCCCAATGGAGCAGACCAGACATTGCGTTTGCTACCAATCTGCTCAGTAGGGAAGCTATGAAGCCCAGTGTAAGTCCCTGGAATGGTATCAAGCAGGTACTGTGGTACCAGCAGGATACCAAGGACTTCAGTCTCAAACTGTCAGCTGCTGGTGAGACGAAGCTCACGTGCTGGACAGACAGCAACTGGGCGAATCTGGATGACGGGAAGTCCGTATCTGGGATGGTAATAAAGGTTGGGGAATCTCTTATTAGGTGGAAGTCCTGGAAGCAAAGTCTCATTGCGCTGTCCTCTACTGAGGATCTCTCCCTCATTACAGTCGATCAGGTATATGAAGACGAGCAGCAAAGTCAGTCCTCAGGGAATGTGCAGGCAACCTTAGAACGGACAGCTCACGGAAGAACCCCGACCAAACCCAAGAGGAGGCGTGTAGTGGTGATAGGGGATTCCCTACTGAGGGGAACAGAAGCAGTGATCTGTGGGCCTGACAAGATGTCTCGGGAAGTGTGCTGTCTCCCCGGGGCTAAGATCCAAGATGTAACTGAACGACTGCAAGGAATCATAAAACCCACTGACAAATACCCCTTCCTCTTGGTTCATGTGGGAACCAATGACACTGCAAGCAATAGCCTCCAGAAGATCAAAAGAGACTACGAGGCTCTCGGCAGGAAATTGAAGCAACTAAATGCACAAATTGTCATCTCGTCTGTCCTCCCAGTTGAACGACGTGGCCCAGGGAGAGAGGGGGAAATAGTGGAAGTGAACAGCTGGCTTCGCAAATGGTGTAAACAGGAACGGTTTGGATTCTTAGATCACGGACTGCAGTTTCTTGAAGATGGACTTCTGGCAAGTGATGGGCTGCACCTCACAACGGTTGGGAGAAATGTTTTTGCCAAAAATCTCAGAAACCTCATCAGGAGGGCTTTAAACTGACTAATGTGGGGGAGGGAGACAGTGCTCCTGAAGGTAGGAGTCTATCAATTAATGAAGATGATCATCCAAATGTCATAGACCAAATGGAGCAAACAGCATGCGGATCTAGTGGTGGGAGGAAAAAATCCTTAAATAAGAGACACGGGGGAATGATTAATGGACTTCAATGTCTGTACACTAATGCGCAAAGCATGGGAAATAAACAAGATGAGCTTGAGCTCTTGGTACAGCAAACTAAATATGACATAATAGGCATCACTGAAACCTGGTGGGATAAGTCCCACGATTGGAATGTAATAATGGGGGGATACAATCTATTTGAGAGAAACAGACCAGACAAGAAAGGAGGAGGAGTGGCGTTATATGTCAGGGATGTGTATACCTGTGAAGAGATCCAAGATTTAGAACCTCAAAGCCAAGTGAGAGCATTTGGGTCAAAATTAAGGGAGAGAAGAATAACAGAGACCTCATTGTGGGAGTTTACTATAGATCCCCAAGCCAAACGGAGGACATAGATGATGCCTTCCTGGAACAGATGGCCAAGCATGCAAAAGGAAGGGAGATAGTAGTAATGGGGGACTTCAATTACCCGGATATTTGTTGGACGTCAAACTCAGCCAAGAGCATAAGGTCAAACAGATTCCTCACTGGCCTTGCAGACAACTTCATTGTCCAGAAAGTGGGAGAAGCAACAAGAGGAACAGCCATTTTAGATCTGGTCCTAACCAATGTTGATGACCTGGTTAGTGGGGTAGATGTGGAAGGATCATTAGGCGCGAGTGATCATGCTCTTCTGAAGTTTACTATACAGCGGAAAGGAGCAGCCAAGCATACTAGGACTCAATTTCTTGACTTTAAGAAAGCCGACTTCATAAAACTTAGGGAAGTGCTGGGTGAGATCCCATGGACAGCAATACTAAAAGGAAAGGGAGTTCATGATGGCTGGGAGTTTGTTAAGAGGGAGATAGTAAAAGCACAACGTCAGGCAATACCAATGAGACGGAAACATGGAAGGTGCCTAAAGAAGCCAGGGTGGCTATCTAAAGAACTTTTAACTGAATTAAGATTAAAAAAGGATGTGTACAAAAAATGGAAAAGGGGGGAAACCACCAAAGAGGAATTCAAACAAATAGCCAGCACGTGTAGACACAAAGTCAGAAAAGCTAAAGCACAGAATGAACTCAGGCTTGCTAGAGAGGTTAAAAGCAACAAAAAAGGCTTTTATGGGTATGTTCGTAGCAAAAGGAAGAACAAAGAAACAGTGGGGTCACTCAGAGGAGAAGATGGTGAAATGCAAACAGGGGACACAGAAAGGGCTGAACTCCTCAATGCCTTCTTTGCCTCAGTCTTCTCTAATAAAGAAAACAATGCCAAGAATTTGGAGCAAATGATTCAGCAAAGGAAACACAGCCCAGAATAACTAAGGAGATAGTACAAGAATATTTGGCTAGTTTAGATGTATTCAAGTCTCCAGGGCCAGATGAACTGCATCCAAGAGTATTAAAAGAACTGGCAGATGTGATCTCAGAACCACTGGCAGTCATCTTTGAGAATTCCTGGAGAACAGGCGAAGTCCCGGCAGACTGGAGGAGGGCAAATGTTGTCCCTATTTTCAAAAAGGGGAAAAGAGAGGACCCAAATAATTACCGCCCAGTCAGTCTGACATCAATAGCAGGGAAGATTCTGGAGCAGATCATTAAGCAAACAGTCTGTGAGCACCTAGAAAGGAATGCTGTGATCACCAATAGTCAGCATGGATTTCTGAAAAATAAGTCCTGTCAGACTAACCTGATCTCGTTTTTTGACAGAATTACAAGCCTGGTAGATGAAGGGAACGCAGTGGATGTAGCCTACCTTGATTTCAGCAAGGCATTTGACAAGGTGCCCCATGATATTCTTGTAAAGAAGCTGGTAAAATGCGGTCTTGACTATGCTACCACTCAGTGGATTTGTAACTGGCTGACTGACCGAACCCAAAGGGTGCTCATCAATGGTTCCTCTTCATCCTGGAGAAGAGTGACTAGTGGGGTGCCACAGGGTTCTGTCTTGGGCCCGGTCTTATTCAACATCTTTATCAACGACTTGGATGATGGACTCAAGGGCATCCTCATCAAATTTGCAGATGACACCAAACTGGGAGGGGTGGCTAACACCCCAGAGGACAGGATCACACTTCAAAACGACCTTGACAGATTAGAGAACTGGGCAAAAACAAACAAGATGAACTTTAACAGGGAGAAATGTAAAGTATTGCACTTGGGCAAAAAAAACGAGAGGCACAAATACAAGATGGGTGACACCTGGCTTGAGAGCAGTGCATGTGAAAAGGAACTAGGAGTCTTGGTTGACCACAAACTTGACATGAGCCAACAGTGTGACGCGGCAGCTAAAAAAGCCAATGCAATTCTGGGCTGCATCAATAGGAGTATAGCATCTAGATCAAGGGAAGTAATAGTGCCACTGTATTCTGCTCTGGTCAGACCACACCTGGAGTACTGTGTCCAGTTCTGGGCACCACAATTCAAGAAGGACACTGACAAACTGGAACGTGTCCAGAGGAGGGCAACCAAAATGGTCAAAGGCCTGGAAACGGTGCCTTATGAGGAACGGCTAAGGGAGCTGGGCATGTTTAGCCTGGAGAAGAGGAGGTTAAGGGGTGATATGATAGCCATGTTCAAATATATAAAAGGATGTCACATAGAGGAGGGAGAAAGGTTGTTTTCTGCTGCTCCAGAGAAGTGGACACGGAGCAATGGATCCAAACTACAAGAAAGAAGATTCCACCTAAACATTAGGAAGAACTTCCTGACAGTAAGAGCTGTTCGACAGTGGAATTTGCTGCCAAGGAGTGTGGTGGACTCTCCTACTTTGGAGGTCTTTAAGCAGAGGCTTGACAACCATATGTCAGGAGTGCTCTGATGGTGTTTCCTGCTTGGCAGGGGGTTGGACTCGATGGCCCTTGTGGTCTCTTCCAACTCG
Source organism: Podarcis bocagei (assembly GCF_964188305.1). Classification (NCBI taxonomy): domain Eukaryota; kingdom Metazoa; phylum Chordata; class Lepidosauria; order Squamata; family Lacertidae; genus Podarcis; species Podarcis bocagei. The sequence continues at coordinate 72,682,095 of NC_138131.1, forward strand.
ATGATTCTATGATTCTATGATTCTAAGGGTATCACTCATCATTTGACTAACCCTTATAGCCCTGCTGAAAATGGTCTGTGTGAAATTCATGGGGCTGTAGATCTGTTGGAAAATAAAACCCCAAGGTGGTTGTCGCCAATGGAGGCAAAGGCTGTGAAAAAACTCAATATGGAGGCCAAATGGCCGAAATATTGGGAAATTTTGGAACAGGAAGGGGATAAACTGAAATTGCAGAGTTTTGAGAAATTAAAAGTTAAAGTGCGAGATTGGCTTCATTATTATCAAATAATGGAGGTTTACAAGTTGGACAGGAAAATTGGCTTCAAGGTGGAAAAATCAAAATTAGAAACAGAACTGTTAGAACCCAATACTAAGAACTTGTCAAGAATGTATAACTTGCTGTTGAAATGGAATACACAAGATGAAACAGTGAAATCAGCTATGATAAAGTGGGCACAAAATATTGGTCATAACATTATGTTTGCTGACTGTGAACAGTTGTGGACTACCGGTATGAAATTTACGGCATGTAATGCCTTAAAGGAAAATATTATGAAAAGGATTTATAGGTGGTACATGACTCCAGTCAAGCTTGTAAAAATTTACCACTTGTCTGATAATAAATGTTGGAAATGTAAAGAAACTGAAGGTACTTTTTTTCACCTTTGGTGGATATGCCCAAAGATTAAGGCTTTCTGGGAAATGATATATAATGAAATGAAAAAGGTATTTAAATATACCTTTCTTAAGAAACCAGAGGCCTTTCTCTTGGGTATTGTCGGCCAATTGGTGCCAAAGAAAGACAGAACATTCTTTATGTATGCTACAACAGCAGCAAGAATACTCATCGCAAAGTATTGGAAGACACAAGATCTACCCACCTTGGAAGAATGGCAGATGAAGGTGATAGACTATATGGGATTGGCAGAAATGTCTGGCAGAATCCGTGACCAGGGGAAAGAGACGGCGGAAGAAGATTGGAAGAAATTTAAGAACTATCTTAAGAAACATTGTAAAATTAATGAGTGTTAAAATGATGTGGCTTTAGAATGTAAGGATTACAGCTGTAAAGGTTAAGTTAAAAGAAAAGAAAGGTTAACAATTAGATAAAATTAAGGGTGAGGATTTGCTGAACTAAATATTTGAAATTGGAATGCAGAAAGGGGAGGTATGAGGAGGTCGGTGAAGTTTTAAGAAAATAAGGATTTGAAATTATACTTGTTTTTTCTTGTTTGTGTTTGTATTGTTGTGTTTGAATATATAATTTGTGAAACTTTAATAAATATTGTCAGGGCTGCCACTCAGTCCCAGCTCACATAGGACCACGTTAGCCAGCGTTCAGGTTAAAAGAGTCTTTATTGGATTACAGCTTCCATTTCCAAACTGCAATATGCAGCCCTACTTCTTCTAGGTCAGACCAGCGAAGACCCGTCTGAGTCTCCGCCTCTAGCACACCAGCTTAATACCCTAGCCTTGCTCCACCTCCTGCGCCTTTCCCTCCGTCTCTGGGTCCTTCTGCCCCCCGGGGTCTCCTTTTTCCTACTCTCTTCTGACGCGGACCCCCCTGACCCTTCCGCCTCCTTGCGGCGGGCTTTGGGACCTGGTTCACTCTCTGGGCTGCTTACTGCGCCAGCTTCCGCTACATTTGAACTTGGCGCGCGCGCCCAACTCTCAACCTTCCTCTTGATCGTTTCGTCGCTCCCCGAGGTGGGCGTGACTACTCCTGACTCATGCCCTCCCTCCTTCTGAAAGCCTCCGGAACCCGATATCTGGTCCCCTTTCTCCCCGCTGCTCCCGGCTGGGTACGTGGGTCCCGATCTCCAACTGCTGCTCTCTGATTCCTCTCTGGACCCTTCTTCCTGGGGTGTCCCCCTGCTTTCCCCCCTTGCTCTGACCGCTGGCGCTCCCTTCTGGGAATCCTCGGACTCACTGGATAAGCTCGGCGATCTCGGTTCGTCATCCCCACTCATCTTTCCTTCGTATTCCTCCCCCTCGCTCTCTGTCTCCTCCCTTCTCTGCGTCTCTGCTTCTGAACCCCTGACATCCATCCCCCCCTCGAAGCCCCCCCTTCCCCCCTCCCCACTTTCAAGGGTGGTTGCAGGGTGCTCCATCATCACAGGAGTGAATGCCGGATACAGTTCGCTCCTCGTTGCTGGCCGCCAACTGAAGACCTCCGAGTCTTCCTCCTCGCGTTCGTCAACGGTGAGCTGCTCCGCCTCCATTTCAGTGCCGCCGTGCTCGAAACCGAGATCCTCCCCGCACACGTCCATGTCAGTCTCTGCGTCGGTCGCTTGACCTGGCATCTCCAGCCACCTCCGGCGCCACTGCTCCTCTGGCCGATCGTCCCACCAATACGAGGTGTCGGACGCCGAACTCTCCGGTGACCCCTCTGGGGAATGTGTGCGCTGTGCGGGCTCCCCGTCCGAGTCGAAGCCATGGAACGTGCTGTTGGAAAGTGTGGGCGTGAACAACCAGTCGTCGAAGAAGCCTGCTGGCATGGGTCTGTGTGGGAAAAGGGCATGAAACTCGTCCTTGAGCAGGGGTTCCTCCAAAGCGTAGTCTGGCACCCAGCTATTAGCACTAGCCCGGGTGCCCTCTCTGGCTAGGAGGTATTCCACTCCGTCTTCCCCCCATCTGGAGTCCAAAATCTCCGTGACTTCGTTGATGGGGTCCTGCTGTGGCAATCTTCCCGCCTCCGACCGCTCCTGAGACGGACTCGGTGCTGTTCCTGGAACCTGTGAGGTGTCCTGTAGGGAGTGGAACACCGGATGCATCCTGGAACCCTCCGGGAGCACCAGCCTGAAAGCTACTGGGTTGATCTGCGCTTCGACTTGGTATGGACCGAGTTGCTTGTGCCCCAACTTCTTTTTGGCTAACGATCTGGTCGGCACTGCGTGGGCTGCCAACCAGACCCAGTCTCCCACTCGGATCTCTTCGCCAACCCGCCTGTGCTTGTCCGCTTGCACCTTGTATGCGTGCTTCGCTAGCTCCAGCTGCCGTCGGAGTTGATCGTGGACCTCCTGCAACTCAGACGCGAAAGCGTCCGCCGTCTGCGGTTCCCCTTCCCCCACTCTGTCCAGTCCCGGGAAGGTTCTGGGATTCCTCCCATTGTTGGCGAAGAACGGTGTCACCCCTGTGGACACGTGCTTCATGTTGTTGTAGGCGAACTCGGCGAGCGGCAGGTAATCCACCCACGTCGCAGGCTGTTGATTGGCATAGCATCTCAGGTACTGCTGCATGATGGCATTGACCCTCTCCGCTTGCCCGTTGGTCTGCGGGTGTCTCGCTGATGTCAGGTTGATTTTGACGTTCAGGAAGCCCATCAGCTTCTGCCAGAAATTCGAGATGAACTGGCGACCGCGGTCGGACAGTATAGACCGCGGCAGCCCGTGCACTTTGAACACGTGATCTATGAACAGTTTGGCTGTTTGTTCTGCCGTGGCCACCTTCGCACACGGTATGAAGTGTGCCATCTTGGTGAACAAGTCCACCACCACTAGTACAGCCGTCTTGCCTCTCGAGCTGGGTAGATCCGTGACAAAGTCCAGGGCCACCCTCTCCCACGGTTCAAACGGCGTTTGCAGCGGTTCGAGCAGTCCCGCCGGTGGTTTGTGCACCGGCTTGGCCCTCTGGCAGGTGTCGCACCTCGCGACGTAGTCCGCGACTTCCCCTCTCAGTCTGGGCCACCAAAAGTCCCTTGCGACTAATTCCACCGTTTTTTCCGTGCCAAAGTGCCCGGCCGTGGGTGCGTCGTGCAACTGCTGCAGTACCTTGGCGCGAAGTTCATCTCCCGGCACGTAGATGGCCCCTTTACGTAAGAGCAAGCCGTCCCGTATCTGGAACTCGTCGCTCTTCGCCGTGCCCTTGTGCACCTCGGCCATCTTCGCCTGCGCGAATGAGTCGTCCTGCAACGCCCGCCGCACCGCATCCAGGTCTACTGTGGCTGAAGCGCACGCCCACGCTGTTGGCGCGAAGATGTGCATGGCTGCCGCTGGCGTCGCCTCTTCGAGGTATTGCGGTTTTCGGGACAGTGCATCCGCCATGATGTTGGTGTCGCCTGGGACGTACTCTATTCGGAAATCGAAGTCAGCAAAGAACTCCGCCCAACGTATCTGCCTCTGGTTCAGGAACTTCGCCGTGCGCCAGTGCTCCAGATTCTTGTGGTCCGTGCAGACCTGCACCGTGTGCTTGGCGCCGATCAGGAAGTGCCTCCACGCCTTGAAGGCTGCATGAATGGCAAGCAACTCCCTGTCCCAGATGGTGTAGTTCTGCTCCGACTTGCTGAGCTTTCTGGAGTAGAACGCTCCCGGTCTCCAGACCCCCTGTGGGTCCCTCTGCAGCAGGACAGCTCCCACTGCTCTATCGGACGCGTCTGTCTCTACCCGCATCGGTCTGCTGGGGTCGATATGCAGCAGTTGCTCTTCCGACGCGAAGAGACGCTTGAGTGCCTGAAAGGACTGCTCTGCCTGCTCCGTCCAGATGAATTTCTTTTTCTTGGAGCTTAGCGTGTCCGTAATAGCCGCCGTCTGCATCGCGAACCCTTTGATAAACTTGCGATAGAAGTTGGCGAAGCCGACAAACCGCTGGACCTCCTTCCGGTTGCGCGGGCTCTTCCAATCCAACACCGCTCGCACCTTGGCGCTGTCCATGGCTAGCCCCTTGTCCGACAACTTGTAACCCAAGAAATCCACCTCCGTCGTGTCGAACTGGCACTTCTCCAGTTTGGCGTACAGTCTATGCTGCTGCAACCTCTCCAGCACCTCCCGAACGTCTTGGTCATGCGCTTGCTGCGACTCGGAGAATATCAGGATGTCATCCAGAAAGCAGACGCACTTCTTGTAGAGGAGTCCCGCCAACACATGATGCATGAAAGCTTGAAAACAGTGAGAACCGTTTTGCAATCCAAACGGCATCACTCTGTACTCGTAGGTGCCCAGAGGCGTGAACATGGCTGTCTTCCACTCATCGCCCTCCCTCATGCGGATGAGATTGTACGCCCCTCGCAGGTCCAACTTGGTAAACACGCGTCCCTTGCGCACCGTCGCCAGTAGGTCATCAATCCTGGGCATGGGGAAATCAGAGGGCTTGGTCATCTTGTTCAAGAGGCGAAAATCCACCACCAGCCTCTTTTGGGGCGTGTCCTTCTTCTTCACAAAGAAAACAGGACTGCCCCCTACTGCCCTGGACTCCCGGATGAAACCGCGCTCCAAATTGTGATCTATGAACTGTTTGAGTTCCTGTAGTTCATCCTCAGACATGGAATACAGCTTCCCCTTCGGTAGCGTCGCCCCTGGTAGGAGGTCAATCTTGCAGTCATATTGCCTGTGCGGTGGTAACTTGTCTGCCTCCTTCTCGCAGAAGACCTCCAGAAAGTCTGCGTATTTGTGGGGGACTGCTTGCAACGTTCCCAACTGCAGTTGTGATTCCTCCTCCTCTCCCTCCTGTCCGGGCAGGATGCAGTGTTCTGCGCAGTAAGAGGAGCCGAAGATCAGCTGTCGCTGGTACCAAGCCAGTGTCGGACTGTGCCTGTCCAGCCAACTCATGCCCAACACAATGGGTGTGTCCGACAGACGTGTGACGTTAAAACTGATGACTTCCCTGTGGTTGCCAAGGCGCATCACCATTGGCGGCGTTTGCTTCACCACCTGCCCCCCCAGCAACTCTCTGCCATCCACTGTGACGACTTGCAGGGGCAGAGTGGCCGGTAATAGCTGTATAGCGTGCTGCTCCACAAAATCCTGTGCTATAAAGTCTGCGTTGCTTCCAGAATCCACAGAAAGCGGGACTTCGATAGTGACGCCATCGGGCAGCTGGAGAGATGCTGTGAGTTGCACTACTGGTTTGGGTGGGAGGGGGTCTGTGGGTTGCAAGATCGCTGGGGACTGCTTCAGTGATGCGTCTGGCTGGGCCCCAGTGCCTCTGTCTCCAGCCAGACATCGTCGTTTCCCTGCTGGTGTTCGCTGTGTTGCGTGGCCGCTTTCACCGTTGCGGAGGCTGCAGTGTGCTTGGAGCTCCTCTGGGGACACTCTTTCGCCAAGTGTTGAGAGCTGTCGCATATATAACACTTCCTGGTCCCTCTAGGAGGTTTAGTCTTGACTGCCGCCGGTGCAGGGGCTCTGGTAGCTGACTGAGCCCTGGCTCCTCCCACCTCCATAGGTTCCACTCCCCCTCCTGGCGGAGGTGTAGATTGCGCACGCGTAGCGTCCCTGGGAACGAAAGAGAAACTTCTCGCTGCTTCGCACCCTCCACGTCCTTCGTCTCTGCACCATGGACGTTCTTCCAGCCTCACCCCCACAGTCAGCGCCCTTTGGACCACCTCCTGCGTGCTCCGGGGCCTCTCCCCCCTCGCAATTTCGTCTTTAACAGCACTGCTCAAACCCTGCCAGAATAGGTCTCTGACTGGGGGCGAATCCCGGTCCCATTCCAAGGCACTGACCAGCGCAAAAAAGCGGGCGTGATACTGGCGTACGCTCGCCCTCCCTTGTTTCAGTCCATGAATCTCCCGTCGGGCAAGATCCACGTCAATGGTAGATAAAAAGCACGCATCCATCGCTTTGATAAAGGCATCTGCATTCTGAAGTGCCGGATCTTTATCCCTCCACAAATTGCGTAGCCACGCTTTAGCATCCCCATGCAAATGGGATAGTATAAACCCCACTTTCTCTTCCTCATCCCTAAAGTCTTTCGCCAGCAGTTGCAGTGCGCACATTACGTCTGCTCGAAAATTGGGGTACTGTTGTAAATTCCCATCGAAGTGAGCCACAAGCCCTCCTGCTCTCCGTGCCAACCCAACCCCCTCCGGTCTGGGTCCTGGCTGCCCATGCTTAACCAATGCTTCAAACCTGGCGTGGAGATCTCTGTAGGCGGCTGCCGCATCCTCCTCCCTTTTCTTGGATGCCTGTACCTCCGCGTTCAATTGGGTCACTGCCTGTTGCAGCGCTGAAATTTTCTCTGCTTCCGTCATCTCTGCCAACCGTTGTGAGCTCGCTCCCAAACACCAATTTCCTCCTCTCGCTGCTTCTGCCTCCGCTGCGAGGTATCAGGTGTCCGAAGCTTAAATGAGACGGGTCTTACTGTCAGGGCTGCCACTCAGTCGCAGCTCACATAGGACCACGTTAGCCAGCGTTCAGGTTAAAAGAGTCTTTATTGGATTACAGCTTCCATTTCCAAACTGCAATATGCAGCCCTACTTCTTCTAGGTCAGACCGGCGAAGACCCGTCTGAGTCTCCGCCTCTAGCACACCAGCTTAATACCCTAGCCTTGCTCCACCTCCTGCGCCTTTCCCTCCGTCTCTGGGTCCTTCTGCCCCCCGGGGTCTCCTTTTTCCTACTCTCTTCTGACGCGGACCCCCCTGACCCTTCCGCCTCCTTGCGGCGGGCTTTGGGACCTGGTTCACTCTCTGGGCTGCTTACTGCGCCAGCTTCCGCTACATTTGAACTTGGCGCGCGCGCCCAACTCTCAACCTTCCTCTTGATCGTTTCGTCGCTCCACGAGGTGGGCGTGACTACTCCTGACTCATGCCCTCCCTCCTTCTGAAAGCCTCCGGAACCCGATATCTGGTCCCCTTTCTCCCCGCTGCTCCCGGCTGGGTACGTGGGTCCCGATCTCCAACTGCTGCTCTCTGATTCCTCTCTGGACCCTTCTTCCTGGGGTGTCCCCCTGCTTTCCCCCCTTGCTCTGACCGCTGGCGCTCCCTTCTGGGAATCCTCGGACTCACTGGATAAGCTCGGCGATCTCGGTTCGTCATCCCCACTCATCTTTCCTTCGTATTCCTCCCCCTCGCTCTCTGTCTCCTCCCTTCTCTGCGTCTCTGCTTCTGAACCCCTGACAAATATCTTTTTTTTAAAAAAAAGAAATACGTGGGGCTGTAATAAAGTCAGTAAAGGATTGCCTGCTAGTGGATGCAGAATCAGGTCACAACCATAGGCTGTGGGGTGAGGCTTTCCTTACAGCAAACTTTCTGATTAATAGAACCTGGTCAAGCTCTATAAAGGATTTTCCTTATCGTGTGTTGTTTGGGAAAGAACCAGAGTGGTTGATGATCATAACTGGGGTTCTTGGGAACATGTAAATATCATAGAATCATAGAATCATAGAGTTGGAAGAGACCACAAGGGCCATCGAGTCCAACCCCCTGCCAAGCAGGAAACACCATCAGAGCACTCCTGACATATGGTTGTCAAGCCTCTGCTTAAAGACCTCCAAAGAAGGAGACTCCACCACACTCCTTGGCAGCAAATTCCACTGTCCAAAGCTCAGCACCAAAAAGGGGGTGCTAGATTGCAGAGACTGCGGTTTGTGGGGTATCAGTCCCATGGCAAAGGGTGGTGTTTCGATTTACTCCCAGGATGCTTGGTTTTGTCACAAAGTGCAGACTTTGCTGACCAGGACAGATGGACTTCGATCCATGCCAACCCAGATTACCTACTGCTCCTGCAAGTAAGAGAAGAGGATTCTTCTCAGCCATTGGCAACACAGGAGCAGGAGAAGGCAGATTTTCCCAAAAGATGTGGCAATAGATAATATTTCTCTAGAGGTAGAGGAAGAAGAGCCAGAGATAAGGGAGCAGGAAGTAGTTGTGGCTAGACACTCTCAGTGTTCAAACAAGGGTGTACCTCCTCAACGTTTGCCCCTAGGAGGAGTGAAAGTATGCAATGTGAGTTGTGTGGAACCACAAAGTTATAATGAAGTCTTAGACTTACCCCCTGGGGAACGTGCTTTGTGGGAACAAGCTATGAAAGAAGAAATGGACTCTTTTAAATGTAAGTGTTTGAGGTCATAATGCCGCCACCTGGTGGCAGAGTGGTGTCATGCAAGTGAGTTTATAAAAGGAAAACCCTTGCATCTGGGGAACCATGTTTTCAAGCCAGAGTAGTAGCCAAAGGGTTCACTCAGATTAAAGGGGAGAGTTATGATGAAGTGTTTTATCCCACTGTAAAGAGTGAAACCTTTCATTTAATGCTTTCCATTGCTGCTGTAAGACAATTAGCAGTGCACCATTTTGATGTTGATGCTGCATATCTGCATGCAGATTTAGACCATGAAGTGTTAATGAGACAACCCCCTGGGTTTGAAGAGGGGAATGGTGCAGTTTGGCATTTGGAAAAGGCTGTCTATGGTCTCAAACCAAAGTGAAAGGTGTTGGAACCAGCGTTTAAATGAAGCCCTTGTAAAACTTGGTTTTAAAAGGTGTGGCGCTGATCCTTGTCTCTACACCAAGGGGACAGGCAACAAATATATAATGCTCTTAGTCTTCGTTGATTATTTGCTTGTAGCAGGGAGTTCCACAGATGAGATCCAGAAGCTAACAAGTCAGCTGGAAAAGAGGTTTAAGCTTAAAGCCTTAGGGCCTGTAAGCAATTACTTGGGAGTAGAAGTAAGGCAGGAAGCTGATGGAAGCTTCCTACTGAGCCAGAAGGAGAAAATTCTTCATTTGATAGAGCAGTTTGGCATGGAAAACTGCAAGCCAGTTCAGACTCCCATGACACCAGATTTCCCAAAGACAGTGTGTGATGATGAATTTGATCAGCCTGAGTTGTAGCACTCAAAAATAGGATCACTGTTGTATTTAAGCCAGTGGTCAAGGCCAGACATTGCGTGTGCTGCAAATGTTCTGAGCCAACGTGTATCTAAACCCAGTACTGCCGATTGGTGTGCTTTGAAAAGGCTTATCAGATATCTAAAGGGGACATTAAATGTATGTTTGAAGATATCTAGTACACAAGATGAAAAACTAGAAGTATTTGTTGATGTGAACTGGGAAAGCTATGTAGCTACCAGAAAACCTACAAGTGGAATGGTTATGATGTTTGCCAATTCCATAACTGGATGGAGGTCAAAGAAACAAGGATTTGTTGCAACCTCATCCTGTGAGGCAGAATATGGGAGCCTGTCGCTAGCATGCAATGAAATCATGTGGTTTATACAGATACTAAAAGAGCTAGATTGTAAAGTAGATTTGCCTATCCAAGCGTATGAAGATAGTCAATTGTGCATTGAATTAGTGGGCTCAGAAATAACGAAGTCTGCATCAAAGCATATTGCTATCCGTCATGCAAATGTTAGAGATTGCGTACAGAATGGGGTAATCAAACTGGAGTATTGTCAATCACAAGATAATATTGCTGATTTGTTTACCAAGCCTTTGCCAGCAACATGTCTTTTTTTTAATAAAATATTTATTAAAGGTTTTAAACAATTCAAACAGTGCAAGAAACTTAAACCAAAAACAAAAAACAAAAAGGAAGCATAAAAAACATACAAAAATACAAGTAAAAAATACATTAAAAAGCACAAAAAAGAAAATAATTCATTTTCTTAAGTAGCATTTCCATAACCCTCTTTCATGACTCCCTCACGTCTCCCTTTTCTGTGTTCCTAATTACAAAATCATATTCCGCAATACTTCACCTTCTCTCAAAAATTGTTTTAAGTTGTATATTTCAACAATTATGTCTCCAATTTTGCCACTTGTTATCAAATATTTAAATATTTAAACTTGACATATTATTCAAATTTCATCTTTGTTCTTATAATTCAATTATTTTCATATTCCTTTCCACTAGTTTACTAATGCCGTATTGTTTTTATATCCTTCATCATTTTTAACATTCATAGAGTTTACAATGCTTTTGCAAATAGTCCTTAAATTTTTTCCAGTCCTCTTCCACTGTCTCTTCTCCCAGGTCTCGGATTCTGCCAGTCATTTCTGCCAATTCCATGTAGTCTATCAGTTGCATCTGCCATTCTTCCAGAGTGGGCAAATCTTGAGTCTTCCAGTACTTTGCGATAAGTATTATTGCTGCTGTTGTCGCATACATAAAAAAAGTTCGGTCCTTCTTTAACATCATTTGGCCGACAATGCCCAAATGGAAGGGCTCTGGTTTCTTAGGGAAGGTATATTTGAATACCTTTTTTAACTCATTATAGATCATTTCCCAGAAAGCCTTAACCCTTGGGCATGTCCACCAAAGGTGAAAGAATGTTCCTTCAGTTTCTTTACATTTCCAACACTTATTGTCTGGCAAGTGATATATTTTTGCAAGCTTGACTGGGGTCATGTACCACCTATATATCATTTTCATAATATTTTCCTTCAAGGCATTACATGCCGTGAACTTCACACCGATGGTCCATAACCGTTCCCAGTCAGCGAACATAATATTGTGACCAATGTCTTGCGCCCATTTTATCATAGCTGATTTAACCGTTTCATCCTGAGTGTTCCATTTTAGCAGCAAGTTATACATTTTTGAAAGTACCTTGGTTTTTGGTTCTAACAATTCTGTTTCTAATTTCGATTTTTCCACCTGGAAGCCTGTTTTTTTATCCAAATTAAAAGCCTCCCTGATCTGAGCATAATGTAGCCAATCTCGCACTTTATCCTTTAGTTTCTCAAAACTCTGCAATCTCCATGTGTCTCCATCTTTTTCTACTATTTGCCAGCAACATGTCATAATGAATTGATGACAAAACTGGGTTTATGTATATAGTGTATGTATGTTTTGTTTGCTGTTGGGGTTTTTTGCAAGAAGCAGAAGGGGTGTCACGGCTAAAAATTGGCCGCTGTTTCTTTAATGCTAAAAGAACTAAGTCAGCATGAGTCAACGGCCTACAATGACTCATGCAACCTTTCACCTAATTCTACCTGTGTCAGAGCTGCCCGAGGTCCCAGCTCACAAAGGACCAACACCAGTTCGTTGTTATGTACAAAAGTCTTTATTGAAGTTCAGTTTCTCTTTCACAGCCGCGGCGCGCAGCTCTACGTCTGAAACTCTAGACCGCCGAAGCTCCGTCTGAGTCTCCTCCCCCCAGACACCAGTTTAAGACCCTAGCCTTGCTCCACCTCTTCCTTTGCTCTTTCCTCCTCTGGCTCCGCCTGTCAGCTGGGGTCTCGCTCTTCCTAGACTCATCTGACGCTGAGTCCCCTGAGTCTTCCCCCTGCCTCCGGCGGGCTTTAGGACCTGGTTCCCAATCCGGGTTTTCTGCTGTCCCACGCGCCTGTACATTTGAACTTGGCGCGCGCGCCCAGCCAGCAACCTTCCTCCTGACCGTCACACTGCTCCTGTCACTGCTTCCCCCTTCGGGGAGGCTAGCTGGACCCGACCTCCCCTCCGTTCCCCCACTCTCCGATGGAGGTGTGGTCAGCCCAGACTCATCTTCTCTTCCTGCTGGAGGAGACGCTGGCCCTGACACATGGGACTCTTCCCCCCCACTACGCTCTGGTGGGGAAGCTGGTCCTGACCTCCCGCTGCTGCTTTGGGAGTCCCTGTTAGTATCTTCGCTTACAGTCAGAGGTACCTGGCCTCCCCCGAGGCAATTGAGCGAGATACTGTGTTTACCTTCCGTCTGCGACCCCCGGCAGGCTAGGTAAACAAACCCGGCGATTCTTCTCATTAGACGTGAGAAAGAACACACCCTCTGCTTCTCTGATCTTCTCTCCCTCCCTGCATTCCCCCAGGGAGGGGAAATGAGACAGACAGGAGTCCTTTTTACATATTTTATTCCTGTCACTCAGCAGTACATAGAAATGCGACTGTTCCCTTCAGACTCCATCAGAAGAGACACAACTCCGCCCCTGTACTTCCAGCACAGGTCACATGACACTCTGAGCTAACATCCGGTGCTCAGTACAGAGAATAGGCTCCACCTTTTCTCCAACAGTACATCTGCAAAACATAACATCCTGTTTTGCATTCCAGCCAGCTGGAGCTGGCTTTTGCCTTGGTGCTTTTTCCCAACATCCTCCCCCAAAAGCATCAATAGGCAAAACATGATCCAGAGAAGAAAACAAACAGTTGTTATACATATAACAGTCCCCTGTTGTTTCAGTTCCACCCTTGGAACTCCCCACCACTGGTTCCACCAGTGTACCTCTCTGGTTGTCTGGCTTCCAAGGAATGAGTGCTTCTGCATTACCTTGGCTAGCTACTCTCTGTTGTGTCTTTGTCTCTGACTTAGACACTGCTTTAACTTGCTTTGAGTTGTCAACAATAGCAACACATGCAACAGCTAAGTTAGCAAACTCTTTTGAGTACCTCTTTGGTGGTACACCCTTTGTGACTCTTTCAGACCTGCGTACGAGGTTCTGAACCTCTGTGCTCACTGGTTCAACCTCTGGACTTTGTTGAGAACCAGTAGCAATGGCTAACAGTGGTTCTTCCTTCATCTGTGAAGGTCTATCCATTGTGTGAGATTTTCTCTCAATGACTGTTACAACTGAACTCTCTGAGCTATCAGTGTCGTCGTCAGTTCCACTGTAATCTGTGACATCAGAAAAATCATCATAATCATCATCTGAATCGTTTCCTGTGGGAAATGTGTGTTCTACAACCTGCTCTTGCTCTGGAGCACTCTCTAGGAACTTTGTGAGAATCACCTGACCAGATTCAGACAAAATTACTCTGTAGAGACCCTTTTCATATCCCACAAAAATGCCTCTGGCATTCTTTACTCCACCTGGAGCTTCTGTTCTCACATGAGACCCGAAAACCTTGAAATAGGTAACAGAAGGTTTTCTATTGAACAGCTTCTCAAAAGGAGAACATCCCAACTCTGTTGAGACCTTTCTCAACCACACATGAAGATAGGACGCTAGCGATTCGGCCCAATATTCATGTGGCAAATGTGAACTCAGCAATTGCGCATGCATCCCTTTTTGCAATTCTTTGTTCACCCTAACACAGACCCCCCCCTGTTCCACGCTTCGGCAGAAACAGCAATTTTGTGGTCTATTCCTTTTCCATCCAGGAACTTCTGAAACTTCTGTAACAGAAAGATCTGCTTCTCATCTGTGAAAAGACAATCAACGTTAGCATCATGCATATTTTTAACCTTGTCACAAAACTCCCGAAACTTTTCTAAAGTTTCTTGCGGTTTCTCCATCAAATAAACCCAAGAATAATTAGTGAAACAATCCACACACAAAAGGTAATATTTTGCATTGCCCCTAGATGGTTCTAGAGGACCAATCACATCAGCATACACCCGCTGAAACGCTCTGTCGACCTTCTTGGTCACCTTCCTGGTGCTCACACTGGTCACACCTGCAAGAGAGATTTTGTTAGAATCAGAAGAATTACATTTCATGTAATCACTTTGATCAAAAGTCAACAAATACAGTCCATCTTTCTCTTTGGCAGTAAGAAACAGTTCTCCATCTTTGTAGATCTTGCAGCTTTTAGCATCATAGGACAGTTTCAGTCCTTTCTTTGCAATCTGCGACACACTCAGCAGATTAAATCTCAGTTCTGGAACCAGGTAAACATCACTTATAGTCAAGTTCAGACTCTCAAGATACACAGTTCCAATTCCGGTCGCTTCCAACTCCTGACCGTTGGCCTGTTTCACAGTGAAGCTTTGCTTCTTTAACGTCGAAAACAGTCGTCGGTGCGGGCACAAGTGTTTTGTACATCCAGTGTCGATTATAAAGGCGTTCCCAACATCTGGCGTGGTTCCTTTCGCCATCATAGCCGTTGCAGGTTTCACCTGACACTTGGAACGGCTTTTGCCTGACGCCTCAGGCTTCGTAGAGCTGCTCTTCGCTCCTTTTGACTGGCGTGGCTTTCTACAGCTCCGCTGTAGATGCCCAGTCTGTCCACAATTGTAACATTGGACAGCACTCAATGCTGTAGCATGCTCTGCATTAGCTCCAGCAGTGGGGAGATTTGAACTCTGTTCTTCCCTCCCCCTGTCCTTCACTTCCAGTGCAGCAAGTCTGTCGTGTTCATTCAGGACCACAGCACACACTCTTTCCGCGGTCAGCTGCGCGGCCGGTAGGGAACCAAGCTGACTGGCAACAACCTTGTAGGTCCGATTCAGGCTGTTTATCATCATGAAGCAAAACACTTCCTCCTGTAGACGGAAATTGCGTTCCACCATCTGTTGACGCAGAAACTTCATCTCTGTCAGGTGCGCTTGAACATCTCCATCAGGCGCAAGTCTCAGATTGGTTAACTTCTCAAAATACAGCAACGCTGAAGAACCAGCATCTCTCTGATGCGTTGTACGCAGCGTGTCCCAAACCTCTTTCGCATTTTGTAAATCCTGGATATGCACAAGCTGCTGATCTGAGACACACAGAATTATAGCAGTCCTGGCCCTCACGTTCTGTGATTCCCAACCTCTGGTTGGTGCTACAGGGATGGGGTTCTCAATTACATCAAACAGCCTCTGATTCTGCAGCAGGGCCTTCATCTTTACAGACCAAGATGAATAATTGTCATTATCTAAGGGAGGTGGGTAAGGCAGCGCTGCCTTCTTGGCATCCATCTTGAAGCCAAGCCTCTAGCTCACACTTTCAAACAAACTGTAAAATCCAACAGTTGTTTTCTGCCTTCTCTGTGGCAGGCAAACTGCAAGTTGTTTACGCTCTTTGGCACCTGGCAGCTAAACGCTGGCTGCTATGGAAAGTCCCTCCAAGAGCACGTAAACTTGTAGCCAAAACACTCTGTGGCTTAGTTTCGCTTTCACAGCCTCACAATCCATCTGCGTAGCCAGTAACTTTCCAGGATCGTTACTTTGCAACAGTGCATAGAGGACTTCTTATCTTAACCACAGGAATTTGTGGAATGCAGGTTTCAGCCTCTGAGCTGCAGGCCTTTCCTCCCGGAGCTTTTGTTTTTCCAAAACGCAGCTCCCATGAACCAGGGAATTAATCAACCTGCGTTCACACTTTTAGCCCGAAATGCAGCAGCATACCTTGAGCTCCGTTGCTTGGAAACACTTTCCTCTGGGTCTGTTCAGCCTCTGGCTTCTCTCAGACGCTTGCCTTCTCCCTTGGAGCAGAGGAGGACAATCCACCAGCCTCTCATGCAGATGTCCGATGAATCACAACCATCCGAAGGCTGCCATATGTTAGTATCTTCGCTCACAGTCAGAGGTACCTGGCCTCCCCCGAGGCAATTGAGCGAGATACTGTGTTTACCTTCCGTCTGCGACCCCCGGCAGGCTAGGTAAACAAACCCGGCGATTCTTCTCATTAGACGTGAGAAAGAACACACCCTCTGCTTCTCTGATCTTCTCTCCCTCCCTGCATTCCCCCAGGGAGGGGAAATGAGACAGACAGGAGTCCTTTTTACATATTTTATTCCTGTCACTCAGCAGTACATAGAAATGCGACTGTTCCCTTCAGACTCCATCAGAAGAGACACAACTCCGCCCCTGTACTTCCAGCACAGGTCACATGACACTCTGAGCTAACATCCGGTGCTCAGTACAGAGAATAGAATAGAATCATAGAATCATAGAGTTGGAAGAGACCACAAGGGCCATCGAGTCCAACCCCCTGCCAAGCAGGAAACGTATCCCGCATATATGCTCCACCTTTTCTCCAACAGTACATCTGCAAAACATAACATCCTGTTTTGCATTCCAGCCATCTGGAGCTGGCTTTTGCCTTGGTGCTTTTCCCCAACATCCCCCGCTGGCCCCTTGTTTCTGGTGTGTCTCCCCTGGGACCCCCCTTGCCCTGACCATCGGCACCTCCTTCTGGGAATCTTCTGATTCGCTGGAGAAGCTCATGGAATCTCTCGGGTCACTGTCGTATTCCCCTACGCTGCCCTCAGATTCTTCCCCTTCGCTCTCCATTTCCTCTCTCCCCTGTACCTCTGCTCCTGAGCCCCTGACATCCATCCCCCCTCGAAGCCCCCCTTCCCCCTCCCCCTCTTCGGGGGCGGGTTCCGGATGCTCCAGTGCTGTGGGGGTGAGTGCGGGATACAGTTCCTTCCCCCTGGCGTGCAGCCGACCAGTTGGATCCGGCCAGCCCGTAATGGGCTCGTCGACGTCGATCTCCTCTGCTTCCATCTCTCTGCATTTGTGTTCGAACCCAAGGTCCTCCCCCAACATGTCCGTCTCTCCCCCTGTTACCTCGGGTGATGCTGCGTGCCAGGGCCCCCTTAGCAGTTCCCTGCTCCACCCCACCTCCGGTTGAGTGTTCCACAAATAAGAGCGGGGAGCTTGTGTCTGGCGCCGTTTCCTCAGCTGATGAGAACCCCTGGAACGTGCTGGTTGAAAGTGTGGGTGTGAAAAGCCAGTCGTCGAAATAATCTGCCGGCATAGGTTTGTGCGGGAAGAGTGCATGGAACTCGTCTTTGAGGTAGTGCTCCTCTAAGGCATAGTCCGGCACCCACCTGTTGGCGCTGGCCGGGGTACCTTCCCTGGCGAGGAGATATTCAACTCCCTCTTCCCCCCATCTCGAGTCTAAAATCTCTGTGACCTCGTTGAGTGGCGCCGCCCTCGGTGACCCCTCCCCCGTTGGCGACTTTCTGAGTGGGTGAGGTGCGGTCCCTGGCGCCTGAAACCTGTGGGGTTCGTTGTAGGGTGTGAGGACTGACCTATGAAATACCGGGTGCATTCTGGAGCCCTCCGGGAGTGTCAACCGGAAGGCCACTGGGTTGATTTGTGCTTCGACTTGGTAAGGCCCTAGCTGCTTGTGTTTGAGCTTCTTCTTAGCTAACGTTCTGGCAGGCACTGCCTGGGCTGCTAACTAGACCCAGTCCCCCACCTGGATGTCTTCCCCGACTCTCCTGTGCCTGTCTGTCTGCACTTTGTAGGCGTGTTTTGTTAGTTCCAAGGTCCTTCGGAGTTGCTCGTGGACCTCCTGTAACTCTGCTGCCAAGTGCTCTGCTCCCCGTGGCTCCCCCTCCCACTTCGTCTCTAACCCCGGGAAGGTTCTGGGATGCCGCCCATTGTTGGCGAAGAACGGTGTCACCCCTGTAGACCCGTGCTTCGTGTTGTTGTAGGCAAACTCGGCCAACAGAAGGTAGTCCACCCAGGTCGAGGGCTGTTGATTCGCGTAGCATCGCAGGTACTGCTGCATGATGGCGTTGACCCTCTCCGCTTGTCCGTTGGTCTGCGGGTGTCGTGCCGACGCTAAGTTGATCTTGACGTTCAGGATGCCCAGCAGCTTCTGCCAGAAGCTCGAGACGAATTGGCGACCCCGGTCGGACAGGATGGACCGTGGTAAGCCATGAACTTTGAACACGTGGTCTATGAACAGTTTGGCGGTCTGTTCCGCCGTGGCCACCTTCGCGCAAGGAATGAAGTGCGCCATCTTGGTGAACAGGTCTACGACCACGAGTACCGCTGTTTTGCCTCGCGAGCTGGGCAGATCTGTGACAAAGTCCAGGGCCACTCTCTCCCACGGTTCGAGTGGCGTCTGTAGCGGTTCCAGCAGTCGCGCCGGCTTCCTGTGCACTGGTTTGGCCCTTTGGCATGTGTCACACCTAGAGACGTAATCCGCGACTTCTCCCCTCATCTGGGGCCACCAAAAGTCTCTGGCCACTAATTCCGCCGTCTTGTCCTTGACGAAGTGCCTAGCACTGGGCGCGTCGTGCAACTGCTGCAGGACTTTCGCGCGGAGGTCGTCTCCTGGCACATAGAGAGCCCCTTTGCGGGTGAGCGGTCCGTCGCGTATCTGGAACTCGTCGTCCTTCGCTGTGCCTCCTCGCACCTCCTCCATCTTGGATTGTGCGAAGGCATCCGTCTGCAGCGCGCGACGCACTGCGTCCAGGTCCACGGTGGCTGAAGCGCATGCCCACGCTTTCGGTGCGAAAATGTGTTTGGCCGCCACCGGTGCCGCTTCCTCGTGATACTGCGGTTTCCTGGATAGTGCATCTGCCATGACGTTGTTGTCTCCCGGGATGTATTCTATCCGGAAGTCGAAATCCGCAAAGAACTCCGCCCAGCGGATGTGTCTCTGGTTCAGGAACCGCGCCGTGCGCCAGTACTCCAGGTTCTTATGGTCCGTGCGGACCTGCACAGTGTGTCTGGCTCCGATGAGGAAGTGCCGCCACGCCTTGAAGGCTGCATGAATGGCCAGCAACTCCCTGTCCCAGATGGTGTAGTTCTGTTCCGACTTGCTGAGTTTCCTGGAGTAGAATGCGCAGGGCCTCCAGTTCCCTTGCGGATCTTGCTGCAACAGGACCGCCCCCACCGCTCTGTCTGATGCGTCAGTCTCAACCCTCATTGGTTTGCCGGGGTTTACGTGTAGCAGCTGTTCTTCGGACGCGAAGAGACGCTTGAGTCTCCGAAAAGACTGTTCCGCCTGGTCCGTCCAGGTGAACTTCTTCTTCTTGGAGCTGAGGGTGTCCGTGATGGCCGCCGTCTCCTTCGCGAACCCCTTGATGAACTTGCGATAAAAGTTGGCGAAGCCGATGAACTTCTGGACCTCCTTCCGATTGCGCGGGCTTTTCCAGTCCAACACCGAGCGAACCTTGGCGCTGTCCATGGCGAGTCCCTTGTCGGACAGCTTGTAGCCCAGGAAATCCACCTCCGTCACGTCGAACTGGCACTTCTCCAGTTTGGCGTAAAGTCTGTGCTCCCGTAGTCTCTGCAGGACCTCCTTGACGTCTCCCTCATGAGCCTCCTGCGAGTCCGAGAAGATCAGGATGTTGTCTAGGAAGCAAACGCACTTCTTGTAGAGGAGGCCCGCTAACACGTAGTGCATGAAGGCTTGGAAACAATGGGAGCCATTTTGCAGACCAAACGGCATAACTCTATATTCATAGGTGCCTAAAGGCGTAAACATGGCCGTCTTCCACTCATCGCCCTCCCGCATGCGTATAAGATTGTACGCCCCTCGTAGATCCAACTTGGTGAAGATTCGTCCCTTCCTCAACGTCGCGAGCAGGTCGTCAATCTTGGGCATGGGGAATGCTGTGGGCTTTGTCCTGGAATTGATAATTCTGTAATCAACTACCAGTCTGCGTTGGGGCGTGTCCTTCTTCTTCACGAAAAACACGGGACTGCCCCCCACTGCTTTGGATTCTTGGATGAATCCCCGCTTCAAGTTGTGATCTATGAACTCCCTGAGTTCTTGCAGTTCGTCTTCCGACATGGAATATAGTTTTCCAGTCGGCAGCGTCGCCCCCGGTAGGAGGTCAATCGTGCAGTCGTAGGGCCGGTGGGGAGGCAGCTTGTCTGCTTCCTTCTCGCAGAATAATAATAATAATAATAATAATAATAATAATAATAATAATAATTTATTATTTGTACCCCGCCCATCTGGCTGGGCCTCCCCAGCCACTCTGGGCGGCTTCCACAGAAACCAAAAAACACTAAAATATCATACATTAAAAGCTTCCCTGAATAGGGCCGCCTTAAGATGTTTTCTGAATGTCAGGTAGTTGTCCATCACCTTGACATCCGATGGGAGGGCATTCCACAGGGCGGGCGCCACCACCGAAAAGGCCCTCTGCCTGGTTCCCTGTAGCTTCGCTTCTCGCAATGAGGGAACCGCCAGAAGGCCCTCGGCGCTGGACCTCAGTGTCCGGGCAGAACGATGGGGGTGGAGACGCTCCTTCAGGTATACTGGGCCGAAGCCGTTTAGGGCTTTAAAGGTCAACACCAACACTTTGAATTGTGCTCGGAAACGTACTGGGAGCCAATGTAGGTCTTTCAAGACCGGTGTTATGTGGTCTCGGCGGCCGCCCCCAGTCACCAGTCTAGCTGCCGCATTCTGGATTAGCTGTAGTTTCCGAGTCACCTTCAAAGGTAGCCCCACGTAGAGCGCATTGCAGTAGTCCAAGCGGGAGATAACTAGAGCATGCACCACTCTGGCCAGACAGTCAGCGGGCAGGTAGGGTCTCAGCCTGCGTACCAGGTGGAGTTGGTAGACAGCTGCCCTGGATACAGAATTGACCTGTGCCTCCATGGACAGCTGTGAGTCCAAAATGACTCCCAGGCTACGCACCTGGTCCTTCAGGGGCACAGTTACCCCATTCAGGACCAGGGAGTCCTCCACACCTGCCCGCCTCCTGTCCCCCAAAAACAGTACTTCTGTCTTGTCAGGATTCAACTTCAATCCATTAGCCGCCATCCATCCTCCAACCGCCTCCAGGCACTCACACAGGACCTTCACCGCCTTCACTGGTTCTGATTTGAAAGAAAGGTAGAGCTGGGTATCATCTGCATATTGATGGACACCCAGTCCAAACCCCCTGATGATCTCTCCCAGCGGCTTCATATAGATGTTAAAAAGCATGGGGGAGAGGACGGAACCCTGAGGCACCCCACAAGTGAGGGCCCAAGGGTCTGAACACTCATCCCCCACCACCACTTTCTGAACACGGCCCAGGAGAAAGGAGCGAAACCACTGTATAACAGTGCCCCCAGCTCCCAACCCCTCTAGACGGTCCAGAAGGATGTTATGGTCGATTGTATCAAAGGCCGCTGAGAGGTCCAGCAGAACTAGGAAACAACTCTCACCTTTGTCCCTAGCTCGCCGGAGATCATCAACCAGTGCGACCAAGGCAGTTTCAGTCCCATGATGAGGCCTGAACCCTGATTGGAAGGGATCCAAATGGTCCGCATCCTCCAGGCGTGCCTGGAGTTGTTCAGCAACCACACGCTCAATCACCTTGCCCAAGAATGGAAGATTTGAGACTGGGCGATAGTTGGCCACACTGGCCGGGTCTAAAGATGGTTTTTTAAGAAGCGGTTTAATGACCGCCTCTTTCAGCGGATCTGGGAATGTTCCCTCACAGAGGGAAGCATTCACCACCCCGCAGAGCCCATCGCCCAGCCCTTCCCGGCTAGCTTTTATAAGCCAGGATGGGCAAGGATCAAGGAGACAGGTGGTTGGTTTCACTCGTCCAAGCAGCCTGTCCACATCCTCGGGGGTAACGGATTGAAATTGATTCCATGCAACTTGACCAGACAGGGCTCCAGCACTCTCCCGCCCCAGCCCTGCTCCCACGGTGGTGTCTAGCTCCTTCCGAATATGAGTGATTTTATCTGCAAAAAACTTTGCAAAATCGTTGCAGGAGATCTTGGGGTCTTTACAAGGCCCCGATGGTAAAGGTGGTTCCGTTAAATTGCGGACCACCTGAAAGAGTCTCCTGCTACTATTTTCTGCAGATGCAATAGAGGCGGTGAAGAAAGTCTTCTTCGCCGTCGCTATCGCCACTTGGTAGGCTCGACGTTGAGCTCTAACCTGTGTCCGGTCAGATTCGGAGTGAGTTTTCTGCCACCGACGCTCTAGCCGTCTCAGCGATTGTTTCATCGCCCTCAGCTCCGAAGAAAACCACGGGGCTGTCCGGGCTCCATGCAATCGGAGAGGGCGCTTCGGAGCCAGACAGTCGATAGCCCTGGTTAACTCCGCATTCCAGCGGGCCACCAGGGAATCAGCTGAAAGGCCATCAACATGGGATAAAGCATCCCCTACCACTCTCTGGAAACCATTTGGATCCATTAAGTGGCGGGGGCGGACCATCCGAATTGGTCCCACCTCCCTGCAGAGGGGAAGGGTCGCGGAGAAGTCCAGTTGCACCAGGAAGTGATCTGACCATGGCACTTCTTTGGTTTCATTTTTACTTAGTGTCAGATCACCCACGTCGCTAGAGGTGAATACCAGGTCTAAGGCATGTCCATGACTATGAGTTGGGCCCAACTTATTCAGGGACAGCCCCATGGAGGCCATGCTTTCCACGAAGTCCCGAGCGGCCCCTTGTAAGGTCGTGGCCCCAGAAGACCTCCAAAAACGCCTTGTACTTGTTGGGTACCGCCTGCACCATGCCTAGGTGTAGCTGCTGTTCATCTTCTTGTCCCTCCTCTTCCTGGCTGGTCCGGATGCAGTGTTCTGCGCAGTAGGAGGAGCAGAAGGTCAATTGCCGCTGGTACCACGCTAATGCCGGGCTGTGCCTATCCAGCCAACTCATGCCCAACACTATGGGCGTGTCCAACAGGTGGGTGACGTTGAAGCTGATGACTTCGCGGTGATTTCCAATTTGCATCACCATAGGCAGTGTTTGCTGTACCACCTGCCCTCCCAGCAGCTCTCTGCCATCGACCATGACGACGTTTAGGGGCATCGTGGCTGGTAGGAGCGCTATGCGATGTTGCCTGATGAAGTCCACTCCCACAAAGTCTGCATTACTACCAGAGTCAATGGTAATAGGGACTTCCAGGGTGAATCCATTTGGCAGCTGGAGTGATGCGGTGAGTTGCACCACTGGTTTGGGTGGGAGGGGGTCCGTGGGCTGCAAAATCTCTGGGGACTGCTTCACTGACTCGCCTAGCTGGGCCCCAGTGCCTCTGCCTCCAACCAGGCTTCGTCGTTTCCCTGCAGCTGTTCCCCCTGACGAACTGCACCTCTTACTGTTGCTGAGGCTGCAGTGTGCTTCTGGATCCTCTGGGGACACTCTTTGGCCATGTGCTGTGCACTGTCGCAGATATAAGACTTCCTGCTCCCTCTAGGAGCCTTCGTCTTGACTGCTCCTGGTGTTTGGGCTCTGGTCGCTGTCTGAGCCTTGGCACCACCTATCTGGGTATGAAGGGAGGTGTTTTGGCTGGTGTGCGTGCCAGACGACCCTCATCCCTGCTCCAAGGGCGTTCTTCCAGGCGCACCCCTATCGTCAGCGCTCTCTGGATGACTTCTGTGGTACTGTTAGGTCTCTCCCCCCTCGCCAGCTCATCTTTCACGGCTCCATTTAGCCCCTCCCAGAACAGATCCCTCACGGCAGCGGAGTCCTTCTCCCAGCCCAGCACATTTAACAACGCAAAAAAGCGGAAGTGATATTGTCTCACCGTGGCTTTGCCCTGCTTCAGCCCGTGCATTTCCCTCCTGGCCACATCCACATCTACCGTTGATTTAAAACAAGCGTCCATAGCCTTGATAAATGCGTTTGAATCCTGGAGGGCGGGACGATTTTCACGCCATAAATTGCGCAGCCACGATTTAGCGTCCCCATGCAGATGAGTGATTATGAACCCCACTTTCTCCTCCTCATCTCTAAAGTGTTTCCGAAGCAAATTGAGCACGGAAACTATGTCTGCTCTGAAGTTAGGATACTGCTGCAGGTCCCCGTCGAAGTGGGCTACGATGCTGCCCCCCCTCTTCCCGAGGCCAACTCCCTCCGGCTTGGGTCCTGGCAGCCCCTCTTTGCCCAAACGTTCCCACCTGTTTCGCAGATCTCGGCAGAGCGCTTCTGCTTCCTCTTCTCTCTTTTTGGACACTGCTACTTCTGTGTAAAGCTTCGTGACTGCTTCTTGCAGTTCTGTCACTTTCTCCTCTGTAGTCATCTTTGCCTATCTACGTGAGCTCGCAATTTTTTTTTTTTTTTTTTGTGAGACGGAGCTTACTGTCAGAGCTGCCCGAGGTCCCAGCTCACAAAGGACCAACGCCAGTTCGTTGTTATGTACAAAAGTCTTTATTGAAGTTCAGTTTCTCTTTCACAGCCGCGGCGCGCAGCTCTACGTCTGAAACTCTAGACTGCCGAAGCTCCGTCTGAGTCTCCTCCCCCCAGACACCAGTTTAAGACCCTAGCCTTGCTCCACCTCTTCCTTTGCTCTTTCCTCCTCTGGCTCCGCCTGTCAGCTGGGGTCTCGCTCTTCCTAGACTCATCTGACGCTGAGTCCCCTGAGTCTTCCCCCTGCCTCTGGCGGGCTTTAGGACCTGGTTCCCAATCCGGGTTTTCTGCTGTCCCACGCGCCTGTACATTTGAACTTGGCGCGCGCGCCCAGCCAGCAACCTTCCTCCTGACCGTCACACTGCTCCTGTCACTGCTTCCCCCTTCGGGGAGGCTAGCTGGACCTGACCTCCCCTCCATTCCCCCACTCTCCGATGGAGGTGTGGTCAGCCCAGACTCATCTTCTCTTCCTGCTGGAGGAGACGCTGGCCCTGACACATGGGACTCTTCCCCCCCACTACGCTCTGGTGGGGAAGCTGGTCCTGACCTCCCGCTGCTGCTTTGGGAGTCCCCGCTGGCCCCTTGTTTCTGGTGTGTCTCCCCTGGGACCCCCTTGCCCTGACCATCGGCGCCTCCTTCTGGGAATCTTCTGATTCGCTGGAGAAGCTCATGGAATCTCTCGGGTCACTGTCGTACTCCCCTAAGCTGCCCTCAGATTCTTCCCCTTCGCTCTCCATTTCCTCTCTCCCCTGTACCTCTGCTCCTGAGCCCTTGACAACCTGTATATATAGAATGGTCAATGTTAGTGTTG
The DNA here is from genome assembly GCF_964188305.1 of Podarcis bocagei. Lineage (NCBI taxonomy): Eukaryota > Metazoa > Chordata > Lepidosauria > Squamata > Lacertidae > Podarcis > Podarcis bocagei. The sequence continues at coordinate 72,707,035 of NC_138131.1, forward strand.
TGTTGTGGGTTGGTTAGAGAAAGCTGGTAGTGTTGATGTGTGTACAAGCTCATCTCTAACTTGGTTTTGCGGAATTTGTGAGAGGAGCTCAGCAGCTACGGGGGAGTTGCGGTTAAGGAGATGTTGGTAATGTTCTTTCCAGCGCAGTGCAATAGCTTCTTTTATCTTTTAGAAGTGTGGTACCGTCTGTTGAGCATAGGGGGCATATGCCATGATTTATTGGTTCATAGATGGTCTTTGTGGCTTAAAGAAACTCTGTGCATCATGAGTGTCGGCTAAGTGTTGGATCTCTTGAGCTTTTTTTTTATCCAACAGGTGTTCTTTAGTTCTCTGGTTCTTCTTTGAACCTCGGCCTTAGTGTTGGCATGTTTTTACTTAGTGGCATAGTTTCTATCTCTTTGCCAGATCTGAAAGGCCTTCTTTTTCTTGTTCATAAGGCGTTCAATCTCACTGTTATTCTCATCAAACCAGTCCTGGTGTTTCTTGGTTTGGTATCTGTCAGGGAACTGCCATCAGTACTGGAGGGGGAGCGCAAAAGCCAGAGGGATTCCAGAGAGCGTCCAGGGATCGGGAGGAGCAGCCCATCTTCTGGGGAAGAGAATCAGCGTAGCACCAGCGGAGAAGGGGGGCAGGTGGGGGAAGCGGCGAGGCGGTCCCATGACTCCTTGCCTGGGACCAGCAGGGAGAGTAGGGGTCCTCCGTTGCCCACGCCCTCCCTGCGCAGAAGGCTTTCGCACAGAGAGGGTAGGCGGAGACTAGGCGTCAAAGAACTTCTTTGCTGGAAGAAGTTTAAGAAACGCCCACTCACGGATTCTGCCAGCGATTGAGTCAGCCACGGGTGAGTGGCTGTCCGGACAGAAGAGGTTCACTTTGGCAGCCCAGCCAGGTGTTTGCACCCAGCCAGGGAGATAGGCACCTGCTTACACACGAGCAACCCCTTAGAACCATTACAGCATCCAATAATTTGTTCACAGGCTGCACTAATGGATGTTTTTAGCTTGGCCCAGTGTTCCTTGATGTTATCAGGGAATTCTGAAAACAGATGGTCCTTAAGAGTTGTTTGGAAGCAATCCTGCTTAATAGGATCTTGAAGGGCTTGAGTGTTCATTTTACGCCTTGGTTTCCTTCCTTGAAGCCTGCATTGAGGTATAATCTTGATAGCCATCATGGAGTGTATTAACACTGGGAAACATTATTTATTTATTTTTGCATTGACAGCTGCAGTTATTCTAACCTAATTTTGACGTGCTGTTTTCATATCTGAAGTTGGTTTTGTTCTGTAAGCTCTAGTTTAATTCATGTTTTTCACTTTTCACCATAAGCTTTGTTTTTCACAATGCAAGAATTCAATATTTTATTAAACACATAACCAAAGTAGTACAATGTGAGTATAAATGTAAGTGACTTATATAGCATTGAATATGTATATCTATGTACAGTTGGAGGTGTGCAAAAAAATGTATTCCCTTGGGATACACAGTATACTGGGGAACATTTTTTTTTTCATTTTCTGTTGCATGAGATTTTTCAACTATTCTTTTAATGTTCTTTCAATGCTGATTTCAAATTTGAAATCAATTTTTGTGCATGTGCTATAGTTATCTTTCAATTTCCAACTTTTGCCAATATGTCATATTTACACTGGGGATAAGTGGACACTGACACGTTGATCTACCCTAAGCACATGGTAATTATTGATTTGCAAACTTAATTTTTCTTTATTTTTTATAGTTTTGTAACCTAAATATTTGTATTTTTCAGATCAGACCATGGCTTCTTCAAGTAGACAAAAATGTATAAGCACTAATGGAATGTGGAAAACATCACATTGTTTTGGCAAAAACAGTGTGTGCCGGGAACAGTACAGCAAGGAGGCTTGGAGGTGGGCTGCAAAACTTTACACAACATTCAGATAAGAGTTGTGAGATGATGCCAAGGACAAGGATATGAGATGCCAAAAACACGCTAAAAACAAGGAGCAAGGAGTTGTGTAATGCCACACATCAAATGAACAAGGTAGAATCATAGAATCATAGAGTTGGAAGAGACCACAAGGGCCATCGAGTCCAACCCCCTGCCAAGCAGGAAACACCATCAGAGCACTCCTGACATATGGTTGTCAAGCCTCTGCTTAAAGACCTCCAAAGAAGGAAACTCCACCACACTCCTTGGCAGCAAATTCCACTGTCGAACAGCTCTTACTGTCAGGAAGTTCTTCCTAATGTTTAGGTGGAATCTTCTTTCTTGTAGTTTGGATCCATTGCTTCATGTCCGCTTCTCTGGAGCAGCAGAAAACAACCTTTCTCCCTCCTCTATATGACATCCTTTTATATATTTGAACATGGCTAATATATACCTGAAGAAAGCAGCACACAACAGGAAAAATCCCCTTCTACACATTCATCGATGCCAGACCTGGAACCTTCTTATAGCACTGACCAATCAAGAGAAGAGGTGCCTTTGCCAACCTTCCCAAATAGACCACTCGCCCAGCCATATCCCTCATTGCGGAGTATTATGGATTCAACAGCAAGACCAGTGATGGAACTGATTGAAGATCCAACAGGCCACATAAATCAAGTAGCCCAAAAGACCAGTAGCAGGCTACAGAGAGACCAAACCTCAGATGAGAAAGCTGGTCCTAACCGGGTGGCCCACCAAACTCTTTTGGAAAAGGGGTCCTCCCCTGCTCAGGGGCCTACTCCTAGTAGATCGAGTGGCCAAGTTCATCAGTCAGATAACCTTGTAAATCCTCCCACTCAGTTTTTACGAGAGGTTTTTCATCAGAGGAAGATAACTGATTTCTTTACTGGCTCCCCTCTTCCCGTATTAAAGTTGAGCCATCCTTCCGAATGACAGCCAATTGGAGGAACGAAGAAACCCCAGCTTTCAATATTAAGCTGGAACATTGCTGGATGGAAAAGCAAAAAATTAGATCCAGAATTCCAAAAATATATTAATTCCTTTCTTATCATACTATTACAAGAAACTTGGGTGGAGGAGGAAATTGAGTTAAATGGCTTTGAGTTTATATGTCTGCCTGCTAGTCCGTCAACGAATGGTGGCCGCCCCAAAGGTGGCCTTGCAATTGGTATCTCCCTTAAACTTCGGGCCAAACTTTCACTAGTGCACGTATTACCGCCTCATGCTATTACCGGACTGATCTCTGGTGGAAACTTCTCTTTATTGGTTCCAAATGTCTATTTCCCACCGGGAGGGTTAGCAGCTGATCTTACTTCTAAATGGGATTCCCTAGAGGATTTTTTACTTTCTTGTTTTCTTAAATATCCCAACGTCCCCTCCATTACTGGGGGCGATTTTAACGCTCGGATAGCCTCAAATCGGGAGGCTCTTATACAGTCCAAATGGTGGGTTGACCCCGACGCTCAAACTTACGATCTAGTATATATCCCCACTAGAACATAAAAGGATGTAAAAGTTAATAAGGCAGGAGTGATGCTTTATCAGCTGACTTTACGCCTTAATTTAATTATATTAAATGGCAGATGTCCTCCAGATATACCAGGAGAGTTCACCCACCTGGGGTTAAAATCAAACAGTGTTCTCGATTATGTATTGTTTTCCCGGGATCTTTTTTTGAATGTCATCTCTTTTAAAATTGATAATGCCCAGTTTAGTGATCATCTTCCCCTGACAACCAAGTTATGTGTTGACTGGCAGTTGCTCGAGCGCTCCCACCCAATCCCGGTGATTGTAGAGTCGTCCACCAAAATAAAGGGGTCTAGATGGTCCCCTGCCCTCGCCCATAGATATATGGATTTTATCCGAGAAAAGTTTTCTGGCGAGCTGCCGGACGTAGGAATAGTCCCGCGTGATCCTATTACTTGTATGAATTTTTTTTCTTGCCTGATAGAAGTTTTAACCCGCTTTTTTACTTCTCCAACCTATGGAGTTAAAAACGATTATTTTAAATTTGGCGCCCCTTGGTTTAACTCTGCTTGTAAACTAGCCAGACTCCATCTACATACAATATATAATGATTACAAACTTTCTGGCGCTCCGGCCTTACCTCCATCTTATTCCCTGGCTAAAAAAGCAAACAAACAGGCCCAGAAATCGGCCAAACCGGAATGACATTTAAATCGCTGGCAGACTATAATTTCTGCCTCAAAATCTCATAACTCCTGGAAATTTTGGTCCTTAATTGTCAGGGAACTGCCATCGGAGCATCAGGTGGTGGAGGGGCTCAGGGAGGAAGAAAGAGACTCAACAGCTGAAGCAGGAACCAGCAGGGGGAGGAGTGGGTCTCTGAGGGAATGCGAGCAGGAGGGAGGGCTCAGAGACGCTTCCAGCGAGAACAGTGGGGAGGTATCTGAGTCTCCCATAGGGAGACCCACACCTCGCCGGAAACTGTCACGCCGTGAGTCCAGGAGACGCGTTTCCGTTAAGGAGCTTCTTTGCTGGAAGCGCTTCCGCAGACAGCCACTGTCAGACTCTACGAGTGACTAGAGCAGACATGTTTGAGGAGCTCTGTCACACACAGAGGTTTGTGGAGCCGCACAAACTCTGAGGGAGCACGATTTTACGCACAAGCAGCTAATCATCCCATTACAGCAGTCTGACAGTCTCTGTACGCTGCCTGTGCAGGAGAAAGCATCATGAGCGACCCAGCCGGAACCGGAGGAGCAGGGGTTGGAGCTGGTCCAAGCTTGGAAGAAAGATACCGAGCGTTGGAAGTCCAACTTGCGCTGCAGACGGCGAGGCTTGAGGAGAGAAGGGCTCAGGATGCAGACAAGAAGGGGAGAGCCACTCAATTCCCCAGAAAGGTACCAGGATTGGTGCAGAAGTTTGGGGGGGACCCCAAGGATTACCATGCCTTTAGGACAGAGATGCAATATGCCATTAATGTGCAGTTTGATGAGTTCCCTGATGAGGAATCGCGAGTTGCTTTCGTAATTGGGCATCTTGAGAAAGGGGCGCGGGACTGGGTTCGACCCCTAATGGCAACGCACAATGACGTCCTAAAGGACACGATGAAGTTCTTTCGTGCAATGGATATCATGTTTTCCAGCGATATTGAGGAAGGGGTGGTGCGCAGACAGCTAATGGCTTGCAAGCAGGGAAGCCGATCTGTCCGTGAGTACTGGACTGAGTTTACCATGCTGGTTCACAGATTGGGTTGGGATTTATCGGCGGCACCCATTCAGATGCTATTTGAAGAAGGTCTTTCTTCGGCTGTGAAAGACGAGCTGTCCCGGAGCCCCAGGGCGGTGTCTATGGATCAGCTGACCAAATCTGCGCTGACCATAGGAGCGCGTCAGGAGGCAAGAGCCTTGGAAAGGCGGGAAGGGAGAGGGGAACGTTGGAAGGAGTTCCGCATTCCAGACATTCCTGAGCCAGCTTTCCCGCCGGCAGAGCCGATGGAAATCGGAACAGCGCGCGCGCGCGCATTTTCAAAACCCAGTGAGGGGGCTAAGAAGGAGGGAAAGGGCGCCCGGAAATGCTATCTCTGCCAACAGCCAGGCCACTTTGCCAGAGTCTGCCCCCAGAGGAAGGAATGGCAAGGGATGGTGGGAGCTGTTGAGGGAGGAGAGCAGGGAGAAACAGAGCAGGTAAAAGCCAACGCCTGGTTGCCACAGTCGGGGCACTGCAGCCAGGCCAAAGAGCAGTGAAAGTGCCCGTGCCAGACGCTCCTCAACCTGCTCTAGTGATTGAAGTATCGCTAGAGCTGCAAAATGGACACCCCCTAAAAATAAAGGCGCTGTTGGACTCAGGCAGCTCCTGCAATTTTATGAGCAAGGAGTTTGCAGCTGAACACCAGATACAGACGATCCCTTTAAGCAACCCCCTGCAGGTGACCACGATCGATGGCAGGGAGTTGTTGGGAGGAGGAGTCAGCTTGCAGACCGTCCCAATGATAATGAGGGTGGCAAGGCACACAGAACTGATAGCGTTTAATGTGGCCACCTTGGGAGGCGCTCCCATTATTTTGGGAATGAGCTGGCTAGCGCTACATGATCCGCTGGTGGGCTGGCATCAAAGAGTGGTTTCCTTTGGTTCAGCACATTGCTTAGAACACTGCAAAGGGGAAAAGGGTTCAGCAGGGGCCCACGCCACCCTAGCAGGGACGGAAGTAATGGAGAAGGTGAAGGTACCACCACAGTATGCAGATCTCAGCGACGTGTTCAGCGAGAAGGAAGCTGACCAACTACCCCCGCATAGGCCCTTTGATTGCCAGATCAATTTACTCCCTGGAGCACAGCTTCCTGTAGGCAAGTTGTATGCCATGTCAGACAGAGAAATGCAGGAGTTGCGAGAGTTCATTGACAGGAACCTGAAGAGAGGCTTCATCAGAGAGTCCAAAGCAGCGGGGGGTAGCCCAGTGTTTTTTGTGGATAAAAAGCACACGGACAAGCCGAGACTTGTATGTGATTTCAGGCGGTTAAATGCAGTGACAGAACCAGTGGCTTTCCCTATGCCCAGGATTGATGATATTTTGACCAGGGTGCGGAAGGGAAAGATTTTTACAAAGCTGGATCTAAGGGGGGCGTACAACCTGATACGTATAAGGAAAGGGGATGAATGGAAAACCACCATGTTTACCCCTTTGGGGGCATTTGAATATCTCGTTATGCCTTTTGGATTACAAGCAGGCTCAGCGTGCTTTCAATCTTTTATGAACCACGTACTGGGTCCTTTGCTCTACAAGAATTGCGTGGCCTTCCTAGATGATGTGTTGGTGTATTCGGAGAATGAGGAGCAACATGTGAGAGACGTCAGAGAAGTGTTGAGCAGGCTGCAAGCCAACAGGCTGTGGGTGAAACTGGAGAAGTGTCAGTTTCATACCAAGGAGGTGGAATTCCTGGGGTACCGCCTGTCAGACAAGGGATTGGCCATGGATCCCGGCAAGGTGCAGGCAGTGCTGGAATGGAAAACACCCAAAACCAAGAAGGATGTGCAGAGGTTCCTAGGGTTTGGAAACTTTTATCGTAAGTTCATCCGAAACTTCGCCCACCTGACGGCGCCCATTACGGACTGTCTCAGCAGTAAAAAGAAGTTTGTATGGACGGCGGAGGCGGAGCGAGCGTTTGAGGAACTGAAAAGGGCCTTCGCCTCAGAAGAACAACTTCTGCATGTGGATTTACAAAGGAAGCTGAGGGTCGAAACAGACGCATCTGACAGAGCCATAGGGGCGGTGCTTCTTCTGCAGCCGGGGAAGGAGGAGTCAGAGTGGCGACCGTGTGCCTTCTTTTCGCGAAAGCTGAACAAATCCGAGAGGAACTACACGGTGTACGACCGGGAACTTCTTGCTATTCATGAGGCTTTCCGGAAATGGAGGCACCTGCTAATTGGTGCACAACATAAGGTGCAAGTGTGCATGGACCATAAGAATCTAGAGTATTGGAGAACTGCGCGAGTGCTCAACCAACGGCAGTTGAGATGGGCCCAGGAGTTCTCCAAATTTAACTTTGAGATTTGTTACGTGCCAGGCCCAGAGAACGTTAGGGCGGACGCTCTCTCACGCAAACCTGAATATTTGGAGGGGGAGGGAGCACCCGAAGAGACCCATGTCATTCCAGAGGACCGCTGGGTGTGTGGGGCGGCATTGGTGGGGCAAAGGGAATTGGTAGAGGGAACGGTGCATGATGAATACGCCCAGGACAAACTCAGGGGTCTCAGGAGGGAGGGAGACAAACCCGGGGGTTTTGAGGAGAGAAACGGGGCATTGTACTACAAGGGAGCGTTATATATACCCGAAGGGGAGTTGAGGGAGAAGGTACTCAAGCAACTGCACGATAGCCCCACAGCAGGGCATTTTGGGCAACACAAAACCATGTGGCTGGTTACCAGGGAATTTTGGTGGCCCAAGGTCAGGGAAGATGTGCGGGAGTATGTGAGAGGGTGTGACCAATGCCAACGAGCCAAGGGGGAGAGGCGGGCACCGGCAGGTTTATTAGAACCACTACCCACACCTGAAAGACCATGGGAAGCAGTGGCAATAGATTTCATGACTGATCTGCCAAGGTCTAGAGGGAAAACAGCCATCATGGTTGTGGTAGACCTGTTAACTAAAATGGCCCACTTTATAGCCTGCTCACATGCGGTCACAGCAGAAGAAACAGCTAAATTGTTTGTAGAAAATGTGTTTAGGTTGCATGGCGCCCCCTTGAGGGTGGTTTCAGACCGAGGGAAACAATTTACTTCCAGGTTCTGGAGGAAGCTCATGAGCTTACTGCATGTAGAGGTTAATTTCTCAACGGCCCGTCATCCAGAAACCAACGGGCAGGCGGAAAGAGCTAATGGTGTTCTCCAGCAATATTTGAGGTGTTATGTGAATGACAGAGAGAATGATTGGGTGGAGAAGCTGGCGTTGGCAGAATTTGCCTACAACAATGCAGAGAACGTGTCCACGGGAATGAGCCCCTTTTTGGCTAATCACGGGTGCCATCCCAGAGCCTTCCCAGGGGGGGGGGAGGGGAGAACTGGAGCGTTCCAGCTGCAGAACAGTTCGTTGAAGAAATGGAAGCGATCCATCGCCAGCTCCAACTCAACTTAAACAGGGCTAAGGAGGAATATAAGAGGCAGGCAGACAAAAACAGAAGGGAAGGTGAAAGCATTAGGGTGGGGGACCAGGTGTGGCTGTCAACCCAAGGGTTGCCATTCAAAGGGGGTTGTAAGAAGTTAAGACCCAAAAGGCTGGGCCCATTTGAAGTCATGCAGCAGGTCAACCCAGTGGCTTTCAGACTCCGGTTACCGAACCACATGAAGCTGCACCCAGTTTTCCACAGGTCGTTGCTGTCACCGTATAAAGGGGACAGAGAAGGGAGGGTCACTAGGGGGCCAGCAATGGAGGAGAAGGAACACAGCTACCATGTAGCGGAGATCCTCGATTCCAGGTGGAAGGGAGATCAAGTAGAGTATTTGGTAATGTGGGAAGGGGAACCGGAGTCGGAAAACACCTGGGTTAGGGCAGAGGATGTCAATGACGAAGTTTTAATAGAAACTTTTCATCAGAGGTTCCCACGTAAACCTCAGCCTGTAGCGAGGTTCCGGAGGGAATACTTTGCCACCACCGACGAAGAAGAGGAGTTGGAGGGGTTCACAGGTTCCGAAGAGGAGGAGGATTCAGCGAGCCAGGACGGCGATCGATGGAGGGAATTGTTCGAGATGTCTGAAGATGAAGAAGATTCTTTTCGGGGTTTTAACCCTTCACCTCCCAGAGGAGAGGAAATGGGAGGGGGTGAGGGGGGCCCTGGAGGGGAGGTGGATGTCAGGGAACTGCCATCGGAGCATCAGGTGGTGGAGGGGCTCAGGGAGGAAGAAAGAGACTCAACAGCTGAAGCAGGAACCAGCAGGGGGAGGAGTGGGTCTCTGAGGGAATGCGAGCAGGAGGGAGGGCTCAGAGACGCTTCCAGCGAGAACAGTGGGGAGGTATCTGAGTCTCCCATAGGGAGACCCACACCTCGCCGGAAACTGTCACGCCGTGAGTCCAGGAGACGCGTTTCCGTTAAGGAGCTTCTTTGCTGGAAGCGCTTCCGCAGACAGCCACTGTCAGACTCTACGAGTGACTAGAGCAGACATGTTTGAGGAGCTCTGTCACACACAGAGGTTTGTGGAGCCGCACAAACTCTGAGGGAGCACGATTTTACGCACAAGCAGCTAATCATCCCATTACATTAATAAAGGGAAGAAACACAAAATATCCCTTAACGGTGATCCCGGCCCCTACATGGGAGCAGTTCCTGAGAAAATATTTCTCAGTGGCAGAAGCTCCGGACACTCACTGGAGACCTTCTAATCCCCTTCCCATCTGGCCCAATACTGACCCTGCTGAAATCCTAGAATTGATAGCTGAGCTGAAAACTGGTAAGGCCCCTGGGCCAGATTTGGTCCCTGTTGAGGCTATAAAGCTACATTCTGCATGGTGGGCAGGGATTTTAGCTAAAATGTTCGTTGCAATAAATGCCAAGAACGTGGAAGGAGGCCATTATAATTCCTATCTACAAAAAAGGCCCTCCCGGTGACCCAGGGAATTACCGGAATATCAGTCTGCTATCGTCCATTGGGAAAATATATGCCCGTTTTTTGCTGGCAAGGTTGATGAAGTGGTCAGTTGAGGCTGACCTGATTGGGCATGAGCAAGCTGGATTTAGGTTAAACCGATCCACAACAGACCAGGCAATTATTCTTTTTCACTTAGCCCGGAAATACTCGACACCTCGACGGGGCCAACTTTGTGCAGCTTTCATAGATTTGAAAGCTGCGTTTGATAGTATTCCGAGGAAATTACTATAATAATATAATAATAATAAATTTTATTTATATCCCGCCCTCCCCAGCTGAGCCGGGCTCAGGGCGGCTAACAACAATCAAATAAACAATCAAATAATAACACATTCTAAAAATATTTCATTATAAAAATTAGTTAAAATCAAATTGATGGCAACCGATTAAACAAAATTCTGTGCAGGTTGCCAGAGGAGGGAGTCAGGCTGCGCCCTGACCAAAGGCCTGGCGGAACAACTCTGTCTTGCAGGCCCTGCGGAAAGATGTCAAGTCCCGCAGGGCCCTAGTCTCTTGTGACAGAGCATTCCACCAGGTTGGAGCTGCAGCTGAGAAGGCCCTGGCTCTAGTTGAGGCCAGCCTAACCTCTCTGAGGCCTGGGACCTTGAGGGTGTTATTATTTGTAGACCGTAGGTTTCTCTGTGGGGCATACCAGGAGAGGCGGTCCCGTAGGTACGAGGGTCCTAGGCCGTATAGGGCTTTAAAGGTTAAAACCAGCACCTTAAACCTGATCCTGTACTCCACCGGGAGCCAGTGCAGCTGGTATAGCACCGGATGAATGTGATCCCGCAGCGAAGACCCCGCAAGGAGTCTCGCTGCGGCATTCTGCACCCGCTGGAGTTTCTGGGTCAGTCTCAAGGGCAGCCCCACGTAGAGCGAGTTACAATAATCCAGTCTGGAGGTGACCGTCGCATGGATCACAGTGGCTAGGTCAGGGCGAGAGAGATAAGGGGCCAACTGCTTAGCTTGGCGGAGATGGAAAAATGCCGCCTTTGTTATAGCTGTAATCTGCGCCTCCATAGAGAGGGAGGTATCGAAGATTACACCCAAACTCTTAACGGACGGTGCTGGCACTAATTGCACCCCCGCAAGAGATGGGAGTTGCCCCCTCGATCCCATATCGTCCCGCCCCAGCCAGAGGACCTCTGTCTTCGAAGGATTTAACTTCAACCGGCTCCCACGTAACCATCCAGCCACAGCTTCTAGACATCTGGTCAGTGTGTCTGGGGCCGAGTTAGGATGGCCATCCATCAACAGATAGAGTTGGGTGTCATCAGCATACTGATGGCAACCCAGCCCAAAACTCCGGACAAGCTGGGCGAGGGGGCGCATAAAGATGTTAAAAAGCATCGGGGAGAGAATCGCACCCTGAGGCACTCCACACACCAAGGAGTGACGCGATGACAATTCCCCCCCAAGCGCCACCCTCTGTCCCCGATCAGAGAGAAACGAGCGCAGCCATTGAAGGACTGTGCCCTGGATCCCCACGTCGGCAAGGCGGTGGTCCAGGAGTTCGTGATCGACCATGTCAAAGGCTGCTGACAGATCTAGAAGAATCAGCAGCCCCGACCCGCCTCGATCCAGCTGCCTGCGGAGATCATCTGTTAGGGCGACCAGAGCCGTCTCGGTCCCATGACCAGCACGGAAGCCGGACTGGAATGGATCCAAAGCAGATGTTTCATCCAGAAACCTACCAAGCTGTTCAGCAACCGCTCTCTCAATCACCTTACCCAGGAATGGAAGATTCGAGACCGGGCGGTAATTGGATAGATCTAAGGGATCTAACGATGTTTTCTTTAAGAGTGGACGCACCACCGCCTCCTTCAGTTCCCCTGGGAATATCCCGGTGCCAAGGGACAAATTGATGATATCCCCCAGGGGGGCCCGCACCTCGTCTGGACACGCTCTAATCAGCCATGACGGGCACGGGTCAAGAGGACAGGTGGTGGGCTTTCCAGCTTGGAGGAATCTGTCCACATCGGCTGGAGATATCCGGTCAAAGTGGTCCAATACTGGACCTGAGGACAGTCGAGGGGCCTCCAGTTCCTTTATTGTATCCAAATTGGCAGGGAGGTCATGGCGGAGCAACAGGACCTTCTCCGCAAAAAGCTCGCAAATGCCTCACAGCTGTGTGTCAGATTGTTATTTAAATTTGGCTGTCCTTCAAGGGACGTTAAAGACCGAATTATACTGAATAATTGCGCCGGGCGAGAGCTAGCGGATGCAATGGAGGCCGAGAAGTAAGACTTCTTAGCGGCCTTCACTGCCATCTCATAGGTTTTCATAAAAACCCTATAAGATGTTCTTGAGGCTCCGTCACGGGCACCCCGCCATACTCGCTCTAGCCGTCTGAGGTCCCGCTTCATTTTCCGAAGCTCCTCGGTAAACCAGGGAGCCCGGTTTCTGCGGGGTCGCAGAGGGCGCTTAGGTGCAATCTCATCGATGGCTGCCAGGAGCTGGGTATTCCAGCCCTCAACAAGCTCAGTCAATGAGTCGCCAGGGGGAGCAAGGTCCCGCAAGGCTTGACGGAATCTATCAGGGTCCATCAGCCTCTGCGGGCGAGCCCAAATCGGCTCGCCACCTAAGCAGGGTGGGGGTGGAAAGTCAATCCGGGCTTTCAGAGCGTAGTGATCAGACCATGGCACCTTCATCGAAGGAGACATGATCACATCTATACCGGCGCCAAAGATCAAATCCAGCGTGTGGCCTGCTTGATGTGTGGGGCCCGAAACAAATTGGGAGAGCCCTAGTGTCGCCATGGAAGACACCAGGTCCAGAGCCTGTGAGGAGGGAGTGGCATCAGCGTGGAAGTTGAAGTCTCCCAATACCAATAGGTTAGGGAACTCCAAGGCCCAGCCGGCCACCGCCTCCAGCAGGCCTGACAGGGTGGCTGCTGGTGCGCTAGGTGGCCGGTACACCAGCCAGACAGCCAAGCTCTCCTCGGAGCCCCACACTAGGCCAACACATTCAATGCCGGGGATCGATGGCGATGGTAGAGCCCTGAAGGAACAATCTTCCCGGATTAGTACTGCCACCCCTCCCCCCCGGCCCACAGTCCGTGACTGGTGGAGGACGGAGAAACCCGGGGGCGCCATCTCTCGTAAGGTAACAGTTACCCCTTCGCGCACCCAGGTCTCCGTCACGCAAGCCAGGTCGACCCCCTGCGAGGTAAAGAAATCTCGCAGGGTAGCGGTTTTGTTGCCTATAGACCTGGCATTGCACAACACCAGTGAAGGAGGTGAGTAATCCTTGCTCACCCTACCCTCGTCCCTCGGGATGGGGCGCAGATTGGAAGGGGTACGAGCATATCCGTATCTCGATCCCCTTCGCCTATAATATCTGCCCCCACCGCCATACCTCCCTCGCCCCTCCACGGTAGCAATCCCAGGCCTCATACAAGCCTCCATTTATAAAATAGAAAACAAAACAACCAAAAACAATTATGCCCAAACAAAACCAATCCCCACCCCACTCAATGTCCGACCCCAAAACAAAACAAAACGGAACAAAACAAAATACATGGATAAAAACCACCGTTCACGGTGGTACAACAAAATAAACAATAAAAACACCTTTAAAACACCTTAAAATATATATGGGATAAACTTGCCTGCTGGGGAATAGATAGAAGGCTCCTGTGGCTTATCTCCCAACTTCATGCCGGGTCCGTGGCCAGGGTGAGATTATCCCCTGCTGGAGACCTAACTAACCCAGTGCCAGTAAATAAGGGTGTTCGCCAGGGTTGTATTTTAGCGCCACTTCTTTTTAACCTATTTATTAGTGATATGAGGAACCCATTAGTCGACTCACAAAAATTTATCCACACCCCTCGTATAGCAGATTATTGTTGTCCTTTACTTCTCTACGCAGATGATGCGGTACTACTCTCTTACTCCAGAGTGGGTTTAAGGAGGGCACTAAAGATTTTTGCGACATATTGCCACTCTAATCATCCGTCTATCAACCACACCAAGTCTAAAGTATTGATATTCTCAAGGAGTCGTAAACTTTATTCATGGAAATTGGAGGGCACGAAAATCGAACAAGTACATAAATTTAAATATTTAGGTATTTACTTTCAATATAATTTAGGGTGGAAAACGCACGTTGAATACCTTCAAAACAAGGCAAAAGCCCTAACACACTCTCTCCTCCATTTTTTCTACTCTGAGGGGGCCTTATTCATCCCTGCGGCCTTGAAGGTGTATAGCATCAAAGTGATGGCCACAATGGCCTATGCTGCACCTTTATGGGCTGCCTTTGCAAACCTCTCACCTTTAGAGTCACTTCAAAGTCAATTCTTACGCCGAATTCTAAAATTACCAACATGCGTAAGTAATGCGGCTATTCGTTTAGAAATGAAGATCCCTTCAGTGGAGTTAGTCCTATGGAGGAGAGTTTTGATTTATTGGATATCCCTATGGCACAAACTCCCGAACCACTATCTCATTCAATGCATGTGGCGGGATGATTTCACAAATTTGTGGTCAGGAAAAATCCATGCCAAATTGCTGTCCTATGAGATCTCGCCCACTGAATTGCTCAAACTGGATCTAAATGTGGCAAAAAGGTGTATAAATCAAAGGCTGGATGATGCAGAGCTATACCAAAATTTCCTAGCTGGTGGTGGAGTCTGCTCGCCGTTAAATTTTGGCATAATCCCTATCTACCGTGCTCCATCCTACTTAACATCGCTTATGACCGCGTCTCACCGATATGCCTTCATTAGAGCTAGGTTCAATGTTTTTCCAACAAATGTCCTGAGACATAGATTCACTAAGGGCCAAGTCCCTTCAATGTGTGCTTGTGAAATGAAAACATCTGAATCTCTACATCATGTTATGTTTATCTGCCCTATGTACAGTTCAGTTCGTGCTAGTATACTAAACTCCATAATACAGCCTATGGCTGACAAACCAGTAGACCTACAGCTTGCCTGGGTTCTTCAAGATGTGGATACTTATATTACCCTACAGGTTGCTAAATTCCTAACAGCCGTCCTCTCGTATAAGAGACGGAATGGAATGTTAGCCGATTATTGATAGTTATAAGAATTTTCTATAATGACATCAGATATTGATTTTAACGTAGTGCCGAAATTTTAATCTTAAATTTTTCTTTTGATTTGCTAATATCTGTCCTTGTGAGCTGTGAATTGTGTTATATTATTGGTGGCTTGTACGAGTCCACTGTTTTATTTGTTTTATTTGTTTTGTTTTGTTGTGTCGTGCTTCATGATGGGCGTAAAGCCAAATAAACATTTTCGTTCGTTCAAGGTCGTATTGAAGTGTGATCCTGTCCTCTGGGGTGTTAGCCACCCCTCCCAGTTTGGTGTCATCTGCAAATTTGATCAGGATGCCCTTGAGTCCATCATCCAAGTCGTTGATAAAGATGTTGAATAAGACCGGGCCCAAGACAGAACCCTGTGGCACCCCACTAGTCACTCTTCTCCAGGATGAAGAGGAACCATTGATGAGCACCCTTTGGGTTCGGTCAGTCAGCCAGTTACAAATCCACTGAGTGGTAGCATAGTCAAGACCGCATTTTACCAGCTTCTTTACAAGAATATCATGGGGCACCTTGTCAAATGCCTTGCTGAAATCAAGGTAGGCTACATCCACTGTGTTCCCTTCATCTACCAGGCTTGTAATTCTGTCAAAAAACGAGATCAGGTTAGTCTGACAGGACTTATTTTTCAGAAATCCATGCTGACTATTGGTGATCACAGCATTCCTTTCTAGGTGCTCACAGACTGTTTGCTTAATGATCTGCTCCAGAATCTTCCCTGGTATTGATGTCAGACTGACTGGGCGGTAATTATTTGGGTCCTCTCTTTTCCCCTTTTTGAAAATAGGGACAACATTTGCCCTCCTCCAGTCTGCCGGGACTTCGCCTGTTCTCCAGGAATTCTCAAAGATGACTGCCAGTGGTTCTGAGATCACATCTGCCAGTTCTTTTAATACTCTTGGATGCAGTTCATCTGGCCCTAGAGACTTGAATACATCTAAACTAGCCAAGTATTCTTGTACTATCTCCTTAGTTATTCTGGGCTGTGTTTCCTCTGCTGAATCATTTGCTCCAAATTCTTCAGGTCGGGCATTGTTTTCTTTATCGGAGAAGACTGAGGCCAAGAAGACATTGAGGAGTTCAGCCCTTTCTGTGTCCCCTGTTTGCGTTTCACCATCTTCTCCTCTGAGTGACCCCACTGTTTCTTTGTTCTTCCTTTTGCTACGAACATACCCATAAAAGCCTTTTTTGTTGCTTTTAACCTCTCTAGCAAGCCTGAGTTCATTCTGTGCTTTAGCTTTTCTGACTTTGTGTCTACACGTGCTGGCTATTTGTTTGAATTCCTCTTTGGTGGTTTCCCCCCTTTTCCATTTTTTGTACACATCCTTTTAAAATCTTAACTCAGTTTAAAGTTCTTTAGATAGCCACCCTGGCTTTTTTAGGCACCTTCCATGTTTCCGTCTCATTGGTATTGCCTGAAGTTGTGCTTTTACTATCTCCCTCTTCACAAACTCCCAGCCATCATGAACTCCCTTTCCTTTTAGTATTACTGTCCATGGGATCTCACCCAGCACTTCCCTAAGTTTTGTGGAGTCGGCTTTCTTAAAGTCAAGAAATTGAGTCCTAGTATGCTTGGCTGCTCCTTTCCGCTGTATAGTAAACTTCAGAAGAGCATGATCACTCACGCCTAATGATCCTTCCACTTCTACCCCACTAACCAGGTCATCAACATTGGTTAGGACCAGATCTAAAATGGCTGTTCCTCTTGTTGCTTCTCCCACTTTCTGGACAATGAAGTTGTCTGCAAGGCTAGTGAGGAATCTGTTTGACCTTATGCTCTTAGGTGTATAAATGACAAAGCTCTCCAGCCTCAGTTGCGTGCCAGACATTTGACAGCGCTGGCGTCTGGTCACCCGTGACTCTTACTGAATCTGGCCCATTCAGTGAAGAGTGGTGAGTATGGGAGATGTATGGATGCGTATATGACTGAGTGCATGTTCCCTGTCTTGTCATGTTTGTTGATCAATAAAGCAATGTTATAGAGAAAATCCAGTATTGGTTGTCTGGGGTTTACTTGTGCCTTCCTAGAGTGTACTGGGTCTCATCTATGCTAAACATGTAAACAGATTAAAAGGACCTAATTGGTCATAACAGGTTTGGGACTGGCTTTTGGAAGATGCCTGTTTGTGAATTTGTTTTGTGTGTGTAGATCAGTGCACGCTGACCAACGTGCAGTCTTCTCAGTAAGCCTCTATTCTGATGGCATGAGTAATCACGACAACCAGTAGATTCTTATCTGCTGCAGCCTTCATCCGCCCTCACAGCCATTGTAGCATACCATTATCATCCACCTGTTCTGCCGTTGAGGACTTATTGGATCATTCTTTGTCTAGCTCCTTTCCTTTGACCTTACCGCCTTGGGTACAGCACACTAAACAGCTGTAAGGCCACTGAGGTTACTTCACAAGTTGGACACAAGAGAGAGCATGAGGGAAATAGCTGAAGGGAACTCCTCTCTATTAAAAATCATCTCTGAGGCCAACACACATACAATTCAGAAAAAGCAGAACATATTGTAAAAACAATTTGTATTTCATTACTTTCGGTTTTATTTTTCTCAAAAAATGTAAATGTACTTTTAAATTTACATTTCAGCTATTACACTGAAGAAGCAGACAGTTGTACCAAAATGTTAATGCTGCTCGAACACTTTGCTGAATAGCATTTTTTGATCTCCTGTTCTATGTGAAGGAAACCAGGAATTAACTGTCAGAGTAGTAGTAATAATAATGATTTGATCGATATACTGCCCTTTATCAAAAGATCTCAGGGCGATGTACATTAGAAACACATTCCAAAACATCAGTGATAATCATAACAACAGTCCTCTCCAGCCTGCAAACTTCTCCAACCAGATGCTGTCCAGATGTTTTGGACTACAACTCCCATCAGCCCCAGTCAGTGAAGGTTTTGCGCTCTCACATCAGTTTCAGCGTCATACAGCTGGCCAGGGCTGATGGGAATTGTAGTCCAAAACGTCTGGAAGGCACCAGGTTAGATTACAGTCTCTCCTGCCAAAGCTCATCTTGCCAGACTGCTGGATGTCAATTTGTCGGGGAGGCTGCAATGTGAGGATGCACTTGGCCCATGGCTCCTTGGCTCATAAGTGGCAGCAGATCCAATGCAAAAGGAAATCTTCATCTTTTACACTTGCAGAAATCTGCACAAATCACTTCTATGAAATGCCTGCTATGTTCCCTGTTGCAGCATTATGTACACAGTGCCTTCTTTTTAAATTATTATCTATAAATATTTTTATCATGTATACAAAAGAATAAAAATGTGAACTAAGAAATAAGTGGTGTCGCTCTCGCCAAATTAAATTTTAGGGCCAGAAAGAAATATGGCAGCAGGAACAACTTCAGCACTCACCCAGGCGTGCTGGCCCAATGAGGGCTGGACATGCTAACCTGAGACACCAGCAAGCCAAACTCTCATGGTGAGCTGTTTGCATGTGACAAGGCACATGTCAGGACACTCGCCCCAGGGGCATGTGATTTAACTGTGGCCACAGCCAGGCCTGTTTCACCTCTAAAAGATAAGTTTCTCTACATGCCGTACAAATATACACTACACCCAACATTTACAGTGTGTGATTTCTTGAAGTTTACAGCACAGGAAGCAGCCTGCCTAACTCTCCATGATATAGAAAACAATCACTCAAAATGCATTATCTTTCAGGCAGATGACCTTGCAATCCAGGAAAAGGCTGTGGAGCAAAGTACACCAGCAGCCACAATAAAAGGTTCTGAGTATACGGGAGGGACTGTGGGGCTACTGCATTGTCCTCTGTCGCTTGGCATCAAGGGGGGCCTAGATTTCCAGCAATTCATCTGAGGCCTTCACTTTCATTGCTGGATCTTTTGGCCAGCTCTTGGACAGGTTTAGCCTGTGTAGGAAAGAATGGCTTTAGGGAAGAGGAATCCTGAGATACTGGCAAGGGCCATGCCTCACTGTTTCCTGGAGCAGGAGCACCAGCTGAGTATTGCCAGGTATGTCGTCCAGGAGCTCCATGGAACTCAGATGCTGCACTCACCTGTCCTTGTTTGGCTCTGCTGGACTGCCATGGGCTTCAAGATCTTCTTAGCATCACTTGCATAGCAAGGAACATTGTATTTGGCACTGGAGGTCTTGATGATGGCACCTCTTTTCTGAGCATCTTGAATCAAAGCATTCCAATCTTCATTTTCCTACAATGGTTTTTATTTTATTTTAAGAAACAATAAATTATTAGGACAGGAGACTGGGCAGGTGCGGTAGTGACGGTTTATAAACAAGAGTTGGGAAAATTCATGGATTCGAAGTTAATCCTGCTGCCTCAAAGTAGAGGCTGTTGTAGCTTGCTCCCAGTTCTCTTTTCTTCGAAGGCAGGGACAGGAACCTGGTGACCAAATCAGTCCCCCCCCCCCCAGCATTCCCAGTCAGCCCACCACCCTTCAACTTGTCAATCCCACCTGCTCCCTCTAAGGAGATTCTTCTAACTTCTGTTGCACTGCAGGAGAGGGCGAGTGTGATTGTGTGGGTCTCTGGCTCCATCTGCTTTTGGAGTATGCCTCTCAACAGCATTCCACAAGGAAAAATGGAGGAGACCTTAGCTTGAAAAAGACTGGCTAAATTAATCTGAAATACTAAAGACCACTAATAATGGGTGTCAGTAGAAATTAGGACACAGAACTTCCTTTGGATTGCACTCACTGGTAAACAGTGGCTTCTGAACACACAACAGAGAATCCCTCCAAATCATTTGTACATAGGCTACAATTATCCTTCCCTCCTCACTGCAGCTATAGAACCACCAGTGACAGAGAAACAAGTATTGTTTAATGCAAGTCCACTAACAACTCTGCCACTTTACAGGAGCAACAGCAAACCGTCATCACCAGGACTTCCAAATGGAGAAATCTGGATTGGAGGCCCTCTAGTGGCAAAGCCATTGCAGTACAAGACTGACAAAAGTGACCATAATAAGACTGAGTGCATACGTATGTGAGTGATTGTGATTTCACACAGAAAAGTGGCAGGATGGGAAAGAGGGTGCTGAGGTCTCCCCCACTCCACTTACTTTTCTCCCGACAGGGCTCACTCCCAGTCCAAGAGCCTGACTGGGAGAAAAGTGTCAGGATAGAGAAGAGTCTGATGGCGCAGAAGCAACTGGCATGGTAGAGAACCCGATCCCTTTCTCTGCTTGAAATAAACCCTCCCCACCACACAGTTTGGCATTTTAAAACACTGAGACGAGTGGAGAACTTCTGTGGCCCTCTATATGCTGCTTAACTACATCTCCCACCATCCCTTGACCATTGGCTATGCTGACTGTGGCTGATGGGAGTTGTACAACATCTGTAGGGCTGTAGGATTCCCAGTCCCTGCCCTTACAGCCTCTCACGAACAACCTTGGTGGATCAGATCAAATGGTCCACCCCCTGAAGTGCTATGCTTGGTCTTGCATGAAAAATAGCAGTGGTGGGGAAGCTGTGTTGTTGGGTTCCAATTCCCACCAGCCCCAGCCAGCATAGCTAAAGGTCAGAAGACGGGAGTTGTAGTCCAGCAACACTGGGAGGCAGCAGAGCTTCCTTAGCTCTGGAATATAGTATTGCCAGTTTAAGCTCAATTGTGGAAAGACCTAAAGTAACCTAATAGTTTTATAATTTATGAAACCTGAGTTTCAGGTTCCTCTGGGCACCCACAAGCGACAGGGCCTTCTCAGTGGTGGCTCCCTCTTTGTGGAATGCCCTCCCTGGGGAGCTATGCCTTTCTCCCTCATCATTGCCTTTCAGGAGGCATTTGAAAACATGTTTGTTTAGCCAGGCACTTTTGGTGGTTGAAGAACACTGTTCCTAGCAATGCTGAGATCACTGGATGAGAGAAAGCCCCCCCCCCCGATTTTTAATCGTAGCTGTTTTTAGAATGCTTTAACATTTATTCTGTGTGTGGCATGTTTACTACACTGGGCTCATTTGGGCAGAACATAAATTCAATAAATAAGCAAATGCTGCCCAATATTTTCCCTAACACTGCTGGTTCAAAATACATAATTACTTACGACACCTTTTGGCCAGCCTGATGCTTTCCAGATGTTTTGAACTACAACTCCCACTTGCCACAGCCAGCAGAGCCAACGTGTGCCCTCTTTTGCAAGTGTGGGCAGAGGGCCCAATCTATACAGGGTACTGTGCTCAGAAAATCCTGTGGGCACCCCTGAATCCTGTTATGCTCTCCTTCCAAACAACCCTTTGAAGTAGGCTTGATTTATAGCTTTTGGAGGTGATATGGGGAGTTTGTGTGTGTGTCTAAATCCAGGTGTCTTTGGGCCAAGCCCAGGACACCACCATTAACCCTCCACAAAGGTGTTTATTTCTTCTTCCACGTACCATGAGCGTTTGCAGGTGTCCAAGGATGAAGAGACTGTACTTGGCTCGGGTGATGGTGATATTCAATTGCTGCAGACTCTTCAGAAACCTAGTGTCAGGGAGAGGAAGACGGGAGAAGATTTAAGAACAGAAACCAGCACTTATAGAGAGCCTAAAGAGATCATTAGCAGCCTGTCGTCTGACAGCGAGTCAGAGGCGGGGGGGGGGGGGGAGGAGGAGCCTGGAACAAGTCATTCTGTACACAGAGGAAGTCAGGGGCGGGGTTTCCGCAGACTTGAATGCTGGGTAAAAATAAAGGGGGGGGGGAGCAGACGCGGCAACTGTGCCAAAGGGGTCAGACGTTAATTGAAACACTGGAGGTGTACTTTTGAACTTTGTCAATAAATCAAATAGATTGGAACTGGCCGTGAGCCCGGAGTTTTATCTATGCCGGCTTGACAGCATAAAGCCTCTGACACCTAGGGATGGGAAAAAACCCTGTATGTAAGGCTGGCTCAGGATGGGCAGCTATGTCCACAGTGCCCTACTAGCTACCACTGTGGGGTTCAACTAAATCCTTGTTTAAATTTCAAAGGCATTAAAAAAGTTTCAGGCATTCCCACCAAGGAGGAATAAATCTTAAAATCAGTCCATGCTCTGCTTTTGCAATTTCAGCTGCCCTCTACCCGCCACCATGTGGCTTCCAAGCGCAGACACCCCCACCACCATAAAAAAACACATGTGGAAAGGAAGTGGGCTGGTGGTGGAAAGCAGCTTCATTCCATGTCAGGACCTTCAGCTGCCTATCCAGCACAACCTGTTGGTGGAGTAATACTATTTGTTGTGATTCAGGTGACTTGAAAAACAGAAATGCATCATTAGCACAACAGTGAATTTTTTTCTCCTTCTAACCCCCCCCCCCAACTTTTAAATAAAATAATAAAAAGAAGTCCAACCCTGCTTGCCTGATTTCAGCCCCTTGTGAGTTATTCCTGACCTGCTCTCGACTCCCACCTTGACACTTGAACAGCAGTTCTTCTGGGGCGCATCTAAAAGCACTGGACCCATCGAAGCCAGGAGCCCTCTGATAGGGGCTCCCCATTTTGTGACCCATCTAAAGCTACAGAAGAGGAGAGGCAAGAGGGTGTCTGCACTCTGCCCTCCATTCTGCCCCAAAGCCCAATGCTTCCTTCTGGCCTTGCCAACCCCTCAACTTCCCTGCACCTCCCAGATATATAGTTCAGTTGTAAGCTGACAAAGTGCCCCTCACCTTCAACACACACTGCACCTCCACTTACAATATGAACTTTTGGCTTCAAGATCTGGCTTTTATTGTGTGCTACCCTAGGCTGCCATTAGGTTCCTTCCAGGCAGCTTGACAGAAGGGCACATACACACAGTTTTTGGGTTGTGGGACAGGCAGGCACTTTCACATCCTGCTATTTTTTTCTGGAAGAGCCAGAAGAGTTGCTACCACTGGTTAGAGGCCCCCTCTTCTCCCCCCCCCCAGCTAGACACAGTGGAAGCCCCCTCCCAGATTCGCCAACATAAGGAATTGTCAATTCATTGGGATAAGGGAGGTGAAATGAGGAAGCTAACACAGCCTTGGCCCTGCCAGAGTGCCACACTTTGGGAACTCCTCTCATAAGATCCCTTATGGGCATCACAGGTGGTCAAGAGTGGAGTACAAGACCACCATAGGGGCTCCAACACCCCTTGTTCCAACCTTGAATTGTGGACAGTGGCCCACATACTTGACCACCCCAAGGATCACATCTTAAGTGTCAGAATTGCCAAGTTGAGGCACCTCAGTTGTCACCTCGCACTATGACAGCAAAGTCTTACCCAACTGATCCTTGCATGCTGTTCACTCGAACACAGGACACAATGATACAGTCCTTCTCACGGCCCTGGAACCCATCCACAAGGTCAACTTCCCCGACTCTGTAGAGAAAAGGAATGTCGTATGGTGCCATCCTAAATACACTTCTCTCTTTACCACCACCACTCATCCCCAAAAGAGAGGTGAAACTGATTGAGAAGGAAACAAGCCACACTTTTATGAAGTTAAAGAAAACTCCACGCTTCTTGTCTGAAATAGAAAACTATGTAAACAGTGAGAGAGCAAGCGAGGGAGCACATGGTAGATTGGAGAGATTGCTTGAGTCAGTAGGTGGGCTGTTGTGCCTCACTTTTCTCATATGTAAAATGGGAATATAACCTGTATTTTACACACTGCTGTTGCAAGAACAAATGAGATGGGGGGGGTTGTGGGAATGTTAAGGATAGTAGGAAAGGATATATTGAATAAGTATTATCCTTCCTTCACTCATGCTAGTAAGTGATGTAGAAGAGCAGATTCCCCTCAATATACCTGGAAGCTAGCTTGCGGATTCGTTTGAAATACAAATTTTATTTATATCCCGCCCTCCCCAGCCAAAGCCGGGCTCAGGGCGGCTAACAACAATAAAATAATGCAACATTAGAAACCATTTCATTCTAAAATTAATTCAAATCAAGCCACTGGCAACCACTGGGCCAGGGCTCCGCGAAGATTGCCGAGGGAGGGAGTCAGGCTGTGCCCTGGCCAAAGGCCTGGTGGAACAGCTCTGTCTTGCAGGCCCTGCGGAAAGATGTCAAGTCCCGCAGGGCCCTAGTCTCTTGTGACAGAGCGTTCCACCAGATCGGAGCCACAGCTGAAAAAGCCCTGGCTCTAGTTGAGGCCAGCCTAACCTCTCTGTGGCCCGGGACCTCCAAGATGTTTTTGTTTGAAGACCGTAAGTTCCTCTGTGGGACATACCAGGAGAGACGGTCCCGTAGGTATGAGGGTCCTAGGCCGTATAGGGCTTTAAAGCTTAAAGCCAGCACCTTAAACCTGATCCTGTACTCCACCGGGAGCCAGTGCAGCTGGTATAGCACCGGGTGAATGTGATCTTGCAGCGAGGACCCTGTAAGGAGTCTCGCCGCGGCATTCTGCACCCACTGGAGTTTCTGGGTCAGTCTCAAGGGCAGCCCCACGTAAAGTGAGTTACAATAATCCAGTCTGGAGGTGACCGTCGCGTGGATCACAGTGGCTAGGTCAGGGAGAGAGAGGTAAGGAGCCAACTGCTTAGCTTGGTGGAGATGAAAAAATGCCGCCTTTGTTATAGCTGCAATCTGCACCTCCATGGAAAGGGAGGTGTCGGACTTCCGGGGACAGCGCCAGTGGCTAATGGCAGGAGCTCCTCTAAGCGGAGGAACTAGCTCCGTGAAAACTGGGTCGCCCACCACGGCGAAGGTGGGGACCCGTTAGAAATCTCAGGTGGAGGAAGCCTGGGAATGTGGGGGTTCGGCAGGGCACCTGGAGCGCCCCCTACTCGCGGGGAATCCTTTTTAAGGGCTCCGGAGCGAAGTGGGGTGAGAGGCGCGGTGCTGTGAACTGAATGCTACTTTCATGGAGTGAAGCCACACAGCCATTGCCGGGGAGCGCTGACCTTTTTCCTGTGGACATTTGGATCTAAAGTAACTACCTGTGAGTAAAGTGAAGAAATTGGACTTTAAACAAGCTGAATTTGGCCACGAACGGGGGAGGCGTAAAACAGGAAGTCCGCCTTCCTTTTTTTGTAAATAGTGGGAAGCAAGGAGTTTTAAACTAAAGCCTGAGAGACTGCTTTTGACATCTAAATCTTCAGTATAAAAATAGCGAACCCCCCTTGGTTGCAGGGCAAAAGGGGGGGGATTTTTGGACATTATTTGCGTGCAGAAAAAGAGGGTAAAAGTTAACTTTTCACCGTTCGGAACCTGGGAGCGGCAGCCATTAAAATAGCTGCATTGTGGAGCTCCGCATTGGCTGCGAATAGACCATTTGACTGTCAGTGAGTGAAACTTTGTTGCAATTATTTTCTCTTGGCTTAAAAGTTTCAACTATGTTTCTGAACTAAAGTTTGATATTAAATATACTGGCATAACTTGTTAGAGTAACTTTAAAGAGAAAAACAAAAAGAAAAGGATACTTTGGACTAATATAAGATAAACAACAATTGCTTCCCTCTAGAGGAGGTTTTTGACACTGTCATAAGGAGTGGAATTTTTCCAGTTTTAAAGATAAAACTCTGGGACTGTATCTGACCTTGAGAAGCTTTGAGTGTTATGGCAGATGGAAAGGAAAAAATAGACTCATTACAGGAAAAGACAACTAGATCCGGCAGTGTTGGAATGAATCACGTCGGGGTCACCAAATGTTGGAATGAAACCACGACAGACAAGTAGCAGGTGTCATGAGAGAGGCGTCTGCCGGGGCAAGCCCCGGGAACTCTCTTTTATTGAATATTACAAACATTGCCACAGGTGTGCTTGTGGCTGATTGGTTGATACAAACACAAAGCAACTTGTTGCTGATTGGTTAACATAAGTACAAGGTGGGAATTACATGTGAACATTAATCACCGATAGATTAAAGGCTGGGAAACGAAGCTGGAACTAGACAGGCATGAAACCTCCTAATTAAATTATAACTAAAGATTGATATAGCATGATTAAAACAATTACTAATGATTGATCATAACATGAAAGAATATAATAAGTGAAGTCCGTAGATGTGGTCAGCTGTGCATTAAGTACAGGTCATAGTGTTTTTCATGAACTTAAGATGAACTGAGCAGTCTAGGGAAATGAGGGAATGTCTTGGTATTTAGAACAGGTTGTACAGTGTGTGCAGAAGCAGAGAAAAGCTTATAAGCGAGACTTCCCAGAATGCAAGAGAAAAGAAGCAAGAACTTCCCATAATGCCACAGTTATGTGGAGAAGCAGAATTTCCCTTCACGGCAGGACCTTTCGGAGAGCTTCTACATCTGGCCCACCTGCTCCCTCTGCAGCTGTGTCAATGTATACCAAATCAAAAGGAGGAATGCCATCGGAAGAGGATTGGGCTCTTGTTTTAAGCAAAATTAACAATTCTTTGGAACAAATGAATAAAAAAATGGACCAAAATTCACAAAAATTGGACCAAAATACACAAAGTATAAAAAGCTTGGAACAAAAAGTTAATTCTAACACAGAAGCTATAGAGACACTAGTTAAGGAATCTAACTCAACTAGACAGACTGCAGAGGAAGCTAAGGAAAATATTGTTACTGTTGAAGCGGAAGTAGCACAATTGGAAATAGAGGTCCCAGATGTGTGGAAACAAGTACATGATCAGAAGCAGATAGAATCATAGAATCATAGAATCATAGAGTTGGAAGAGACCACAAGGGCCATCGAGTCCAACCCCCTGCCAAGCAGGAAACACCACCAGAGCACTCCTGACATATGGTTGTCAAGCCTCTGCTTAAAGACCTCCAAAGAAGGAGACTCCACCACACTCCTTGGCAGCAAATTCCACTGTCAAACAGCTCTTACTGTCAGGAAGTTCTTCCTAATGTTTAGGTGGAATCTTCTTTCTTGTAGTTTGGATCCATTGCTCCGTGTCCGCTTCTCTGGAGCAGCAGAAAACAACCTTTCTCCCTCCTCTATGTGACATCCTTTTATATATTTGAACATGGCTATCATATCACCCCTTAACCTCCTCTTCTCCAGGCTAAACATGCCCAGCTCCCTTAGCCGTTCCTCATAAGGCATCGTTTCCAGGCCTTTGACCATTTTGGTTGCCCTCCTCTGGACACGTTCCAGTTTGTCAGTGTCCTTCTTGAATTGTGGTGCCCAGAACTGGACACAGTACTCCAGGTGTGGTCTGACCAGAGCAGAATACAGTGGCACTATTACTTCCCTTGATCTAGATGCTATACTCCTATTGATGCAGCCCAGAATTGCATTGGCGTTTTTAGCTGCCGCGTCACACTGTTGGCTCATGTCAAGTTTGTGGTCAACCAAGACTCCTAGATCCTTTTCATATGTACTGCTCTCAAGCCAGGTGTCTCCCATCTTGTATTTGTGCCTCTCATTTTTTTTGCCCAAGTGCAATACTTTACATTTCTCCCTGTTAAAATTCATCTTGTTTGTTTTTGCCCAGTTCTCTAATCTGTCAAGGTCGTTTTGAAGTGTGATCCTGTCCTCTGGGGTGTTAGCCACCCCTCCCAGTTTGGTGTCATCTGCAAATTTGATCAGGATGCCCTTGAGTCCATCATCCAAGTCATTGATAAAGATGTTGAATAAGACCGGGCCCAAGACAGAACCCTGTGGCACCCCACTAGTCACTCTTCTCCAGGATGAAGAGGAACCATTGATGAGCACCCTTTGGGTTCGGTCAGTCAGCCAGTTACAAATCCACTGAGTGGTAGCATAGTCAAGACCGCATTTTACCAGCTTCTTTACAAGAATATCATGGGGCACCTTGTCAAATGCCTTGCTGAAATCAAGGTAGGCTACATCCACTGCGTTCCCTTCATCTACCAGGCTTGTAATTCTGTCAAAAAACGAGATCAGGTTAGTCTGACATGACTTATTTTTCAGAAATCCATGCTGACTATTGGTGATCACAGCATTCCTTTCTAGGTGCTCACAGACTGTTTGCTTAATGATCTGCTCCAGAATCTTCCCTGCTATTGATGTCAGACTGACTGGGCGGTAATTATTTGGGTCCTCTCTTTTCCCCTTTTTGAAAATAGGGACAACATTTGCCCTCCTCCAGTCTGCCGGGACTTCGCCTGTTCTCCAGGAATTCTCAAAGATGACTGCCAGTGGTTCTGAGATCACATCTGCCAGTTCTTTTAATACTCTTGGATGCAGTTCATCTGGCCCTGGAGACTTGAATACATCTAAACTAGCCAAATATTCTTGTACTATCTCCTTAGTTATTCTGGGCTGTGTTTCCTTTGCTGAATCATTTGCTCCAAATTCTTCAGGTCGGGCATTGTTTTCTTTATCAGAGAAGACTGAGGCAAAGAAGGCATTGAGGAGTTCAGCCCTTTCTGTGTCCCCTGTTTGCATTTCACCATCTTCTCCTCTGAGTGACCCCACTGTTTCTTTGTTCTTCCTTTTGCTACGAACATACCCATAAAAGCCTTTTTTGTTGCTTTTAACCTCTCTAGCAAGCCTGAGTTCATTCTGTGCTTTAGCTTTTCTGACTTTGTGTCTACACGTGCTGGCTATTTGTTTGAATTCCTCTTTGGTGGTTTCCCCCCTTTTCCATTTTTTGTACACATCCTTTTTTAATCTTAATTCAGTTAAAAGTTCTTTAGATAGCCACCCTGGCTTCTTTAGGCACCTTCCATGTTTCCGTCTCATTGGTATTGCCTGACTTTGTGCTTTTACTATCTCCCTCTTAACAAACTCCCAGCCATCATGAACTCCCTTTCCTTTTAGTATTGCTGTCCATGGGATCTCACCCAGCACTTCCTAAGTTTTATGAAGTCGGCTTTCTTAAAGTCAAGAAATTGAGTCCTAGATGCTTTCTATGTTTGAGCTCAAGGAGAAACAGACAAATTTGAGAATTCGGGGAGTACCTGAACTAGAGAAAGACTCCTTGATAGACTTTCTTACAGAGGAATTTGCAGCCTTTCACCATTTAAGATTGTTGAACCCCCTTCGGAAGCAGGAGAAGTGGGGGAATTTTTTTTTTTTGGACTGTTTAAACCTGCAGAACTGAGTGTAAAGCAAAGTAACTTTCCACCGTCTTGATTCTGGAGCGGGGTGTCAGGACTGACTTTTTTTTTTTTAAAAAAAGATATTTATTGAGTTTTCACAAATTATAAAATACAAACAAACACACACAAAGACAAACAAGTATAATTTCAAGTCCTTATTCTCCTAAACCTTACTTCGCCGACCTCCTCATACCTCCCCTTTCTGCATTCCAATTTCAAATATTTAGTTCAGCAAATCCTCACCCTTAATTTAATCTAATTGTAATCCTTTCTTTTCTTTTAACCTAATCTTTACAGCTGTAATCCGCTTACTTCTATAGCCGCAACATTTTAACACTCATTAATTTTACAATGTCTCTTAAGATAGATCTTAAATTTCTTCCAATCTTCTTCCGCCGTCTCTTTTCCCTGATCTCGGATTCTGCCAGTCATTTCAGCCAGTCCCATGTAGTCTATCACCTTCATCTGCCATTCTTCCAGAGTGGGTAGATCTTGTGTCTTCCAATACTTTGCGATGAGTATTCTTGCTGCTGTTGTAGCATACATAAAAAAAGTTCTGTCTTTCTTTGGCACCAATTGGCCGACAATGCCCAAGAGAAAGGCTTCTGGTTTCTTAAGGAAAGTACATTTAAGTACCTTTTTCATTTCATTATATATCATTTCCCAGAAAGCCTTAATCTTTGGGCACGTCCACCAAAGGTGATAGAAAGTACCTTCAGTTTCTTTACATTTCCAACATTTATTATCAGACAAATGGTAAATTTTTACAAGCTTGACTGGAGTCATGTACCACCTATACATCATTTTCATAATATTTTCCTTTAAGGCATTACATGCCGTAAATTTCATACCGGTGGTCCACAACTGTTCCCAGTCAGCAAACATGATGTTATGACCAATATCTTGTGCCCACTTTATCATAGCTGATTTCACTGTTTCATCTTGTGTATTCCATTTCAACAGCAAGTTGTACATTCTTGACAAGTTCTTAGTATTGGGTTCTAACAGTTCTGTTTCTAATTTTGATTTCTCCACCTGGAAGCCAATTTTCCTGTCCTGTTTGTAAACCTCCATTATTTGATAAAAACGGAGCCAGTCTCGCACTTTAACTTTTAATTTCTCAAAACTCTGTAATTTCAATTTATCTCCTTCCTGTTTCAAAATTTCTCAATATTTCGGCCATTTGGCCTCCATATTGAGTTTTTTCACAGCCTTTGCCTCCATTGGCGACAACCACCTTGGGGTTTTATTTTCCAACAAATCTTTATATTTAATCCAAACATTATATAATGCTTTCCTAACAATATGATTTTTAAATGCTTTATGTGCTTTAACCTTGTCATACCATAGATATGCATGCCATCCAAATACGTTGTTAAAACCTTCCAAATCCAAAATGTCTGTGTTCTCAAGAAGTAGCCAATCTTTTAGCCAGCAAAAGGCTGCTGATTCATAGTAAAGTTTAAAGTCCGGCAGGGCAAATCCCCCTCTTTCCTTTACATCAGTTAAAATCTTGAACTTTATTCTGGGTTTCTTGCCCTGCCAGACAAACTTTGAAATATCTTTCTGCCACCTCTTAAAACAATCCATCTTGTCAGGACTGACTTTTTTTTGAAGCTCATTGACCAGAGACAAACGTTTTTGACAGATAGCTAAAAGAAGAGAAACATAGTGATCCCATTGTTCCCTTTCACATTTTAAAGGAACAAATATTGACAAAATAACTGAAAAATGAAACTTTGTTGTTAGATCTGCCTTTAAAAGAAAAGAACAAATAGAAGTTTTTCCCCTAGAGGGAGCCTGTGAAACTGTAACCAATTCTGAATAGGGGAGCTTGCAGCTGCTACAGATTACGATCGTGGGAATAGACTTCTGACCTTGCAGGACAATGTATTCAGAAGCTCTGTTGTGTGCTCTCTGTAAAACAAGTGCCCTATTGGAACAGCTACATGAGAAGACGGACTTGATGACTGATGCGATCAGAAATTTTGAACAGGCAGTGGGAAATTATATGGAGCCCACCCAGGAATCAAATCAGGAGTGTGCCCTGACAGAACAGATGAGGGAAGAGGAAGTTGCTGAATCTTGGGCGCCAGAGATGGAGGGAGCTGCGGCCCAGCAGGAACATGAGTTTTTGGATTTGACAAATGAGCTTGGAAAAAGCCAGATTTGGAAAGATAAAGTTTGGCTTGGCTTGGAAATGGGGGTTTGGATAGACCCCCCTATGCAGGGATGTTTGGACTTTTCAAGTCTGGTAATGGGCCGTGAGATGTTTGGGGTTGTGGGGGCTCTTAATTTTGAAGGGACTTTGAAACAGGTTCTTAAATACCACATGGAGTTCAGTGTGGACTATGGAAAAAGGGCTGATTTGTCGAGAAGGGTCAAAAACATTGTTAAGCTGGAGTTCCCACGAGTGAAAGGCGCAGGAGACAAAGGAAAATATAGCTATAAATATGAAGAAGAGCCGCGGAAGGGACATGGAAGGGACTTAAGGGCCTCGGAGATAAGATTACCAGGTTAATGCGCTAGATTGATGGGATAGAAAGGACTGACAAAACCCGGTACCAGGAGGAAGAGACGCTGGATGAAGATTGGGTTGTTTTTTTGTTTTTTTCTATTAGGATTGTTTTACAAAATTGATGAATGTTAGAAAAATGTTGGAACGAAATTATTTGGCTATTTAAAGAATTATGTAAGAATATTACGGTTATGAGAAATTGGTAAAAGACTTAAGTTTTAAGCTTTAAGGTTTTTTATAGTAAGATAAGATTAAAATAGATTAAGGTAATGTAATGACAGAATATTATGAAATATGGAAAGGATTTGCTGCGACAATTAACAACTAGGATACAAAAAAAGGGAGGAGGAGGAGGTCAAAGAAAGAAGGTAATGACAGTTAAGGTTTTGAGAATATTGGATTTGTTTTTAAATGTTTGTGGTATATTTTTGTTTTTTGATTGTGTTGTGCTATTTTTTGACTTTGATTTTTATTAATCTGTATTGTTTGATGTGGTTTGTTTTTTCTTGGTTTTTTTCTTTTTCTACCTTGTTTTTTTTGTAATTCTAAAAAATTTTCAATAAATATCATTTTTTTTTTAAAAAAAAAAAGGAAATTATTAAGCAACAAAAAATTAGGCCAAGAATTTATTTCATCGGATAAAGTCAAAAAAAGAGGAGTGGTTCTCTACGCAAAGGAGAACCTATCACCTAAATTTATCTTTAAAGATGAACAAGGAAGACTTGTAGCAATTGAAATTCAATTTCAAGGAGATAAATTTTTGGTGATAGGTATTTATGCACCAAATGAAAGGAAATCGGAATTCTTCAAAAAGCTACATGAAATCTTGATGGACTATTTGGATTATAATATGATTCTAATGGGAGACATGAATGGTGTTGTATCTACGAATATGGATAAGGCACAAAGACCAACAATCACCAAGGACGGAAGACTACCCAAAACATTTTTTGATATGACTGAAAATTTAGACTTAATTGACACTTGGAGAATGAAGAATCCTCTGGGAAGAGAGTGAACTTTCTTCTCGGAGGCAAAAATGACATGGACAAGAATTGACCAAATCTGGGTAACTAGAGGACTGGCTCCAAAGATTAGCAAGGTTGAAATTTGTCCAAAGACCTGCTCTGATCATAATGCTGTTAAGATGGAAATGAAATTAATGCCAACTGGTTCCTTCAGATGAAGGATGAATGACTCTTTGTTTAGGAATGATGAATTTATTAAAAAGGCCCAAAAAACTTTTGAGATAAATACTACAGTGGAAAAAAGAGTAATCTGGGACGCAAGTAAAGCTGTAATGAGAGGTTTTTTGATACAACAGAATGCAATTAAGAAGAGAATGCAAAATGAGAAAAAAGACAAAATTTTGGAAAAAATAAAAGAAGGAGAGAAGAAACTGAGGGCGAAACCAAACTCCCAGGAAATTCTAAAAGAAATAAAGCTTTACCAAGTACAATATATGAAAATGATGAATCATAGAATCATAGAATCATAGAGTTGGAATAGACCACAAGGGCAATCGAGTCCAACCCCCTGCCAAGCAGGAAACACCGTCAGAGCACTCCTGACATATGGTTGTCAAGCCTCTGCTTAAAGACCTCCAAAGAAGGAAACTCCACCACACTCCTTGGCAGCAAATTCCACTGTCAAACAGCTCTTACTGTCAGGAAGTTCTTTCTAATGTTTAGGTGGAATCTTCTTTCTTGTAGTTTGGATCCATTGCTCCGTGTCTGCTTCTCTGGAGCAGCAGAAAACAACCTTTCTCCCTCCTCTGTATGCGCATTAGTGTACAGACATTGAAGTCCATTAATCATTCCCCTGTGACTCTTATTTAAGGATTTTTTCCTCCCACCACTAGTTCTGCATGCTGTTTGCTCCATTTGGTCTATCAGGGAAGAATGGCAGATGAAGCTGATGGATTACATGGAATTGGCGTAAATGACTGGCAGAATCCGAGACCAGGGAGAAGAGTCGGTGGAAGAAGATTGGAAAAATTTAAAGTATATTTACAGAAATATTCTAAAATTAATGAATGTTAGAAGGATGCTGGAAAGAAGCTACATGACTTTAGTAGAAATACTATAAAGAATTAAGTATGAATAGATTGACATTGGGTAAAGGGGTAAATTTAAGGCTAAAATGTGTTAAGATAAATTATGGAACTAAATTTGAGAAAGAGGGAAAGAACTTGTTGGAATAATTAATTGAACTAGAATACAAAAAAGGGAGGTGTGAGGAAGTCGAGGAAATAAGCAAATGAAAGATAAGGATATGAAAATACGGGGTTCTTTTTATTTTTGTTTGTTCTTTTTTGGGTTTCTTAAATGTTTTTGTTTTTGTTTTTTGTTTTTTGCCTTTTTTGTATTGTTGATGTTTTGTATTACTGTATTTCTTTTTGTTTCTGAGGTTTTGTAATTGTTTATTGCTTGTATTTCTTTTTTGTTTCTCTTTTCTTTTTTTCCTCTGTAATGTTTAAACTTCAATAAATATCTTATAAAAAAAAGGGAGGTGTCGAAGATTACACCCAAACTCTTAACGGACGGTGCTGGCACTAATTGCGCCCCCGTAATCCCATATCGTCCTGACCCAGCCAAAGGACCTCTGTCTTCGAAGGCATAATGGTCAGAGCTAAACAATACAAATTGAAAGTCTTTGCAGACGACTTAGTATTGACATTACAGGAGCCAGAATCTAGTACTAAAAGAGTATTAGAACTGATTCAAGAGTTTGGTCATGTGGCAGGATTTAAGTTGAATAAGTTAAAAACTAAAGTCCTTGAGAAAAATCTAACAATGACTGAGAAAGAGAGATTTCAGAATGAGACAGGTTTAACAGTGGTTAAGAAGGTGAAATATTTGGGGATTAATATGACTGCTAAAATGGGGGGATGCGGGTGGCGCTGTGGGTAAAAGCCTCAGCGCCTAGGGCTTGCCGATTGAAAGGTCGGCGGTTCGAAACCCCGCGGCGGGGTGCGCTCCCGCTGCTCGGTCCCAGCGCCTGCCAACCTAGCAGTTCGAAAGCACCCCCGGGTGCAAGTAGATAAATAGGTACCGCTTACCAGCGGGAAGGTAAACGGCGTTCCGTGTGCTGCGCTGGCTCGCCAGATGCAGCTTTGTCACGCTGGCCACGTGACCCGGAAATGTCTCCGGACAGCGTTGGCCCCCGGCCTATAGATGTGAGATGGGCGCACAAACCCCAGAGTCTGTCAAGACTGGCCCGTTCGGGCAGGGGTACCTTTACCTTTACCTTTATGACTGCTAAAAATGGGAACTTATTTAAAGACAATGATGAAAAATGCTGGTCGGAGGTTAAAAAGGATTTAGAAATATGGTCAAATTTGAAGCTTTCTTTGTTGGGTCGAATTGCTGTTATAAAGATGAATGTATTGCCAAGAATGTTGTTTTTGTTCCAATCATTACAAATTCTAGACAAGATGGACTGTTTCAAGAAGTGGCAGAGGGACATTTCTAGATTTGTCTGGCAGGGCAAGAAGCCCAGAATAAAATTTAAAATATTAACCGATGCAAAAGAAAGAGGGGGGTTTGCCCTGCCAGACCTTAAACTATATTATGAATCAGCAGCTTTCTGCTGGTTGAAGGACTGGCTGCTTCTTGAGAACACAGACATTTTGGATTTAGAAGGTTTTAATAATGTTTTTGGGTGGCATGCATACTTGTGGTACGACAAGGTTAAAGCACATAAAGCATTTAAAAACCATATTGTCAAGCCTGTGGTCGTGGGACTCGGCGGGTACCAGAAGCGCCCCCCCCCCCCGAAACGAAGAAGGGACCTCGTAAGGGGCTCCGGAACGTGGAAGGGCTGGCGCGGTGCTGTGAGTCGATCGCTCTTTCTGTGGAGTGAAGCCGCATAGCTGCTGTCGGTGAGCGCTGACCTTTTTTCCTGGGAACATCCGATTAGAAAAGCAACAACCCGTGAGTAAGAGGGACTGATGGAATTAGAGACCAAATTAATTTAAAATTCGGCCAAAGTGGGAGACGCAACCAGGAAGTCCGTCTCCCGGTTCTGCTTAAAGACTTAAAGCAAAGACTTTGATCTGTCTTGAGCCTTTGAAGTGGCGCTAAAAGTTATTAATCCGTGCATCACTTGAACTGTCTTTACTGATATTAGTGGATTTAACTCTTTTTGTTTTTGGGCTTTGTTTTACCTCTCCCTTTGGATCTACAAATTTATTAAGAAACCCAGGCAGTCGGACTGCCAGACTGATAGAACTGTCAGATTGTGGACTTTGTTACTCTGCTACCCTGAACTGTTACATTTGAGTGCTACTTGAACTGCTACATTGAAACACTGTTTCTGGCACTTTTTAGAGACATTGTTTTACTTTAAAGATTAACTCTGCTAACTATAAGAGAGCTGAAGGCCTTTTGGAAATTTGAGGCTGTTTGGACATTGTTTTAAAACTTTTAAAAAACTTTTTATGATTGTCAGGGGTTCAGAAGCAGAGACGCAGAGAAGGGAGGAGACAGAGAGCGAGGGGGAGGAATACGAAGGAAAGATGAGTGGGGATGACGAACCGAGATCGCCGAGCTTATCCAGTGAGTCCGAGGATTCCCAGAAGGGAGCGCCAGCGGTCAGAGCAAGGGGGGAAAGCAGGGGGACACCCCAGGAAGAAGGGTCCAGAGAGGAATCAGAGAGCAGCAGTTGGAGATCGGGACCCACGTACCCAGCCGGGAGCAGCGGGGAGAAAGGGGACCAGATATCGGGTTCCGGAGGCTTTCAGAAGGAGGGAGGGCATGAGTCAGGAGTAGTCACGCCCACCTCGGGGAGCGACGAAACGATCAAGAGGAAGGTTGAGAGTTGGGCGCGCGCGCCAAGTTCAAATGTAGCGGAAGCTGGCGCAGTAAGCAGCCCAGAGAGTGAACCAGGTCCCAAAGCCCGCCGCAAGGAGGCGGAAGGGTCAGGGGGGTCCGCGTCAGAAGAGAGTAGGAAAAAGGAGACCCCGGGGGGCAGAAGGACCCAGAGACGGAGGGAAAGGCGCAGGAGGTGGAGCAAGGCTAGGGTATTAAGCTGGTGTGCTAGAGGCGGAGACTCAGACGGGTCTTCGCCGGTCTGACCTAGAAGAAGTAGGGCTGCATATTGCAGTTTGGAAATGGAACCTGTAATCCAATAAAGACTCTTTTAACCTGAACGCTGGCTAACGTGGTCCTATGTGAGCTGGGACTGAGTGGCAGCCCTGACAGTAAGACCCGTCTCTTTTAAGCTTCGGACACCTGATACCTCGCAGCGGAGGCAGAAGCAGCGAGAGGAGGAAATTGGTGTTTGGGAGCGAGCTCACAACGGTTGGCAGAGATGACGGAAGCAGAGAAAATTTCAGCGCTGCAACAGGCAGTGACCCAATTGAACGCGGAGGTACAGGCATCCAAGAAAAGGGAGGAGGATGCGGCAGCCGCCTACAGAGATCTCCACGCCAGGTTTGAAGCATTGGTTAAGCATGGGCAGCCAGGACCCAGACCGGAGGGGGTTGGGTTGGCACGGAGAGCAGGAGGGCTTGTGGCTCACTTCGATGGGAATTTACAACAGTACCCCAATTTTCGAGCAGACGTAATGTGCGCACTGCAACTGCTGGCGAAAGACTTTAGGGATGAGGAAGAGAAAGTGGGGTTTATACTATCCCATTTGCATGGGGATGCTAAAGCGTGGCTACGCAATTTGTGGAGGGATAAAGATCCGGCACTTCAGAATGCAGATGCCTTTATCAAAGCGATGGATGCGTGCTTTTTATCTACCATTGACGTGGATCTTGCCCGACGGGAGATTCATGGACTGAAACAAGGGAGGGCGAGCGTACGCCAGTATCACGCCCGCTTTTTTGCGCTGGTCAGTGCCTTGGAATGGGACCGGGATTCGCCCCCAGTCAGAGACCTATTCTGGGAAGGTTTGAGCAGTGCTGTTAAAGACGAAATTGCGAGGGGGGAGAGGCCCCGGAGCACGCAGGAGGTGGTCCAAAGGGCGCTGACTGTGGGGGTGAGGCTGGAAGAACGTCCATGGTGCAGAGACGAAGGACGTGGAGGGCGCGAAGCAGCGAGAAGTTTCTCTTTCGTTCCCAGGGACACTACGCGTGCGCAATCTACACCTCCGCCAGGAGGGGGAGTGGAACCTATGGAGGTGGGAGGAGCCAGGGCTCAGTCAGCTACCAGAGCCCCTGCACCGGCGGCAGTCAAGACTAAACCTCCTAGAGGGACCAGGAAGTGTTATATATGCGACAGCTCTCAACACTTGGCGAAAGAGTGTCCCCAGAGGAGCTCCAAGCACACTGCAGCCTCCGCAACGGTGAAAGCGGCCATGCAACACAGCGAACACCAGCAGGGAAACGACGATGTCTGGCTGGAGACAGAGGCACTGGGGCCCAGCCAGACGCATCACTGAAGCAGTCCCCAGCGATCTTGCAACCCACAGACCCCCTCCCACCCAAACCAGTAGTGCAACTCACAGCATCTCTCCAGCTGCCCGATGGCGTCACTATCGAAGTCCCGCTTTCTGTGGATTCTGGAAGCAACGCAGACTTTATAGCACAGGATTTTGTGGAGCAGCACGCTATACAGCTATTACCGGCCACTCTGCCCCTGCAAGTCGTCACAGTGGATGGCAGAGAGTTGCTGGGGGGGCAGGTGGTGAAGCAAACGCCGCCAATGGTGATGCGCCTTGGCAACCACAGGGAAGTCATCAGTTTTAACGTCACACGACTGTCGGACACACCCATTGTGTTGGGCATGAGTTGGCTGGACAGGCACAGTCCGACACTGGCTTGGTACCAGCGACAGCTGATCTTCGGCTCCTCTTACTGCGCAGAACACTGCATCCTGCCCGGACAGGAGGGAGAGGAGGAGGAATCACAACTGCAGTTGGGAACGTTGCAAGCAGTCCCCCACAAATACGCAGACTTTCTGGAGGTCTTCTGCGAGAAGGAGGCAGACAAGCTACCACCGCACAGGCAATATGACTGCAAGATTGACCTCCTACCAGGGGCGACGCTACCGAAGGGGAAGCTGTATTCCATGTCTGAGGATGAACTACAGGAACTCAAACAGTTCATAGATCACAATTTGGAGCGCGGTTTCATCCGGGAGTCCAGGGCAGTAGGGGGCAGTCCTGTTTTCTTTGTGAAGAAGAAGGACACGCCCCAAAAGAGGCTGGTGGTGGATTTTCGCCTCTTGAACAAGATGACCAAGCCCTCTGATTTCCCCATGCCCAGGATTGATGACCTACTGGCGACGGTGCGCAAGGGACGCGTGTTTACCAAGTTGGACCTGCGAGGGGCGTACAATCTCATCCGCATGAGGGAGGGCGATGAGTGGAAGACAGCCATGTTCACGCCTCTGGGCACCTACGAGTACAGAGTGATGCCGTTTGGATTGCAAAACGGTTCTCACTGTTTTCAAGCTTTCATGCATCATGTGTTGGCGGGACTCCTCTACAAGAAGTGCGTCTGCTTTCTGGATGACATCCTGATATTCTCCGAGTCGCAGCAAGCGCATGACCAAGACGTTCGGGAGGTGCTGGAGAGGTTGCAGCAGCATAGACTGTACGCCAAACTGGAGAAGTGCCAGTTCGACACGACGGAGGTGGATTTCTTGGGTTACAAGTTGTCGGACAAGGGGCTAGCCATGGACAGCGCCAAGGTGCGAGCGGTGTTGGATTGGAAGAGCCCGCGCAACCGGAAGGAGGTCCAGCGGTTTGTCGGCTTCGCCAACTTCTATCGCAAGTTTATCAAAGGGTTCGCGATGCAGACGGCGGCTATTACGGACACGCTAAGCTCCAAGAAAAAGAAATTCATCTGGACGGAGCAGGCAGAGCAGTCCTTTCAGGCACTCAAGCGTCTCTTCGCGTCGGAAGAGCAACTGCTGCATATCGACCCCAGCAGACCGATGCGGGTAGAGACAGACGCGTCCGATAGAGCAGTGGGAGCTGTCCTGCTGCAGAGGGACCCACAGGGGGTCTGGAGACCGGGAGCGTTCTACTCCAGAAAGCTCAGCAAGTCGGAGCAGAACTACACCATCTGGGACAGGGAGTTGCTTGCCATTCATGCAGCCTTCAAGGCGTGGAGGCACTTCCTGATCGGCGCCAAGCACACGGTGCAGGTCTGCACGGACCACAAGAATCTGGAGCACTGGCGCACGGCGAAGTTCCTGAACCAAAGGCAGATACGTTGGGCGGAGTTCTTTGCTGACTTCGATTTCCGAATAGAGTACGTCCCAGGCGACACCAACATCATGGCGGATGCACTCTCCCGAAAACCGCAATACCTCGAAGAGGCGACGCCAGCGGCAGCCATGCACATCTTCGCGCCAACAGCGTGGGCGTGCGCTTCAGCCACAGTAGACCTGGATGCGGTGCGGCGGGCGTTGCAGGACGACTCATTCGCGCAGGCGAAGATG
This sequence comes from Podarcis bocagei, assembly GCF_964188305.1. Classification (NCBI taxonomy): domain Eukaryota; kingdom Metazoa; phylum Chordata; class Lepidosauria; order Squamata; family Lacertidae; genus Podarcis; species Podarcis bocagei. Next base: position 72,746,957 of record NC_138131.1, read on the forward strand.
GCCGAGGTGCACAAGGGCACGGCGAAGAGCGACGAGTTCCAGATACGGGACGGCTTGCTCTTACGTAAAGGGGCCATCTACGTGCCGGGAGATGAACTTTGCGCCAAGGTACTGCAGCAGTTGCACGACGCACCCACGGCCGGGCACTTTGGCACGGAAAAAACGGTGGAATTAGTCGCAAGGGACTTTTGGTGGCCCAGACTGAGAGGGGAAGTCGCGGACTACGTCGCGAGGTGCGACACCTGCCAGAGGGCCAAGCCGGTGCACAAACCACCGGCGGGACTGCTCGAACCGCTGCAAACGCCGTTTGAACCGTGGGAGAGGGTGGCCCTGGACTTTGTCACGGATCTACCCAGCTCGAGAGGCAAGACGGCTGTACTAGTGGTGGTGGACGTGTTCACCAAGATGGCACACTTCATACCGTGTGCGAAGGTGGCCACGGCAGAACAAACAGCCAAACTGTTCATAGATCACGTGTTCAAAGTGCACGGGCTGCCGCGGTCTATACTGTCCGACCGCGGTCGCCAGTTCATCTCGAATTTCTGGCAGAAGCTGATGGGCTTCCTGAACGTCAAAATCAACCTGACATCAGCGAGACACCCGCAGACCAACGGGCAAGCGGAGAGGGTCAATGCCATCATGCAGCAGTACCTGAGATGCTATGCCAATCAACAGCCTGCGACGTGGGTGGATTACCTGCCGCTCGCCGAGTTCGCCTACAACAACACGAAGCACGTGTCCACAGGGGTGACACCGTTCTTCGCCAACAATGGGAGGAATCCCAGAACCTTCCCGGGACTGGACAGAGTGGGGGAAGGGGAACCGCAGACGGCGGACGCTTTCGCGTCTGAGTTGCAGGAGGTCCACGATCAACTCCGACGGCAGCTGGAGCTAGCGAAGCACGCATACAAGGTGCAAGCGGACAAGCACAGGCGGGTTGGCGAAGAGATCCGAGTGGGAGACTGGGACTGGTTGGCAGCCAACGCAGTGCCGACCAGATCGTTAGCCAAAAAGAAGTTGGGGCACAAGCAACTCGGTCCATACCAAGTCGAAGCGCAGATCAACCCAGTAGCTTTCAGGCTGGTGCTCCCGGAGGGTTCCAGGATGCATCCGGTGTTCCACAGGTCGGTGCTCACTCCCTACAGGACACCTCACAGGTTCCAGGAACCAGGAACAGCACCGAGTCCGTCTCAGGAGCGGTCGGAGGCGGGAAGATTGCCACAGCAGGACCCCATCAATGAAGTCACGGAGATTTTGGACTCCAGATGGGGGGAAGACGGAGTGGAATACCTCCTAGCCAGAGAGGGCACCCGGGCTAGTGCTAATAGCTGGGTGCCAGACTACGCTTTGGAGGAACCCCTGCTCAAGGACGAGTTTCATGCCCTTTTCCCACACAGACCCATGCCAGCAGGCTTCTTCGACGACTGGTTGTTCACGCCCACACTTTCCTCCAGCACGTTCCATGGCTTCGACTCGGACGGGGAGCCCGCACAGCGCACACATTCCCCAGAGGGGTCACCGGAGGGTTCGGCGTCCGACACCTCGTATTGGTGGGACGATCGGCCAGAGGAGCAGTTTCGCCGGAGGTGGCTGGAGATGCCAGGTCAAGCGACCGACGCAGAGACTGACATGGACGTGTGCGGGGAGGATCTCGGTTTCGAGCACGGCGGCACTGAAATGGAGGCGGAGCAGCTCACCGTTGACGAACGCGGGGAGGAAGACTCGGAGGTCTTCAGTTGGCGGCCAGCAACGAGGAGCGAACTGTATCCGGCATTCACTCCTGTGATGATGGAGCACCCTGCAACCACCCTTGAAAGTGGGGAGGGGGGAAGGGGGGGCTTCGAGGGGGGGATGGATGTCAGGGGTTCAGAAGCAGAGACGCAGAGAAGGGAGGAGACAGAGAGCGAGGGGGAGGAATACGAAGGAAAGATGAGTGGGGATGACGAACCGAGATCGCCGAGCTTATCCAGTGAGTCCGAGGATTCCCAGAAGGGAGCGCCAGCGGTCAGAGCAAGGGGGGAAAGCAGGGGGACACCCCAGGAAGAAGGGTCCAGAGAGGAATCAGAGAGCAGCAGTTGGAGATCGGGACCCACGTACCCAGCCGGGAGCAGCGGGGAGAAAGGGGACCAGATATCGGGTTCCGGAGGCTTTCAGAAGGAGGGAGGGCATGAGTCAGGAGTAGTCACGCCCACCTCGGGGAGCGACGAAACGATCAAGAGGAAGGTTGAGAGTTGGGCGCGCGCGCCAAGTTCAAATGTAGCGGAAGCTGGCGCAGTAAGCAGCCCAGAGAGTGAACCAGGTCCCAAAGCCCGCCGCAAGGAGGCGGAAGGGTCAGGGGGGTCCGCGTCAGAAGAGAGTAGGAAAAAGGAGACCCCGGGGGGCAGAAGGACCCAGAGACGGAGGGAAAGGCGCAGGAGGTGGAGCAAGGCTAGGGTATTAAGCTGGTGTGCTAGAGGCGGAGACTCAGACGGGTCTTTGCCGGTCTGACCTAGAAGAAGTAGGGCTGCATATTGCAGTTTGGAAATGGAAGCTGTAATCCAATAAAGACTCTTTTAACCTGAACGCTGGCTAACGTGGTCCTATGTGAGCTGGGACTGAGTGGCAGCCCTGACAATGATCAACAAACTTGCTGTTTCCCTCAATATACGTTTGAACTCCCCCTAGAGGACTTTGGATTTACAACTGTCTGGGACTTGTTTTTTTTCTCCTTTTCTCCTTTCTTGTTGTTTATACTCTGGGCTTGTGGATTCCCATGGGATCGTATACAGTTTGACCTTGGCACGTAGACAGAAGTGGAATGAGCGGCACTGGGAAAACAAGATCGGCGAAAGCTAAAGCTAAACAAACAACTTTAACTTCACAGCTGCATAGATCATCTGTTCCTGCTATTTTGGTGACACAAGAGGAAGAAACTGAGCAAACTTTGCTGGAAGGTATGGCTTCAGGAGGAGCCGCTTCAGTATTAGATAAAATCCTTGAAAAATTGGAAAGTTTGGATAAAAAAGCGGATGAGCAATCGGCTAAGATTGACCAAAATACAGCCAGTGTTAATAAATTGACTGAACAAGTTGCTCTGAATGCACAATCAATTGGGAAACTTTATGAAGTCACCACAGAAAATCGTAAATTGGCTGAGGAAGCTAACCAAAAAGCTGAAGCATTAAAGGCGGAGGTAAAACCATTGCATAAGCAGATTGGTGAACAGCAGGCCTATCTGTCTATGATAGAACTACGTAGTAGGGAAATCAATCTGAGATTGAGGTCAATTTTAGAACTTGAACAAGGGGACTTATCTGAGTACCTGACAAAAGAATTTACCAAGTTTTGGCCTCTGGAAGAAGATAAGGACTTTAAAATTGTGAGTGCCTTCAGACTTGGAAAAGTAGCGAGGAGAGACAGGCCCAGAGATTGCTTGATTACTTTGAGATCTAAGGAGGAAAGAGATAAAATACTGAGTGCACACTTCCAAAAGTCACTTGAAATTCAAGACCGGAGAGCAGAAATTTACAAAGATATCCCGAAACAATTATTGGATCTCAGATCTACCTATACAGAGTTAGCAAAACTGCTGAAGAGCAATTCAATCGCCTTTAGGTGGGAATTTCCTCAAGGACTATCTTTTACATTCAGAGGGAAGAAAGTGAAAATCAAAACAGCCGAGGACAAAGAAAAGTTTCTGAGTGACTACGGAGAAGACCTTCAGAAAGGGATTGTAGGAATTCCAGGGTCTGGGCCATTGCCTGTACCTACACCTTTGGGGCCTGAAGACCAGAAGAAGGAGACGCCACCACCAAAGGAATAACAGATTTGTCCAGGATGTCTCTGCAGCTCTTTAGTTGGAATATTAATGGCTGTAACTCCCCGGAAAAAAGGAGAAGGATATTTCATTTATTAAAGAAAGAACAATTGGACATTATTTGCTTGCAGGAAACACATGTGACTAGGCTCCACAGAAAAGTGCTAATTAATAAGAGACTAGGCCAAGAATTTATTTCATCGGATCGAGTTAAGAAAAGAGGAGTGGTGATATATGCAAAAGAGAGCCTATCACCAAAATTTCTTTTTAAAGATGAGCAAGGAAGAATTTTGGCAATTGAAATACAAACACAAGGAGAAAAGTTTTTGATATTGGGAATTTATGCACCGAACGAGGGGAAATCGGAATTTTACAAGAAACTGCATGAGACAATGCTGGACTATCTAGACTATAGCAACATCATTATGATGGGGGATATGAATGGGGTGGTATCTACAAACATGGATAAGGCACAAAACCAAAGTGTGACAAAAGATGGCAGACTACCTAAAACCTTTTTTGAACTTACAGACAATATCGACTTGATTGATATTTGGAGGACAAAGAACCCCCTGGGAAGAGAAGGAACATTCTTTTCTGAAGCCCAACTGACATGGACAAGAATCGACCAAATATGGATAACTAGAAGACTGGCCCCTAAGACCAGAAAGGTGGAAATCTGCCCAAAAACCTGCTCCGACCATAACGCAATAAAGATGGATATGAGACTAACTCCAACCGGCTCCTTTAAGATGGAAGATGAATGACACCTTGTTAAGAGACCAGGAGATTATTCAGAAGGCCCAAAAGACTTTGAAGGACTATTTTGAAATACATTTGAACACCGCAGTGGAAAAAAGAGTAATCTGGGACGCAAGTAAAGCTGTTATGAGGGGGTTTCTGATACAACAGAATACGATAAGGAAAAGAGCACAGAATGAGAAAAAGGACAAGATTTTGGAGAAAATAAAGGAATGTGAGAAAAAGCTAAGATCGAAACCAAAGTCACAGGAGATTCTGAGAGAAATTAAACTTTATCAATCGCAATATTCTAAACTGATAAACCAGGAAGTTGAGTGGAAAATTAAGTTAATGAAACAAAGGACATTGGAATCGGCAAACAAATGTGGAAAACTGCTAGCATGGCAGTTGAAAAAGAGACAAAAATTGAACACGGTCACTAACCTAGAGATTGAAGGGAGAAATATTCAGAATCCTGTGGAGATTAGAAAGTGTTTCCAGAGATATTTTAAACAACTTTACACTCAAGGGCTGCAAAAAGAGACTGAGATAGACCAATTCTTGAGAACAAATGGATTATCAAAATTGTCTCAAGAAAATAGGACAATATTGAATTATAAAATAACACAACAAGAAATTGAAGGTGCGATTCAGAATATGCAACTGGGCAAATCTCCAGGGCCAGACGGGCTAACCTCCAAGTATTATAGGACACTGAAAGACTATTTGACACAACCATTAATGGAGGTTTGCAATGAGATTATGGAGGGGAAGAAGGCACCGGAATCGTGGAAAGAAGCTTTCATCACATTGATACCTAAATCGGAAATGGAGAAGACACAACTTAAGAACTACCGTCCCATCTCTCTCCTAAATGTGGATTACAAAATTTTTGCAGACATTTTGGCAAATAGATTTAAAAGAGTGTTAAACGAAGTGATTCACAAAGATCAGGCAGGTTTTCTCCCAGGTAGACATTTGTTTGACAATACAAGGAGCATTATTGACATCCTGGAACTTTTGCAAACGAACATTAATGTAGTGGTTGGGAGTTACTCGTGTGTAATCCTGCTCCGTTTGAGCATTGGATTGCCTGGTTAAACCCTCCGGACTACGCAGCCCATATTAGCATGGCTGCCCTTAGTCACTTGTAGAATCTGTCTGTGGGCGTTTCTTAAAGCGTTGCCAACATAAGAGTTGTTTGACGCCCAATTGTTTCCGCCTCTCACTGCGCGGGAGTCTCCTGCGCAGGGTGGGCGTGGGCAGCGGGGTGCTTGGGCTCTCCTCGCTAACTTCCAACAAAGAGTCCTGGAGCCCCTGCACCTCCCTGTCCCGTTGCTCTCCTGGATCCCTGGTGTTACACTCATTCTCTTCCCCTTCTTCCCGGCTAAGTCTCCCTCTAGTGCTTGGACCTTCCCCTGCAGAATCAGAGACCCTCTCCTTCTCCCGTGCCTCTGATGGCAGTTCCCTGACATCCACCTCCCTCCCAGGGCCCCCTTCACTCCCCCTCCAACCCGGGTGCTCTGTTGCGGCCTCTTCTCTGGTCGGCGAGCCAAGGAACCCCCTGAAACAGCTCTCCTCCTCATCTGTGGGTGTGAACACCTCTTCCCACCTGCTAAGGTTCCCACCCAAGGAATGACTCTCCCAATCCGATTCTTCTTCGGATTCTGAAAACCCTTCGAAACTCTCTTCCTCCTCCGTGGTGCTGAACTGTTCTTCCCAGAATCGCTCTAAGGGCTTGGGTTTATCTGGGAACCGTCGGTGGAACACTTCCACCATATGCTCATCGCCAACTGCCTCTGCCGGCACCCACGTGTTTTCCAACCAGGGCTCTCCTTCCCACGCCACCAAGTACTGCACCTGCCGCCCTCGCCACCTTGAATCCACTATCTCTGTGCCCGAGCTCTGGTGTTCCCTCTCTTCTACCTGTGGTTGTGGCAAGACTTCTACCTCCCGCCCCTCGAATTCCCGCCCCTCTTTGTGTGGTGAGAGCAAGGATCTGTGGAACACGGGATGTATTTTCATGTTGTTGGGAAACCTGAGCTTGAACGCCACTGGGTTTATCTGTTGTATAACTTCAAACGGGCCCAGTCTTCTGAGCTGCAACTTCTTGCACCCTCCCTTAAAGGGTAACCCTTGAGTGGACAACCACACGCGATCCCCCACCCTAATGGTTTCCCCTTCCCTCCGGTGTTTATCTGCTTGCTTCTTGTAACTGGCTTTAGCCCTTTCTAGGTTCATCTTGAGCTGTTGATGTAACGCTTCCATTTCTTCCACAAACTGTTCAGCCGCAGGCACACTCCAGCTCTGTTCCTCATTGCCCGGGAATGCCCTGGGATGACACCCATAATTGGCCAAGAAGGGGCTCATACCGGTGGACACATGTTCAGCATTATTGTACGCAAATTCTGCTAGCGCTAGTTTCTCTACCCAATCATTCTGCCTTTCGCTAACGTAGCAGCGTAAGTATTGCTGGAGTACACTGTTGGCCCTTTCCGCCTGCCCATAGGTTTCTGGGTGTCTCGCTGTCGAGAAGCTGACCTCGACTTGCAGTAGGCTCATGAGCTTCCTCCAGAACCGGGAAGTAAATTGTTTTCTGCGGTCAGATAAAACCCTCAAGGGGGCGCCATGCAGCCTAAAAATGTGTTCTACAAACAACCGTGCCGTTTCTTCCGCCATCACCGCATGGGAGCAGGCGATAAAGTGGCACATTTTGGTTAGCAAGTCTACTACTACCATCACTGCTGTTTTTCCCCTCAATTTGGGCAAATCCGTCATGAAATCAATTGACACCACCTCCCAGGGTTTGTTTGGCGTGGGTAAGGGTTCCAGCAAACCTGCTGGCATCGTGCGTTCCCCTTTGGCCCTCTGGCAGCGGTCACACCCTCTTACATATTCACGTACATCTTCCCTCACCCGTGGCCACCAAAATTGTCGGGTCACCAGCATCATGGTTTTGTGTTGCCCAAAATGTCCCGCTGTGGGGGTGTCATGTAGTTGTTTGAGAACCCTTCTTCTTAGAGCCTCCCCCGGTACGTACATCGCCCCCCTGTAGTACAACACCCCTTCCTTCTCTTCAAACCCCTCTGGTGCTCCCCTCCCCTCTTGGAGTTCCCTGATTTTGGTCCGGGCGAATTCATCGTCCCTAGTGAGTCCTGCCAGTTCTCTCGTGCCCACTAGAGTACCCCCACACACCCATCGGTCCTCAGGTATGACGTGGCGGGTCTCCGGCGGCCCTTCTCCTTTGAAGTACTCTGGTTTCCACGAAAGAGCGTCTGCTCTCACGTTTTGCTTGCCGGGCACATACTGGATTTTGAAAGAAAACCTGGAAAACTCCTGCGCCCAGCGAATTTGTCTCTGGTTGAGCACCCGTGCTGTCCGCCAATATTCCAAGTTCTTGTGATCTGTGCAGACCTGGATCTTATGCTGCGCCCCTATCAGCAAATGGCGCCACCGACGAAAGGCGGCGTAAATTGCTAGCAGTTCTCGGTCGTACACGGTGTAGTTTTGTTCCGACTTGCTCAGCTTCCTCGAGAAGAAAACGCAGAGTTTCCATTCTTGCTGGTTCCGTCCTGGCTGCAACAGAACCGCCCCGATGGCTCTGTCTGACGCGTCCGTCTCCACCCTCATTGGTTTCCCCAAATCCACATGTAGTAATTGTTCCTCCGACGCGAATGCCTTCTTCAATCTTTCAAAGGATTGCTGGGCTTCCTCCGTCCACACAAACTTTCTTTTACTACTGAGACAGTCCGTGATTGGGGCCGTCAAGTGTGCGAAGTTCTTGATGAACTTCCGGTAGAAATTGCCAAAACCTAGGAACCTCTGCACATCCTTTCGTGTCTTTGGGGTCTTCCACTCCAATACTGCTTGCACCTTGCTTGGGTCCATCGCTAAGCCTTTGTCAGATAGCATGTACCCCAGGAACTCCACCTCTCGGGCATGAAACTGACATTTCTCTAGCTTGACCCACAACTGGTGTTTCTGCAAACGTTGTAGCACTTCCCTGACATCTCTCACATGTTGCTCATTTTCTGAATAAATCAAGACGTCGTCCAGGAATGCTACACAGTTCTTGTAAAGCAGAGACCCCAACACGTGGTGCATGAACGCTTGAAAACAGGCGGAGCCTGACTGTAATCCGAAAGGCATAACGAGATATTCAAAGGCCCCCAGGGGTGTGAACATGGTGGTCTTCCATTCATCTCCTTCTCTCATCCGGATCAAGTTGTAAGCCCCCCTAAGGTCCAACTTGGTGAAAATCTTTCCCTTCCTCACTCTCGTCAGAATGTCGTCAATTCTGGGCATAGGGAAAGTCACAGGTTCTGACACCAAATTTACCCCCCTAAAGTCCACGACCAGCCTCGGTTTATCAGTGTCCTTTTTGTCCACAAAAAATACTGGACTGCCCCCCACTGCTTTTGACTCTCTTATAAACCCTCTCTTTAGGTTCTTGTCGATAAAGTCCCGTAACTCCTTCATCTCTCTGTCTGACATGGCATACAGCTTACCCACCGGCAGCTGCGCCCCAGGGAGCAAATTGATCTGGCAATCGAACGGCCTGTGGGGTGGCAGTCTATCTGCCTCCTTTTCACTAAAAACCTTCAGATCAGCATATTGCGGTGGCACCTTCCCTTTACCCTCCACTGCAGTGCTTGCCACTCGGGCTACGCTCATCCTTGGCGTTTCCCCTCCTAGGCAGTGCTGCAGGCAGTAGTCAGACCCAAAGCTGACGGTCCTCTGATGCCACCCCACCACCAGATCATGTTGTGCTAACCAGCTCATCCCTAAGATTATCGGGGGACCTGCTAATGAGGCAACGTGGAAGGCAATTGTCTCTGAGTGCCTGGACACTCTCATTCTCATAGGTGGGGTCTGGTGCGTAACTTCCCCCCAATCAGTTCCCTCCCATCAATGGTGGTGACTTGCAGAGGTGCATCCAGAGGTAGCAGGTGAAGCTGATGCTCTAAGGCAAAGTCCCTGCTTAAAAAATTGCATGAGCTTCCTGAGTCCAGCATACCTTGAACCTTCACTGGGTGCCCATTTGGGAGTTCAAGCACCACCTCAATGGCAATTGCTGCTCTTGGAGAATCTGGTTTGGGCACATTTATTGGTTGTGCGCTCAGCTGCTGTGCTCCAGTTCCATTATTGTATCCAAATTGGCAGGGAGGTCACAGTGGAGCAACAGGACCTTCTCCGCAAAAAAGCTCGCAAATGCCTCACAGCTGTGTGTCAAATTGTTATTTAAATTTGGCTGTCCCTCGAGGGACGTTAAAGACCTAATTATACTAAATAATTGCGCCGGGCGAGAGCTAGCGGATGCAACGGAGGCCGAGAAGTAGGACTTCTTAGCGGCCTTCACTGCCATCTCGTAGGTTTTCATAAAAACCCTATAAGATGTTCTTGAGGCTCCGCCGCAGGCACCCTGCCATACTCGCTCTAGCCGTCTGAGGTCCCGCTTCATTTTCCGGAGCTCCTCAGTAAACCAGGGAGCCTGGTTTCTGCAGGGTCGCATTAGATTATTATGGGCACCACTCTGGGCAGCTCCCAACAGATTAAAAACAGAATAAAACATCAAACATTAAAAACTTCCCTAAAGAGGGCTGCCTTCAAATGTCTTCTAAAAGTCAGATAGTTGTTTATTTCCTTGACATCTGATGGGAGGGCATTCCACAGGGCAGGTGCCACCACTGAGAAGGCCCTCTGCCTGGTTCCCTGTAACCTCACATCTTGCAGTGAGGGAACCGGCAGAAGGCCCTCGCAGCTGGACCTCAGTGTCTGGGCTGAACGATGGGGGTGGAGATGCACCTTCAGGTATACTGGGCCGAGGCCGTTTAGGGCTTTAAAGGTCAACACCAACACTTTGAATTGTGATTGGAAACATACTGGGAGCCAATGTAGGTCTTTCAAGACTGGTGTTATATGTCCAAAAAATTCTCTCCCTGGAGTTATAGAAAGGATTCAAAATTTGGGGAAGTGGCAGGATTTAAAGTAAATAGGAATAAAACTAAATTATTAGTCAAAAGTTTGAAGGAAGAAGAGAAAAAAGAGTTGGAGCAAAATATCGAGATAGAAATCCATAAGAAGGTCAAATATTTAGGGATATGGTTAACATCAAGAAACATAAATATTTACAAAGATAATTATGAAGAAGTGTGGCTTGAGATAAAAAGAAATTTAGAATTATGGAGCAGAATGAACTTCTCCCTGCTAGGAAAAATAGTAGCGGTAAAAATGAATGTTTTGCCAAAAATGCTATTTCTGTTCCAGTCAGTCCCAGTAATGGTAAAAGATGATTGCCTTAAAAAATGGCAGAAGGAAATTTCAAAGTTTATCGGGGGGGGGGGGGGAAGGCCAAGGATAAAGTATAAGTTACTTACAGATACAAAAGAAAGAGGCGGTTTGGCCTGCCCTCCCATACCTTAAATTGTATTATGAGGCTGCATGTTTGGTATGGATTAGGGACTGGATAAAGCTGGAAAAGCAAGAAGCATTGGATTTGGAAGGTCATGATAATAGATTCGGATGGCATGCATATCTATGGTATGGGGAAGGAAAAGTACACAAAGGATTTTATAATCATATAATTAGGAAATCATTAATGAGGGTTTGGGAGAGATATATAGATTTAATAGAACAGAAGACACCTTGGTGGCTCTCACCACTTGAAGCTTTGCTGCTCAAGCCACTTGGTAAAAAAGGAAAATGGCTTACATACAGTGATTTACTAAAGGACCGAGAAGGAAAATGGAAGCTAAAAGAGTATGAGGAAATAAAAGATCATTTTCAGAGTTGGTTACATTACAGGCAATTACACAAGATATACAAAGAAGACAACAAGAAAGGATTTAGTTATACTACTTCTAGATTTCAAAAGGAAGTGATAGAAGGAAAAGTGAAGTTGCTGAACGGTGCATATAGTATTCTGCTAGAATGGGAAACAAAAGATGAGGTGAAATCGGTCATGATCAAATGGGCACAAGATATAGGACATAATATACAATTTGAAGATTGGGTTAAATTGTGGAGAATAGATTTAAAATTTACAGACTGTTCTCTTTTGAAAGAAAATTGTATGAAAGTGATGTATAGATGGTATATAACACCAGTACAGATTGCAGGAATGTATAAAACCGGGTCAAATGTATGCTGGAAGTGTAAAGAAATAGAAGGGACTTTTTACCAAATGCGGTGGGAATGTAGAGAAATTAAAAATTTTGGGGAAATGATATATAATGAGTTGAAGAAAAGGTTTAAATTAACATTTGTAAAAAAACCAGAAGCACTTTTGTTAAGGATTGTAGGGAAAGACCTGCCAATGAAAAGAAATAACTTATTTATGTATGTGACAACAGCGGCAAGAGTCTTGATTGCACAAGGATGGAAGAATGAGGAAATCCTGACAAAAGACCAGTGGCAAGAGAAACTGATGAACTATGCAGAACTGGCGAAATTGACATGCAAACTACGAGACAAGGACAACTGTGACTTCAAAGAAGAATGGGAACCTTTTACAAATTACTTAAAAAAACAACAAAATGAATTGGACTCCCTGGCAGGTTTTGAATAAACATACACAAATTTATTGAGGGATAACATAGAAGATAGATAATATAAGGATGTATACAGTTTTATAATATGCAAAAGTTAACACTGGATGAGAAATCAGAGAGGAGCTGAGGGAAGTCGTAGGGGTGAGGGAGTGAGGGAGGGTTTGTTGGGAAGGTGGGAGGGGAAAAATGGGGGGGGAATAAGGAAGATAATTTGTTTTGATAATTTGCTATATTGAAATTGTTAATAAAAAAAATTCAAAAAAGAAAGAAAGAAAAAGAGACTGGTGTTATATGCTCCTGGCGGCCACTACCAGTCACCAGTCTAGCTGCCGCATTCTGGATTAATTGCAGTTTCCGGGTCACCTTCAAAGGTAGCCGAGGGTATTGCAATAGTTCAAGCGGGAGATAACCAGAGCATGCACCACACTGGTGAGACAGTCTGCGGGCAGGTAGGGTCTCAGCCTGCGTACCAGGTGGAGTTGGTAGACAGCGGCCCTGGACACAAAATTGACCGACGCCTCCATGGACAGCTGTGAGTTCAAAATGACTCCCAGGCTGCGCATCTGGTCCTTCAGGGGCACAGTTGCCCCATTCAGAACCAGGGAGTCCTCCACACCCACCTGCCCCCTGTCCCCCCCCAAACAGTACTTCTGTCTTGTCAGGATTCAGCCTCAATCTGTTAGCCGCCACCCATCCTGCAACCACCTCCAGACACTCACACAAGACCTTCGCTGCCTTCACTGGTTCTGATTTGGAAGAGAGGTAGAGCTGGGTAACATTCGCATACTGATGAACACATAGACCAAACCCCCTGATGATCTCTCCCAGAGGCTTCAGATACATGTTAGAAAACATGGGGGAGAGGACGGAACCCTGAGGCACCTCAGAAGTGAGAGCCCAGGGGTCCGAACATCCATCCCCTAACTCCACTTTCTGAACACGGCCCAGGAGGAAGGAGAGGAATCACTGTCTAACAGTGCCCCCAGCTCCCACCCCCTCTAGACGGTCCAGAAGGATGTCGTGGTTGATGGTGTCAAAGGCCGCTGAGAGATCCAGGAGAACTAGGAAACAGCTTTCACCTCTGTCCCTAGCCCACCGGAGATAGAATCATAGAATCATAGAGTTGGAATAGACCACAAGGGCCATCGAGTCCAACCCCCTGCCAAGCAGGAAACACCGTCAGAGCACTCCTGACATATGGTTGTCAAGCCTCTGCTTAAAGACCTCCAAAGAAGGAGACTCCACCACACTCCTTGGCAGCAAATTCCACTGTCAAACAGCTCTTACTGTCAGGAAGTTCTTCCTAATGTTTTAGGTGGAATCTTCTTTCTTGTAGTTTGGATCCATTGCTCCGTGTCCGCTTCTCTGGAGCAGCAGAAAACAACCTTTCTCCCTCCTCTATGTGACATCCTTTTATATATTTGAACATGGCTATCATATCACCCCTTAACCTCCTCTTCTCCAGGCTAAACATGCCCAGCTCCCTTAGCCGTTCCTCATAAGGCATCGTTTCCAGGCCTTTGACCATTTTGGTTGCCCTCCTCTGGACACGTTCCAGTTTGTCAGTGTCCTTCTTGAATTGTGGTGCCCAGAACTGGACACAGTACTCCAGGTGAGGTCTGACCAGAGCAGAATACAGTGGCACTATTACTTCCCTTGATCTAGATGCTATACTCCTATTGATGCAGCCCAGAATTGCATTGGCTTTTTTAGCTGCCGCGTCACACTGTTGGCTCATGTCAAGTTTGTGGTCAACCAAGACTCCTAGATCCTTTTCACATGTACTGCTCTCAAGCCAGGTGTCCCCCATCTTGTATTTGTGCCTCTCATTTTTTTTTTGCTCAAGTGCAATACTTTACATTTCTCCCTGTTAAAATTCATCTTGTTTGTTTTGGCCCAGTTCTCTAATCTGTCAAGGTCGTTTTGAAGTGTGATCCTGTCCTCTGGGGTGTTAGCCACCCCTCCCAGTTTGGTGTCATCTGCAAATTTGATCAGGATGCCCTTGAGTCCATCATCCAAGTAGTTGATAAAGATGTTGAATAAGACCGGGCCCAAGACAGAACCCTGTGGCACCCCACTAGTCACTCTTCTCCAGGATGAAGAGGAACTATTGATGAGCACCCTTTGGGTTCGGTCAGTCAGCCAGTTACAAATCCACTGAGTGGTAGCATAGTCAAGACCGCATTTTACCAGCTTCTTTACAAGAATATCATGGGGCACCTTGTCAAATGCCTTGGTGAAATCAAGGTAGGCTACATCCACTGCGTTCCCTTCATCTACCAGGCTTGTAATTCTGTCAAAAAACGAGATCAGGTTAGTCTGACAGGACTTATTTTTCAGAAATCCATGCTGACTATTGGTGATCACAGCATTCCTTTCTAGGTGCTCACAGACTGTTTGCTTAATGATCTGCTCCAGAATCTTCCCTGGTATTGATGTCAGACTGACTGGGCGGTAATTATTTGGGTCCTCTCTTTTCCCCTTTTTGAAAATAGGGACAACATTTGCCCTCCTCCAGTCTGCCGGGACTTCGCCTGTTCTCCAGGAATTCTCAAAGATGACTGCCAGTGGTTCTGAGATCACATCTGCCAGTTCTTTTAATACTCTTGGATGCAGCTCATCTGGCCCTGGAGACTTGAATACATCTAAACTAGCCAAGTATTCTTGTACTATCTCCTTAGTTATTCTGGGCTGTGTTTCCTCTGCTGAATCATTTGCTCCAAATTCTTCAGGTCGGGCATTGTTTTCTTTATCGGAGAAGACTGAGGCAAAGAAGGCATTGAGGAGTTCAGCCCTTTCTGTGTCCCCTGTTTGCATTTCACCATCCTCTCCTCTGAGTCACCCCACCGTTTCTTTGTTCTTCCTTTTGCTACGAACATACCCATAAAAGCCTTTTTTGTTGCTGTTAACCTCTCTAGCAAGCCTGAGTTCATTCTGTGCTTTAGCTTTTCTGACTTTGTATCTACACGTGCTGGCTATTTGTTTGAATTCCTCTTTGGTGGTTTCCCCCCTTTTCCATTTTTTGCACACATCCTTTTTTAATCTTAACTTAGTTAAAAGTTCTTTAGATAGCCACCCTGGCTTCTTTAGGCATCTTCCATGTTTCCGTCTCATTGGTATTGCCTGACGTTGTGCTTTTAGTATCTCCCTCTTAACAAACTCCCAGCCATCATGAACTCCCTTTCCTTTTAGTATTGCTGTCCATGGGATCTCACCCAGCACTTCCCTAAGTTTTATGAAGTCGGCTTTCTTAAAGTCAAGAAATTGAGTCCTAGTATGCTTGGCTGCTCCTTTCCGCTGTATAGTAAACTTCAGAAGAGCATGATCACTCGCGCCTAATGATCCATCCACATCTACCCCACTAACCAGGTCATCAACATTGGTTAGGACCAGATCTAAAATGGCTGTTCCTCTTGTTGCTTCTCCCACTTTCTGGACAATGAAGTTGTCTGCAAGGCCAGTGAGGAATCTGTTTGACATGCAATTGCTGCAGGTAAAGCTGCCTGCAACCTTTGGCAAGATGGCAAACATTGTGCAGGAATCGCAGGCGACTGCAGCTGTTCCCTCCCCTTCCATCTTGAGATCGTGTCGTTGGGGGTGGCTACAGAGGTCCTCCATCATAAAAAGCTTGAAGACAGGACAAATAACTTCCCCCCCACAAAAAAACCTAGGTCTCCCCCAACAAACGTTTGAGACTAGCTCCCCTAAATCTAAAAGATGGGTATAACACACACACACACACAAGAAAACCCTTTTTGCTCCTTCTTCAACTGCTGCCCTACAAACTCTGATAAGCTCCTCCCACAGCTAATCCCCTGCCTCAACAGAAACCCTGCCCCCTCTGACCTTTACACAGGGAAAACAGCTAATCAGCCACAAAGAAACACACACACACACACACAAGAAAACCCTTTTTGCTCCTTCTTCAACTGCTGCCCTACAAACTCTGATAAGCTCCTCCCACAGCTAATCCCCTGCCTCAACAGAAACCCTGCCCACTCTGACCTTTACACAGGGAAAACAGCTAATCAGGCACAAAGAAACACACACACACACACACAAGAAAACCCTTTTTGCTCCTTCTTCAACTGCTGCCCTACAAACTCTGATAAGCTCCTCCCACAGCTAATCCCCTGCCTCAACAGAAACCCTGCCCCCTCTGACCTTTACACAGGGAAAACAGCTAATCAGCCACAAAGAAACACACACACACACACACAAGAAAACCCTTTTTGCTCCTTCTTCAACTGCTGCCCTACAAACTCTGATAAGCTCCTCCCACAGCTAATCCCCTGCCTCAACAGAAACCCTGCCCCCTCTGACCTTTACACAGGGAAAACAGCTAATCAGCCACAAAGAAACACACACACACACACACAAGAAAACCCTTTTTGCTCCTTCAACTGCTGCCCTACAAACTCTGATAAGCTCCTCCCACAGCTAATCCCCTGCCTCAACAGAAACCCTGCCCCCTCTGACCTTTACACAGGGAAAACAGCTAATCAGCCACAAAGAAACACACACACACACACACACACACACACACACACACGAAAACCCTTTTTGCTCCTTCTTCAACTGCTGCCCTACAAACTCTGATAAGCTCCTCCCACAGCTAATCCCCTGCCTCAACAGAAACCCTGCCCACTCTGACCTTTACACAGGGAAAACAGCTAATCAGCCACAAAGAAACACACACACACACACACACACAAGAAAACCCTTCCCTAAGTTTTATGAAGTCGGCTTTCTTAAAAGTCAAGAAATTGAGTCCTAGTATGCTTGGCTGCTCCTTTCCGCTGTATAGTAAACTTCAGAAGAGCATGATCACTCGCGCCTAATGATCCTTCCACTTCTACCCCACTAACCAGGTCATCAACATTGGTTAGGACCAGATCTAAAATGGCTGTTCCTCTTGTTGCTTCTCCCACTTTCTGGACAATGAAGTTGTCTGCAAGGCTAGTGAGGAATCTGTTTGACCTTATGCTCTTAGGTGTATAAATGACAAAGCTCTCCAGCCTCAGTTTCGTGCCAGACATTTGACAGCGCTGGCGTCTGGTCACCCGTGACTCTTTCTGAATCTGGCCCATTCAGTGAAGAGTGGTGAGTATGGGAGATGTATGGATGCGTATATGACTGAGTGCATGTTCCCTGTCTTGTCATGTTTGTTGATAAATAAAGCAATGTTATAGAGAAAATCCAGTATTGGTTGTCTGGGGTTTACTTGTGCCTTCCTAGAGTTGCTTCTCCCACTTTCTGGACAATGAAGTTGCCTGCAAGGCCAGTGAGGAATCTGTTTGCCCTTATGCTCTTGGCTGAGTTTGACATCCAACAAATATCCGGGTAATTGAAGTCCCCCATTACTACTATCTCCCTTCCTTTTGCATGCTTGGCCATCTGTTCCAGGAAGGCATCATCTATGTCCTCCGTTTGGCTTGGGGATCTATAGTAAACTCCCACAATGAGGTCTCTGTTATTCTTCTCTCCCTTAATTTTGACCCAAATGCTCTCACTTTGGCTTTGAGGTTCTAAATCTTGGATCTCTTCACAGGTATACACATCCCTGACATATAATGCCACTCCTCCTCCTTTCTTGTCTGGTCTGTTTCTCTGAAATAGATTGTATCCCTCCATTATTACATTCCAATCGTGGGACTTATCCCACCAGGTTTCAGTGATGCCTATTATGTCATATTTAGTTTGCTGTACCAAGAGCTCAAGCTCATCTTGTTTATTTCCCATGCTTTGCGCATTAGTGTACAGACATTGAAGTCCATTAATCATTCCCCCGTGTCTCTTATTTAAGGATTTTTTCCTCCCACCACTAGGTCTGCGTGCTGTTTGCTCCATTTGGTCTATGACATTTGGATGATCATCTTCAATTGATAGACTCCTACCTTCAGGAGCACTGTCTCCCTCCCCCACATTAGTTAGTTTAAAGCCCTCCTGATGAGGTTTCTGAGATTTCTGGAAAAACATTTCTCCCAACCGTTGTGAGGTGCAGCCCATCGCTTGCCAGAAGTCCATCTTCAAGAAACTGCAGTCCGTGATCTAAGAATCCAAACCGTTCCTGTTTACACCATTTGCGAAGCCAGCTGTTCACTTCCACTATTTTTCCCTCTCTCCCTGGGCCACGTCGTTCAACTGGGAGGACAGGTGAGATGACAATTTGTGCATTTAATTGCTTCAATTTCCTGCCCAGAGCCTCGTAGTCTCTTTTGATCTTCTGGAGGCTATTGCTTGCAGTGTCATTGGTTCCCACATGAACCAAGAGGAAGGGGTATTTGTCAGTGGGTTTTATGGTTCCTTGCAGTCGTTCAGTTACATCTTGGATCTTAGCCCCGGGGAGACAGCACACTTCCCGAGACATCTTGTCAGGCCCACAGATCACTGCTTCTGTTCCCCTCAGTAGGGAATCTCCTATCACCACTACACACCTCCTCTTGGGTTTGGTCGGGGTTCTTCCATGAGCTGTCCGTTCCAAGGTCGCCTGAACATTCCCTGAAGAAGAAGAAGAAGAGTTTGGATTTGATATCCCGCCTTTCACTCCCCTTCAGGAGTCTCAAAGCGGCTAACATTCTCCTTTCCCTTCCTCCCCCACAACAAACACTCTGTGAGGTGAGTGGGGCTGAGAGACTTCACAGAAGTGTGACTGGCCCAAGGTCACCCAGCAGCTGCATGTGGAGGAGCGGAGACACGAACCCGGTTTCCCAGATTACGTGACTACCGCTCTTAACCACTACACCACACTGACTTTGCTGCTCATCTTCATATACCTGATCGACTGTAATGAGGGAGAGATCCTCAAATGGAGTCTGCTCTTCGTCTTCCATGCTAGGGGAGAGGACCTCAAAGCGATTGTGTATTTCTAAACAATCAGAGTGAACCCTGGGCCTCCTACTTCTTTGAGTCACATTTCTCCATATATCTGGCTCCTGTGTTGGTGAACTATCCTCCTTCTCAGGGGAGTCCCCTGTCTCCTCCTTAGTGGGGACGGTGTGCTCTGTTGCTTCCAAGAAGAGCTCCAGCTCTCTAATTCTTTGGAGCGTAGCTACACGTTCCTCCAGTTGCTGGACTTTGTCTTTTAAAAGGGCAATCAACATGCAATTGCTGCAGGTAAAGCTGCCTGCAACCTTTGGCAAGATGGCAAACATTGCGCAGGAACCGCAGGCGACTGCAGCTGTTCCCTCCCCCTCCATCTTGAAAACGTGTCGTTGGGGGTGGCTACAGTGGCCCTCCATCTTAAAAAGCGTGAAAACAGGACAATTAACCCCCCAAAAAAAACCTAGGTCTCCCCCAACAAACGTTTGAGACTAGCTCCCCTAAATCTGAAAGATGGATCAAACTGTGCACGCCGCCAGGCACGCGCCGCTGCCCTGCAAGCTCTGATAAACTCCTCCCACAGCTAATCACCTGACTCAACAGAAACCCTGCCCCCTCTGACCTTTGCACAGGGAGAGCAGCTAATCAGCCACAAACACACACACAAGAAAACCCTTTTGCTCCTCCTTCAGCTGCTGCCCTGCAAGCTCATCAACCAGCACGACCAAGGCAGTTTCAGTCCCATGATGACGCCTGAATCGCAAATGGAAGGGATCCAAATGGTCCGCATCCTCCAGGCGTGCCTGGAGTTGTTCCGCAACCTGTTGGAAAACGCCCTGGGGAGGCTCCTTCAGATGGCAACTGAATGATGATCTGTTGAGAAGTTCATTAATTGTTAATAAGGCCCAAAAAACCCTAAAGGATTATTTTGAACTTAATATGAATCAAGGAACGGAAATAAGGGTTATTTGGGAGGCCAGCAAAGCGGTAATGAGAGGGTTTCTGATACAACAAAACACAATTAGGAGAAAGTCACAGAATGAGACAAAAGATAAAATTATGGAACAACTAAACGATAAAGAGAAGAAGCTTAGAGGAAACCCAAAGAATTTGCAGATCCAAAAAGAAATTAAAGCCCTACAGGTTCAATATTCACAGTTAGTAAATCAAGAAATTGAATGGAAGATAAGAAGGATGAGACAAAGAAATTTTGAATCTGCAAATAAATATGGGAAATTATTAGCCTGGCAACTAAAGAAGAGACAAAAAGAAAGTACTATTACAAACATTGATGCAGAAGGAAAATCTGTAGAGAACCCTGCAGACATTAGAAAATGCTTTTACAAATATTATAAACAACTGTATAAAAAGGATAAAGAAGATATAGGGAAAATCGAGCAATTTATAAAGACTAATGGGTTGCAACAGATTCTGGAGGATAAAAAGAATCTACTAAAAGGTTTAATTACAAACCAGGAAGTGGAACAGGCAATTAATTCAATGCAACTTGGCAAGACACCAGGACCTGATGGTCTGTCAGTGAAATATTATAAGACATTGAAAGACTGGCTCATTCAACCTCTGATAGAAGTATCTAATTCGATTTTGGGAGCGGGCAAAGCACCTGAAAC
Source organism: Podarcis bocagei (assembly GCF_964188305.1). Classification (NCBI taxonomy): domain Eukaryota; kingdom Metazoa; phylum Chordata; class Lepidosauria; order Squamata; family Lacertidae; genus Podarcis; species Podarcis bocagei. The sequence goes on from NC_138131.1 coordinate 72,767,497, forward strand.
CTGGAAGCAAGCTTATATTACTCTGATTCCTAAACAGGGTCAAGATAGATCCAATGTTAAAAACTACTGACCAATCTCCCTACTCAATGTGGATTATAAAATTTTTGCAAACGTACTGGCCAACAGGCTAAATAAGGTTTTATCTGAGTATATTCATAAAGACCAGGCAGGATTTCTGCCTGGAAGACATATGAAAGACAACATTAGAAATGTAGATATTTTGGAAAAGTTAGAAGCAAGAGAGTTGTAAAGCAATGTTAATGTTTATTGATGCAGAGAAAGCCTTTGACAATGTTTCTTGGAGTTTTATGTTACATAATTTAGAGAGTATGGGGATAGGTCATGATTTTTTAAATGGTATTAAAGCGATCTATCTAGAACAAAAAGCCAAAATTATTGTAAATAATGTGGTTTCAGAGGAAATTAGAATTGAGAAAGGAACCAGGCAAGGGTGCCCACTTTCCCCTCTGCTGTTTATTTCAGTCCTGGAGGTCTATGATTAGAAAAGATGAACAAGTCAAAGGTATTACAGTAGGTTCAAAACAATATACATTAAAAGCCTTTGCTGATGATCTAGTTCTGACATTACAAGATCCAGATTCCAGTGCAGTCAAAGCACTGGAGCTGATACAAGAGTTTGGTCAGGTAGCAGGATTTAAATTAAACAAGAGCAAGACCAAAGTAATTGAGAAAAATCTGGATAATGAAGAAAGAAAACTATTACAAGAAAAAACGGGCCTAGATTTTGTGAAAAATGTTAAATATTTGGGGCGTGAACCTGTCTGGGAAAAATCTGAACTTGTACAAAGATAATTATGAGAAATTATGGAATGAAATTAAGAGAGATTTGGAGATATGGTCACATTTAAAATGGTCATTAATGGGCTGGATTTCTGTGATTAAGATGAATGTGCTGCCAAAGATGCTCTTCCTGTTTCAAGCCCTCCCAATTATAGATAATATGCAAAATGCTTTAAAGAATGGCAGAAAGCACTCTCTAGATTTATCTGGCAGGGGAGGAAACCCAGAATTAAATATAAATTAGTTACGGATTCTAAAGAAAGAGGGGGATTTTCCCCGCCAGATTTAAAAATCTATTTTGAAGCTGCTGCACTTTGCTGGATTAAAGAATGGATGCACCTAGAAGACACAGATCTATTAGATTTGGAGGGATTCAACAATGTGTTCGGTTGGCATGCATATTTATGGTATGACAAGGTAAAGGCCCATAATGCATTTAAAAACCATGCAATTAGGAAATCGTTGTATAATGTTTGTATAAAATATAAAGAACTCTTAGAAAGAAAGACGCCCAGATGGCTTTCACCAATGAAGGCAAAGGCCCAGAAAAAAACTAAATATGGACACCAAATGGTTGAGATATTATGATTTATTAATAGAAGAAGGAGGTTACAAATTAAAACCATTTGATCAAGTTAAAGATAAGCTAAACTGGTTACATTACCACCAGATCAATGAATTGTATAAATTGGATAAGAAAAATGGTTTTGCTTATGAAAAATCTAAGTTGGAGACCGAGTTGTTGGATACTAAAGATAAAAATTTATCTAAAATGTACAAGCTATTGTTGGAGTGGCACACAAAAGATGAACAAGTTAAATCTGTGGTGATAGATTGGGCAAGAGATGAAGAAAATAATATAATGTTTGAGGACTGGGAAAGATTGTGGAAGAAAGGGGTCAAGTTCACCGCATGTAAAGGAAAATATAATGAAAATGATGTATAGATGGTATTTGACTCCTGTAAAATTAGCAAAGATATATCATAATTGTGACAATATATGTTGGAAATGTAAAGAAAAGAAAGGAACCTTTTATCATATGTGGTGGACCTGTCCCAAGGTGAAAGACTTCTGGGAAAAGATTTATAATGAATTGAAAAAAATGTTGAAATATACATTTATAAAGAAACCAGAGGCCTTTCTTCTTGGAATAACAGGTTTGGAATTGCCCAAGAAAGATGTTAAATTATTTTTGTATGCCACAACTGCTGCTCGTATTTTGTTAGCTAAAAAGTGGAAAACCCAAGAATTACCAATGATAGAAGAATGGCAGATGAAGATGATGGATTTTTCGGAGCTAGCCAACCTAACCGGAAGAGTCTGCGACCAGAAGGAGGAGGAGTATCAGGAAGAGTGGATTAAATTTAATGATTATCTAGTTAAATTTGTTAAGTTAAATTAACTGAAAACAGCTTACAGATACTTGATTGGCTTAGGATTTTATTTATGTTAAGTGATGAATTAATATGTTTAATTCCATAAGGTTAGGATCTAAGGATGTTAATGTTGAAGTTAAATTTCATAAGAATTGGGATTTGGAAAACCGTTAAAAGGACATGCAATGAAATTCAACCAAGGGGAAGCGAGGAAGTCACTTAACAAAGTTAATAAGTGTAATTTTCAATAAGGCTATGATTTATGTTTGTTGTGTTTGTTTGTTTATAAAAGATAAACAAGAGAATAGAAAGCAAGTGAAGCAAGACAAACAAGACTGAGAAAATGGCTGCATGACTCGGCACTTTTATGGAGTCAGCCAGAGCGATGCCCATCTCCTAGGTCACATGCAGGGGAGGGATGCTCCACACCAGTGGAAGAGGACGTTACCCTGACTGGATGTCCCCCTGCCTGTGCCCACGCTAGGGAAATAAGGAATGTTGCATTTGACTGCACCAATGGATTACATCCCACAGGGATATTGTGCTGAGCTATCAGTATACAGACGCTTTACCGACTACCATCAACAAATAAGGAAGATCCCTGCCCCAGGGAACCAACAATGTACCGTACATTTTAGCAACAGGGAAACAACAGAGGGAAGTTTTTATTTCATTAAATAATAAGTTCAGGGAAGTGAGAGATAAGGCTAACAAGGGATGACTACGCACAAGCGTAGTCTCATTTGCTTGGGATGTACTGCAGCAGCATGCAAGGCCTCACAAGCGACATCACTTTTGGAGGAAGACAGGGGGGATACTTACAGTGCTTTTGTACACCAGGAATGAGAAACCCATGGTCCTCCAGATGATGCTGGACGGTATCCCGCATCATCGCTGCCAACAGGCCATACTGCCTGGGACTGATGGGAGCTGAAGTCCAGCAGCATCTGGAGAGCCTATTGCACACTGAATGCAGTATTTCAACAACTTAATCATGATTCAATTGAGAGTAAACTTCACCTCCAGTAACTTGACTGACACTCTGCTGAATCAAGAGGCCCAGTTAAAGGGATTTTAATGCCGTTCAAGGCTTGTGAAATTCTTACCTATTTTCTCCAAATTCTTTCTCCAGCTGGCTCAGGATCCTTCTTTTCTGAGCACTGCATGGGGTGATGATCCCAATGTTGCGAAAGCTGATGTCTCTCTTTTTGCTCTTAATTAACTTCATTAATTCTATTACCAGCTTAACTTCCTGGAGATTAATGAAGGAACTGAACAAGAAAGAAATAGAAGGGGAGGGAGAAAGGGATGAGCTGAAGGCCTTGTATTTGGATGTGTGCCTCATTTTAAAAGTTATCACAGATTCTCTCTCTTAGGGTTCTGTCACGGGAATTGGGGTTGCTTGTGTGTAAACCTCTAGCTGTTCCAAACAGCTTAGGGTTGGTTGTGTCTTTCCCTGACTGAGCAGCCTTGGCGCTGCTGCTCAGTCGCTAGCAGAATCCGTGAGTGGGCGTCTCCTAAATTTCCTCCAGCATAAGAATTCCTTGACGGACAACCTCCGCCTCGCCTCTCTGCGCGGAAGCCTTCTGCGCAGAGTGGGCGTGCCGAGTGGTGGTCCTCCACCCTCCTCACTGACTTCACTGGAAGAGTCTCGGAGCCTCGCCTCCGAGCTGCTCTCCGCCTCTCCCTTCTTCCTGGTGTCACCTGAACTTCCTTCCCCAGATGACGTTCTCTCTCTTCCCTTACTCTTCCCCTCTCCTGCAGAGTCCGGGAGCCTCGCTTCTCCCCTCTGCTCCGATGTCAGTTCCCTGACAGGTTCTTTTGGGACATACACTCAAAGAACTGTAGAGTTGGAAGGGACCCCAAGGGTAATCTAGTCCAACCCCCCTGCAATGCAGGAATTCCAACTAAAGCACTCATGACAGATGGCCATCCAACCTCTGCTTAAAATCCTGCAAGGAAGGAGAGTCCACAGTCGCCTGAGGGAGTCCATTTCACTGTCAAGCAGCTCTTACTGTCATAAAGTTCTTCCAGGTATATAGTTGGAGTCTCCTTTATTGTAACCTGAAGCCATTGGTTTGAGTCCTACCCTCCAGAGAAGGAGAAAACAAGCTTGCTCCATCCTCCATGGGACAGCCCTTGAAATATTTGGAGATGAGGGTCATATCTCCTCTTAGTCTCCTCTTTACCAGGCTAAACATACCAAATTCCCTCAATGGTTCCTCATAAAACTTGGTTTCCAGACCCTTGATCTTCTTGGTCACCCTGCTCTGCACGTTCCAGCTTGTCATCACCCTTCTTAAATTGTGGTGCCCAGTACGAGACATCGTATTCCAGGTGTGGTCTGACCAAGGCAGAATAGAGTGGTACTATTACTTTCCTTGATCTGGACACTAGACTTCTGTTGATGCAGCTTAGAAGATCATTATATTTTTTTGCTGCTGCATCACACTGCTGACTCATGTTAAGCTTGTGATCTACTAAGACACATACTACTAACAATGTCTTGTTAGTAATATAAGATGGTGTCCCCCATCTTATATTTGTGCCCTGAACAGTGCTAGATGACCTCAAAGATTGCTTCAATCTTAGCTTTTTAAAAAACTCTTAAGTGTGCCCACCCACCAACAGCTAAGGAGAACATGGACACAAAAGCTGCCACATGCTCTTATTGTGGTGGAAAGTGGGAAAACACCAGATCATGATTGCTGCAGCCTTCCCATTGGGACATCTGGTTGCTGACTGTGAGGACAGGATGTGGGATTTGATGGGATTCTGGGCTGATCCAGCAAGCAAGCTCTTCTTATGTTCTTGATCAAATCAATCTGTGGCAGGTAAGTTACCCAAAGATCAGATCGTGAAGCTGAGGCTCCAATACTTTGGCCACCTCATGAGAAGAGAAGACTCCCTGGAAAAGACCCTGATGTTGGGAAAGATGGAGGCCACAAGGAGAAGGGGACGACAGAGGACGAGATGGCTGGACAGTGTTCTTGAAGCTACGAACATGAGTTTGACCAAACTGCGGGAGGCAGTGGAAGACAGGAGTGCCTGGCGTGCTCTGGTCCATGGGGTCACGAAGAGTCGGACACGACTAAACAACAACAACAACAAGTTACCCAAATTGTCCACCAAGCCAGAGTTCCACACCACACAGCAGACCTTTCAAATGTAGCAGGGATGACACCATATACCTGTAGTCCAGCAACAATCTGGGTTTATAACAGCACCTCTGGGAGGGAAACAGGTTTCCCCATTCCTGTCCTACAATAGAGTTCAGGACTAAATCAGGGGTGGTGCACCTTTTGTTGGGACTCCCAACTCTCATAGCTCAGGGTGGGGATGGTAAGAGATTGCAGACCAGCCATGAGCTCCTTACTCTAGGATGAGAGAGGGACCCTTGGGGTGGGGGGCTAAGCAGGGCTCTTTAGCTTTTTCTGAGGGCTGGATTAGATGGCCAGTGTGTGGCTAGGAAACATTAGGAAAGGAATGAAAAATAAAACTGCCAACATCACAATGCAGTTACACAAATCTACAGTGAGACTGCATTTGGAATACTATGTAGAGTTTTGGTCGCCTCCTCAAAAAGGAAAAGGTTCAGGAAAAGGGCAGCCCAAATGATGAAGGGGATGGAGTGACTCCCCTATGAGGAAAGGTGGCAGCATTTGGGACTTTTTACTTTAGAAAACAGGCGACATGATAGAAGTGTATGAAATTACACATTGTGTTTTAAGTTTTCATTGTTTTTATCTGTTAAGTTGCTTTGAGATTTGTTTGTGTATATATAAAGGCAATATATACTGAACAGAAGGCTAAATTGATTGTTAACAATGTGATTATGGAAGAAATAGGGATAACCAAGGGTACAAGACAAGGGTGTCCACTTTCGCCACTGTTATTCATCATGGTCCTGGAAGTCTTTCTAAAAGCTGTAAGGGAAAATGAGGTAATAAAAGGGGTGGCAGTAGGCCGGAATGAATATAAGGTTAAAGCCTTTGCCAATGATCTGGTCTTAACGGTGGAAGAACCTTTGGAAAGTGTTAAAAATATACTTATAGAGGTGGAAAGATTTGGTCAAGTGGCAGGATTTATATTGAATAAGAAAAAGACTAAAATAATTGCTAAGAATATGGATCAAGATACGATAGGAACAATGCAACAACAAACGGGTATAGAAGTGGTGAAGAAGGTGAAATATTTGGGTATTTGGATAACCCAAAAGAATATTGATTTGTACCAGAATAACTATTTACCAGTGTGGAACGGAATAAAGAAAGATCTGGAGGTGTGGGGACGAATGAAGTTATCGTTGTGGGGAAGGATTTCATCTATAAAGATGAGCGTGCTGCCAAAATTGTTATTTTTGTTTCAGACAATTCCAATAATCAAGGGGACTGTGACCTTCAAAGAGTGGCAAAGAGTAATTTCAAGGTATATCTGGCAGGGTAAGAAGCCAAGAATTCAGTTTAAGTTATTAACAGATGCTAAAGAAAGAGGAGGCTTCGCCCTGCCAGACTTGAAACTACCATATTTTTCTCTCTATAACACGCAGATTTTTTTCTCCTAAAAAGGAAGGGGGAATGTCTGTGCGTGTTATTGAGCGAATGTGTGGTCCCTGGAGCCGACTAGGGCAAGCGCAGGAACAAAAATCAGTAAAAAATCAAATCGCGTGTCGGAGAAGGCAAACCTGAAAAGAGGAAGTTGCTGCTTTCCTGCATTCTGCCTCAGGGTCTTACTGCCCACCCTCCTCTGTTTCGTTGCTGTGTTTGCTCAAACGGAACAAAGAGCAGGCAAATCCCCAGGCAAGCAGAGGGGAAAGCAGAGCGTCCTTCCTTCTAATTCCTCTCCCTGCTCCTCGCAGGCAGCCAGAAAACATGCAGGTGGAGGACTTCCGGAGGCGGCGCGAAACAAGTAATGGCGGTCCTCTTTGCGCTGCGAAGAGGGGCTCCGCAGGAAAGGGTCGTTCGCTGCGGCAAAGCGACGACCCACTAAGTAAAACCACGAGCAGAACGAGCTCGTGGCCGTGGGATCCGGCGGGCACCAAGAGCGACCCCCAAAACGAAGAAGGGACCCCGTAAGGGGCTCCGGAAGCGCGGAGGGGAAGCGGTGCTGTGGATTCATCGCTCTTTCTGCGGGAGTGAAGCCGCGCGGCTGTTACTGATGAGCGCCGACCTTTCTTCCTTAATATTGGATTACAAATCAACTACTCGTGAGTAAGATTTACCCGGAATTGGATTACAAATTTATGAATTTGGCTGAAAGCGGGAGACGAGAAAAAGGAAGTCCGTCTCCCGGTGGTGCTTAGTGATCAAAGGCAAAGGAACTGACAAGCTGGAAGCAACAGGAAAAGGCTTTAAATTGGGAAATACATGCGTCTGGTGAAGCTAGCAATTGAAGGGAAAGGCAAGTAACTTTTACTTTTTTTTTGACATAGTGTTTACTTTAAGTGGGGACTATCTTCTTTATTGGACTTTAAAACTTCGAAAACCCCAGCCTCGGACTTGCAGGGGGTAAAAGGCTTCTTTGCGGATACAATTACAAAGTTGAAATGGATATATAGAGGCAGCACTGGTGGATACAATTTAATAACTGTATCTTGCACCTCAAGACAAACTACTGGCAATATTGAAAGGGCTCTGCTAGAGGGGAAAAAGTCTTCTCTAAGGACTATTGCTTACTTATTTAACTGCAGAAACTTTAATGGCGACTGAAACTTTCTTCCTTCTTCTTTCTTGAATTGTAACAATACTCCCTCTAGTGGGCTTGGGATTTACAATTCTCTGGGAACCAACTTTGTTTTGACTCTCTGTGGCTTGGTTGTTTACTTTGAAGCCTGTCTTTCCCATGGAACTTTTGACAGTTTGACCTTGAATCTAAAGACAGGTGTGGAATGAGTGGCCCACCAAGAACAAGAGCTTCATCGAAAGCAGGGAAAGGCCAACTGGTACAAACAACTTTGATTTCTCAGGCTCGCAGATCTTCAGTCCCTGCTGTTCTACAGGGAGCTGCATCAACAACAGCAGCTCCATCCAAGGAAGCTGATCAGCCAACAGCTGAGGACATGGCAGCAGGGAGCACCAACACTCTCTTAGAGGAAATGTTACAACAATTTGCAATTTTGAATAAAAAGGTTGATGACCAATCGGCAAAAGTTGATTTAGCCATATCTTCAATTACCAAACTTTCTGAACAGGTGGCTAAGCATTCACAAGATATCGGAAACTTAAAGGACGCCACATCTGAAAATCGGAAGTTGGCCGAGGCTGCGAATGAAAAAGCAGGTGAAGCAATTCAGAAAGTGGAGGAATTGAAAGGAGAGGTAAGGCCGCTACACAAACATATTAGCGACCAGCAAACCCACCTGGCTTTAGCGGAACTGAGAAACAGGGAAAATAATTTAAGATTACGTTCCATCCCAGAGATTGAGAAAGAGGACCTGATTGGTTTTTTGACAGCAGAATTTTCTAAATTCTGGGGTATAAAGGAAGATACGGATTTTAAAATAACAACTGCATTCAGACTGGGAAGAGTTACCAGGAAAGACAGGCCCAGAGACTGTTTGATTATTTTAAGGGCCAAGCAGGAGAGAGACAAGCTACTGGACCTACATTTTAACAAAGCACTCGAGATCCAGGACAGAAGAGCACAAATTTACAAGGATATTCCTAAACAATTATTGGATCTCAGATCTAACTACACTGACCTAGCTGGACTGTTGAGAGGCAACGGAATACCGTACAGGTGGGAGTTTCCACAAAGTATATCATTCAACTACAAAGGAAAGAAGATTAAAATCAAAACGAAAGAGGACAGCCAGAAGTTTCTGCACGACCACGGAGAAGACCTGCAGAAAGGAACAGCAACTCTTTGGCCTCCACCAGAGTCTGGAAAAGAACCAGCACCCTCGGATTTGGACAAAAAAGAAGACGCCCCATAAGAGCAACAACAGATTGATACAGGATGTCTCTGCAGCTGTATAGCTGGAACATTAATGGCGCAAATTCCCCGGAAAAACGCAAAAGGATATTCCATATTTTAAAGAAAGAAAATTTGGACATAATATGTTTACAAGAAACACATGTGACCAGGCTCCATAGGAAGGTGTTAATAAACAAAAGACTAGGCCAAGAATTTATTTCATCAGACAGAGTCAAAAAGAGAGGCGTGGTGATCTATGCAAAGGAGAATTTATCACCAAAATTCTTGTTTAAAGACGAACAAGGAAGAACCCTGGCAATTGAAATACAAATCCAAGGAGAAAAAGTTTTGATTTTAGGAATCTATGCACCGAACGAGGGGAAATCAGAATTCTACAAGAAGCTACATGAGACATTACTGGACTATCTGGACTATTCTAATATCATTATGATGGGAGATATGAATGGGGTCGTCTCTACTCTTATGGACAAGTCACAGAACCAGAATCTGACTAAAGATGGAAGACTACCAAAAACCTTCTTTGAACTAACTGACAATATGGATTTGATTGATTTATGGAGGACGAGAAACCCCCTAGGTAAAGAAGGAACTTTCTTTTCTGAGGCCCACCTGTCATGGACAAGAATCGACCAAATTTGGACAACCAGAGGGCTGGCACCTAAGACTACAAGAGTAGAAATCTGCCCAAAGACTTGCTCCGACCATAACGCTCTGAAAATGGAAATGAGATTTACTACTGCCGATTCCTTCAGATGGAAAATGAATGACAACCTGCTAAGAGATCAAGAGATTGTAAAGAAGGCCCAAAAAGCTTTAAAGGACTACTTTGAAATTAACTTGAACACCTCGGTGGAAAAAAGAATAATCTGGGACGCAAGTAAAGCTGTTATGAGAGGGTTTCTGATACAACAGAATACGATTAAGAAAAAATTCTGGAATGGGAAAAAGGATAAGATACTAGAGAAGATAAGAGAAGGAGAGAAAAAACTAAGATTGAATCCAAAATCAAAAGAGACTCTAAGAGAAATCAAATTCCACCAATCACAATATACGAAATTGATCAACCAAGAAGTGGAATGGAAAATCAAACAAATGAAACAAAGATCTTTTGAATCTGCGAATAAATGTGGGAAACTGCTAGCTTGGCAGTTGAAAAAGAGACAAAAATTAAATTATGTTACCAATCTAGAAGTTGAAGGGAAAAATATTCAGAAACCGGGAGAAATTAGAAAGTGTTTCCAGAAATATTTTAAAAAACTTTTTACACAAGGGTCCGAGGAAGTAATTGAGATAGAACAATTCTTGAAAGACAATGGCCTACCAGAATTATCCCAAGAGAAGAGATCAATCTTGAATTGTAAAATAACACAACAGGAAATTGAGGATGCCATTCAGAATATGCAGCTAGGCAAATCTCCAGGCTCTGATGGACTTACCTCCAAGTACTATAAGACGTTAAAAGACTATTTGATACAACCATTAATGGAGGTTTGCAACCAGATTATGGAGGGAGGAAGGGCACCAGATACGTGGAAAGAAGCATTCATCACACTGATACCTAAAGTGGAAACTGAAAAGACTCAACTCAAGAATTACCGTCCCATCTCACTCCTAAACGTGGATTACAAAATATTTGCAGACATTTTGGCAAATAGATTTAAGAAGGTTTTAAATGAAGTAATTCATAAGGACCAAGCAGGCTTTCTCCCAGGTAGACATTTGTTTGATAACACTAGGAATATTATTGATATTCTGGAACTTTTACAAACAAATATTAACACTAAAGCAGTGTTAATTTTTATTGATGCGGAGAAAGCCTTTGACAATATTTCTTGGAAATTTATGAAGAAAAACTTGGAAGGGATGGGAGTGGGAAGGGGGTTTGAGAACGGAATAGAAGCAATCTATTCCGAACAAAAAGCTAAGTTGATAGTGAACAATGTGGTGACAGAAGAACTCCAGATTGAAAAAGGAACACGCCAGGGGTGCCCCCTGTCCCCTTTATTGTTTATTTCAGTCCTGGAGGTTTTGCTGAACATGATAAGGAAGGATCGGCAGATACAAGGAATACGGGTCGGAGTGAAACAATATAAACTGAAAGCATTTGCAGATGACTTGGTTTTAACATTAGAGGAGCCAGAATCTAGTACAAAAAAAGTACTGGAACTGATACAGAAATTTGGTCGGGTGGCGGGTTTCAAGTTGAACAAACAAAAAACTAAGGTGTTAGGGAAAAATTTGACAGCTACTGAAACAGAAGGGTTTCAGAAGGAAACAGAACTAAACATTGTTAAAAAAGTGAAATACCTGGGGGTTAATCTCTCTTCCAAGAACCTGAATTTATTTAAAGATAATTATGAGAAATGTTGGTTAGAAGTTAAAAAAGATTTAGAAATTTGGTCAAGACTGAAGTTATCCTTGTTAGGCCGAATTGCAGCTATAAAAATGAACGTTTTGCCAAAGATGTTGTTTTTGTTTCAGGCCTTGCAGATTGTGGACAGAGTGGAATGTTTTGGAAAGTGGCAGAAGGATATCTCTAAATTTGTCTGGCAGGGCAAAAAGCCCCGAATAAAGTTTAAAATACTAACTGATGCAAAGGAGAGAGGGGGATTTGCCCTGCCGGACTTAAGGTTATATTACGAAGCTGCAGCCTTCTGCTGGATGAAAGATTGGATTTTGTTGGAAAACACTGATGTCCTGGATCTGGAAGGCTTTAATAACTCGTTAGGTTGGCATGCGTATTTGTGGTATGACAAGGCAAAAACATATGGAATGTTTAAAAACCATATTGTCAGAAAAGCAATATTTATGGTCTGGAAAAAATACAAAGACTTATTAGAAAGTAAAACTCCGAGGTGGGTATCACCAATTGAGGCCAAAGCTCGGAAAAAACCCAATATGGAGGCCTACTGGCCGAAATATTGGGAAATAATAGAAAATATTGGAGGTAAATGGAGGCTGCAGAGCTTCGAAAAACTACAAAGTATGGTGCAAGGTTGGCTACATTATGCCCAAATTAATGAGGTTTTTAAGCTAGACAAAAAAATAGGATTCCAGGTGGAAAAATCGAAACTTGAGACAGAGCTGTTAGAACCAAAGACCAAGTTATTATCGAGAATGTACAACTTGCTGCTTAAATGGAACACTCAGGATGAGACAGTTAAATCAGCTATGATAAAATGGGCTCAGGACATTGGATATAACATCATGTCAGAAGACTGGGAGAGGTTATGGACCACCGGTATGAAGTTTACTGCATGTAATGCTTTGAAAGAAAACATTATGAAAATGGTATACAGGTGGTACATGACCCCGGTCAAGCTGGCTAAGATATACCATTTGTCCGATAACAAGTGTTGGAAGTGTAAGGAAGCTGAGGGGACATTCTTACACCTTTGGTGGACCTGCCCAAGATTGAAGGCCTACTGGGAAATGATCTACAATGAGTTAAAAAAGGTGTTTAAATACACCTTCCCTAAGAAACCAGAGGCCTTCCTTCTGGGCATTGTCGGCCAGAAGGTGTTAAAGAAGGACAGAACCTTTTTTATGTATGCTACAACAGCAGCAAGAATTCTTATTGCTAAGCATTGGAAGACTCAAGATTTGCCCACACTGGAGGACTGGCAGACGCAATTGATGAACTACATGGAATTAGCCGAGATGACTGCAAGGATCCGAGACCTGGGAGAAGAAGCGATGGAGGAGGATTGGAAAAAATTTAAGGACTATTTGCAAAAGTATTATAAATTATATGAATCTTAAGATGTCGCATGATTCGGAATGTCAGCCCCAGCAATATAAGCAGATTATTTATGAAAGTTGAATTATCTATGGAAGAATCAAAGTTTAAATGGGTAAAAAAGAAACATTGTAAGATTTTTAAAACAATTGGAATATAAGAGATTTAAACTTGAATAGTAATTGAAAATACAAAAAACACACGAAACAAGGTTATAACTTGCTGATAACTTTATTGTCAAGAATGCATTATGGGGAGACGCGGGGAAGTTCGATAGAAATTAGAAATAAGTTGATGAAATGGTCTGGTTTTATTGTTCTTGTTTCTTCTTTTTTCTTTTCTTTTTTTATTTGCCTTTTCGTGTTCTTTTTTTTGTTTACTTTTTGTTATTGTTATATCTGTAATGTGGAAAAAGACGCAATAAAAATTATTATAAAAAAAAAAAAGAAAACATGCAGGTGGAGAGAGGGCTGGCTTGGGTGGGGGGGACTTTTGCTTTTCTTTCCTCCCTCCCGTTAAATCCCTCTCCTGCATTTTTATGCTCCTTGTCCCTTCTGTGTTTTTCTTCCCTCCCCACTTAAAATGCAGCTACAAAGCATGGATCCACATGGATCCTCAGGATCTCTGCATTGGGTCACCCCAAATTCACCATCAGATCACATAGCATGTCTATGGCTATAGCCTGCCCCCCAAAAATCATGCACCCACTGTTGCCTGGGGCTACAATGGTGCAAAAATGTGGTTACAAAGCATGGATCCACATGGATCCTCAGGATCTTTGCATTGGGTCACCCCAAATTCACCATCAGATCACATAGCATGTCCATGGCTACAGCCTGCCCCCCAAAAATCACGCACCCACTGTTGCCTGGGGCTACAATGGTGCAAAAATGTGGTTACAAAGCATGGATCCACATGGATCCTCAGGATCTTTGCATTGGGTCACCCCAAATTCACCATCAGATCACATAGCATGTCCATGGCTACAGCCTGCCCCAAAAAAATCACGCACCCACTGTTGCTTGGGGCTGCAATGGTGCAAAAACATGGTTACAAAGCATGGATCCACATGGATCCTCAGGATCTTTGCATTGGGTCACCCCAAATTCACCATCAGATCACATAGCATGTCCATGGCTACAGCCTGCCCCCCAAAAATCACGCACCCACTGTTGCTTGGGGCTGCAATGGTGCAAAAACATGGTTACAAAGCATGAATCCACAGGGATTCTCAGGATTTTTGCATTGGGTCACCCCAAATTCACCATCAGATCACATGTCTGTGGCCACAGCATGAAGCACAAAAACGATACATCCACTGTTTCATTCAGAATCCCCCCCCCCGTTTTCCTCCTCTAAAAACGATGTGCGTGTTATGGTCAGGTGCGTGTTATAGAGCGAAAAATAAGGGTATATAAAACTTAGGGAAGTGCTGGGTGAGATACCATGGACAGTAATACTAAAAGGAAAGGAAGTTCATGATGGCTGGGAGTTTGTTAAGAGGGAGATAGTAAAAGCACAACGTCAGGCAATACCAATGAGACGGAAACATGGAAGGTGCCTAAAGAAGCCAGGGTGGCTATCTAAAGAACTTTTAACTGAGTTAAGATTAAAATAGGATGTGTACAAAAAATGGAAAAGGGGGGAAACCACCAAAGAGGAATTCAAACAAATAGCCAGCACGTGTAGACACAAAGTCAGAAAAGCTAAAGCACAGAATGAACTCAGGCTTGCTAGAGAGGTTAAAAGCAACAAAAAAGGCTTTTATGGGTATATGTCAGGAGTGCTCTGATGGTGTTTCCTGCTTGGCAGGGGGTTGGACTTGATGGCCCTTGTGGTCTCTTCCAACTCTATGATTCTATGATTCTATGATTCTATATTATGAAGCCTCATGTCTCTGTTGGTTAAAGAAATGGGTAAAATTAGAAAATACAGAGTTGTTAGACATAGAAGGGTTTGATAACAGATTTGGGTGGCACGCCTACTTATGGCTTGAAAAAAAGAAAATCCATAAAGGTTTTGAGAACCACATTTTCCGAAGATCGTTGATAGAAATATGGGATAGGTATAAAAACCTACTCGAACCAAAAAATCCCGCACTGGTTATCTCCATTAGAGGTTATGAGTGTTTAAAAAATCAATATGAGAAGGAATTGGATTACATATGGAAATTTGATTGTTAAGGAAGGGGGGAAATGGAAAATGAAACCCTATGAAGAAGTAAAAGAGTATGTATATGATTGGTTGCATTATTTTCAAATAACTGAATTGTTTAAAAAGGATCTTAAAGAATACTGCGTTAAAGGAAAATGTTATGAAAATGATTTATAGATGGTATATTACACCGGTAAAACTTGCAAAAATGTATAAAACATGTAAGAAATGTTGGAAATGTAAAGAAAAGGATGGCACTTTTTACCATATGTGGTGGGAATGTAAGAAAGTGAAGAGCTTCTGGGAATTGATATATAAAGAATTGAAAAAAATGTTGAAATATACATTTGCTAAGAAACCAGAGGCTTTTCTTTTAGGAATCATAGGAAATGAAATAAACAGAAAGGACTGTAAACTTTTCCAATATGCAGTAACAGCGGCAAGAATATTATTGGCCCAGAGATGGAAACAGGAACAAGTACCTACTTTGGAGGAGTGGAGAATGAAGCTGATGGACTATGCAGAACTTGATAAAATGACAGGGAAGATCAGATACAAACGAGATCAAAAGTTTATCGAGGACTGGGGAAAATTAGTCGAGTATTGGGGAGGTATAAGTGATAACGAAATAACGTTAGTGGCATTTAAAGAAGCTCTGTAAAAACTTAAGAAATATTGTAAGAAAGAAAAACAGGTGTGGATGGGTACGTTAAAAGGCAACAGGAAATTCAGGAAATGTGTAACTAAAAAGTTTAATTCGGATGATTGTCAGAATGGCTGATGGAAGTCCAAAAATGAGAAAATTTGTTAAGTTGAAATGTTTATCTATTTTTCTTTTGGTGAAAATTAATAAAAATATTATAAAAAAGAGATTTGTTTGTGTAAAAAGCAGCTAACAAATGTAATTAATAAAAAACAGTGTTGGCTTTATGTGGGATTTTAAATTTTGTTTCTTTATTTTACTCCTGTTAGCCACTTTGAAAAGTGCGACTACAAATTCACAAAGCAAATAAATGAAAAACTTACTTGCTCTCCTGTTCTTCCTGGCCATCCAAAACATCAAAGAGGAGGTACGGTAGGAAGGGCCATTCCAAAGAGAATCGGCTCTCTTCTGTCCACCTATAATGCAATGAGAAATCATAATAGCTTTTAAAAAGCAGTGTGCTGAGGTCTATTTGCTCAATTCTTCACTGCAGGAGGAAACACTATCCGTCACATAATCATTCACATGATGTTCCCCACATAGAGAAAACTCGCATGTCAGGGAGGTGGTGTGGGGGATGACAGAAACTGTTCTCCCTGATGTCATCGTTTTCTACATGAAGGGGAATATTCAAACAGCATGACAAACATATTCAGTGAATAGCAGTGGAAGGGCAAAAAATCCAGAGGCTTATACAGAAAAATCCAGAGGCTTATACAACCTCTTACAATAGCAGAAATGCAAGTACGTTTAGAAAATAATCAAATTTCATGGCTGTTAGGATATCAGCCGAGATCATTTCTTACAAATACACAGATTAAAAATGAAGCTACAAGTAAACTAACAGAATATGAAAATATAGTAATAAGAGATAGCATTTCCCTTTTATACAAAACACTTATTGAGAACCAATTTTGCCCCCAACAAAATCTAAAAAGCTGGTGGGAATTAAATTGGGATATAAACACTGAAGAGGTTAAACAGAACAATTTATGGACAAAAGCACCATATAAATTTCTGTCAGCAACTATTAGGGAACGTTCACTAAAAATTAGAATCATAGAATCATAGAATCATAGAGTTGGAAGAGACCACAAGGGCCAACGAGTCCAACCCCCTGCCAAGCACGAAACACCATCAGAGCACTCCTGACATATGGTTGTCAAGCCTCTGCTTAAAGACCTCCAAAGGAGGAGACTCCACCACACTCCTTGGCAGCAAATTCCACTGTCGAACAGCTCTTACTGTCAGGAAGTTCTTCCTAAAGTTTAGGTGGAATCTTCTTTCTTGTAGTTTGGATCCATTGCTCCGTGTCTGCTTCTCTGGAGCAGCAGAAAACAACCTTTCTCCCTCCTCTATGTGACATCCTTTTATATATTTGAACATGGCTATCATATCACCCCTTAACCTCCTCTTCTCCAGGCTAAACATGCCCAGCTCCCTTAGCCGTTCCTCATAAGGCATCGTTTCCAGGTCTTTGACCATTTTGGTTGCCCTCCTCTGGACACATAGAATCATAGAATCATAGAGTTGGAAGAGACCACAAGGGCCATCGAGTCCAACCCCCTGCCAAGCAGGAAAACCATCAGAGCACGCCTGACATATGGTTGTCAAGCCTCTGCTTAAAGACCTCCAAAGAAGGAGACTCCACCACACTCCTTGGCAGCAAATTCCACTGTCAAACAGCTCTTACTGTCAGGAAGTTCTTCCTAATGTTTAGGTGGAATCTTCTTTCTTGTAGTTTGGATCCATTGCTTCATGTCCGCTTCTCTGGAGCAGCAGAAAACAACCTTTCTCCCTCCTCTATATGACATCCTTTTATATATTTGAACATGGCTAATATATACCTGAAGAAAGCAGCACACAACAGGAAAAATCCCCTTCTACACATTCATCGATGCCAGACCTGGAACCTTCTTATAGCACTGACCAATCAAGAGAAGAGGTGCCTTTGCCTTGTTCTTCCTAATGTTTAGGTGGAATCTTCTTTCTTGTAGTTTGGATCCATTTCACATGTACTTTTCTCAAGCCAGGTGTCCCCCATCTTGTATTTGTGCCTCTCATTTTTTTTTTCCTCAAGTGCAATACTTTACATTTCTCCCTGTTAAAATTCATCTTGTTTGTTTTTGCCCAGTTCTCTAATCTGTCAAGGTCGTTTTGAAATGTGATCCTGTCCTCTGGGGTGTTAGCCACCCCTCCCAGTTTGGTGTCATCTGCAAATTTGATCAGGATGCCCTTGAGTCCATCATCCAATTCGTTGATAAAAATGTTGAATAAGACCGGGCCCAAGACAGAACCCTGTGGCACCCCACTAGTCACTCTTCTCCAGGATGAAGAGGAACCATTGATGAGCACCCTTTGGGTTTGGTCAGTCAGCCAGTTACAAATCCACTGAGTGGTAGCAGAGTCAAGACCGCATTTTACCAGCTTCTTTACAAGAATATCATGGGGCACCTTGTCAAATGCCTTGCTGAAATCAAGGTAGGCTACATCCACTGCATTCCCTTCATCTACCAGGCTTGTAATTCTGTCAAAAAACGAGATCAGGTTAGTCTGACATGACTTATTTTTCAGAAATCCATGCTGACTATTGGTAATAAAAGCATTCCTTTCAAGGTGCTCACAGACTGTTTGCTTCATGATCTGCTCCAGAATCTTCCCTGGTATTGATGTCAGACTGACTGGGAGGTAATTATTTGGGTCCTTTCTTTTCCCCTTTTTGAAAATAGGGACAACATTTGCCCTCCTCCAGTCTGCCGGGACTTCGCCTGTTCTCCAGGAATTCTCAAAGATGACTGCCAGTGGTTCTGAGATCACATCTGCCAGTTCTTTTAATACTCTTGGATGCAGTTCATCTGGCCCTGGAGACTTGAATACATCTAATTGTACATGGATGGAATTTAACACCATCATTTTTAATATACAGTATATTAAAAAAGAAAGAACAAGAAAGTGGTTAGAATGGAAGAAAAAACTTAAAGTATCAAATTAGGTTGCTGGAAAGAGTCAGGTTTGAGGCCTATGATCATGCACAGAATTTTCATTCAACTAAGTACTCACCAGTAGTGTCAGAGCAAGTACATTCATTCACACAAACACACCAGATATGATGAGCTAAAGCAGGACCCTCCAGGTGTTGCTGGAATACAACCCCCACCATCCCTGACCACCAGCCAAAATTCCAGGGTAATATGGAACCGATGTCCACACTTAGGTCACCTTTTCATGAAATGCCTGTTGCCTTGAGGCAAGGTAAAAAAATTAGTAAGATGTCTACACACCGGTCAGTTTTCAGGGCATGGTCGTAGATGTAATTGGAAGGGAAGAGGCAGATCTCTGGGTGCATCCTGTACTGAGTCCTCAAGCACAGGACTGGAAGCCTGTCACTGTGTTTTTCTTGGATTTGCCCATTCAGGTGTCTGCAGAGTCGGCCCATCAGAGACTGCCTGTAGCCGTAATCCTCAGCTTTCTGCCAAAGCAAGGGAGGGGAGGAGGAGTAAAACTTTCAGGGAATGGGTTAAGCAAAGGCAGCAACAATTAAAGAACAAGAGATGAGAAGTAGAAGCATGCATATGTACTCAGTCCTTGGTCTGGGCCCCTTTTGCATCAATTACTGCCTCAATGCGGCATGGAATGGATGCTATCAGCCTGTGGCACTGCTGAGGTGTTATGGAAGACCAGGATGCTTCAACAGCAGCCTTCAGCTCTTCTGCATTGTTCGGTCTCATGTCTCAGAGGTCCAATATTGCTCTATTTGCAATCCTTGTTTTGCTGATTTCATTTAATATTCTAATTTTCTGAGATTGTTAATTTGGGGTTTTCATCAGCTGTACGCCATGATCATCACAATTATAACAAATAAAGGCTTGACATATCTCGCTTTGCATGTCATGAGTCTATCTCATATATTAGTTTCATCTTTTAAGTTGAATTACTGAAATAAATGAACTTTTCCACGATATTCTAATTTTCCGAGTTTCACCTGTATTTGAACTAGAGATTAGGAATGAGTGAACTATTCTGGGCTACCCAAGAGGCTTGGGAAACAGTCCCACAAAATAACCCAATCTTTTATTTATTTGAAAGTGGGAAAGATGGCAGCGTAAGAGGGTGCAGGAACTTCTCCCCTCTCCTTATGCTCTTTGCAGCATATCAGAACTAAGAGAAATGGTTTTGCTTGAGAAAAATAAAAGTCTCTCAAAGACTACTGCTATGGGAATATCCCTTGATATACATATACAAAAATACATTCTTAAAGCATTGGCCCTATCTACTCTTGCCTCTGCCCTACCAGCCATTGGAGTGTCTCCCAGAAAAACAGTACTTGGTATATACACTTCTTTTTAACCAAAAGGGATGTTGTCTACTAACATGGTAATCACACAGGCTGATTTCACAGAAACTCACAGAATTGTGTAAATAATTTGATCCGATAAACTAACTGAATCATTTTCACCGTAGGCAGCTCATACACCATTAAGGACCTGATAGATGTTTTACTTTATTTATGCCCAAAGCAGGGTCATTAGATGCTTATAAACAGCCTGTCAGTTTTCAGCTCTACAACTTTTTTTCTGGGATAGTCAAAACACCTTAATTGTTGACATACTCACCATAGATTTAACTGTAGGAGGGAGCTGCTTTGGGTCTCCAACCAGGACCAGCTTTTTGCAGCCATGAATGAGTGGGATGATAGTTTCAACCTCACAAGCCTGCATGGCCTTTTAAAAAGACAAAGGGACCAGTTTAAATGAGAGAGATCTTAAGATCTCGCCGCACAAGTCGCCTTGTATCAAATCCTGCTATACCACATCTGCAACTCATCCATTCTGACATAATAGCCTCCCCTGACCCTCTGGATCCAGTTTTCAGGAGTCTGGGGTGGAAGGGAAGAGGCCAGGATCTTTTGATCCAATCCATAGCAGGGAGCTACTCAAGGATCTTGCTTAAAAAAAGTAAATTCCTAGCTCTCCAACATTTATTTGGTTGCCTCCAGCTTCAATACAATTTGCTTTCCCTGTATGATTACTTTGATATAGTTCAGCTTTCCCACCCCAGATGGTGCCTTCAAAAAATGTTGGAACGACAAGTTCCATCAATTGAAGCTGTATCACATAATGCTAAACCACACATCTTAATGTTAGCGTGCAAACAAGACTAGTAGAACACTGGCTGAACCCCCCAAAATGGGGTAGATCACTGCCAGTTTTTAACTCTGTGAGTAGATCGCAGTCTCTTGGGAGTTGGCCACCCCTGGACTACAGCAACTGAATTCTGAAGTGTGTGGGGGGTTTTCTGTTTCTGTTTTTAAAGGGTGGCAGCAGCTTCTTCAACTTGAGATTTAAGATACCTAGGCATGGAAGTCAAAATTTCCACCCTCAAAATGTGCAAAGCACTCATGACCAGGGCTAGGGATGGTGTCAACTTTCGCTAAATGGTACAACTGGGAACCTGCATGGTTGAAGACTGAGTGCTTTCAACTGATGGCCTACATTTATAATGCGGACACTTAATTTAGGCATCAGGCTGTCAGGTGAGAAGCGTGTCTTGGCAGCCTACAGCTGTTCATATAATTCTATAAAGCTGTTAATATAGTTCTATAAAATTCCATGCTCACCCCTTCCTGCCCCAGGTATCTTTGGGTATGACTCCTCTGGAAGAATTTTCAATGAGGGGCATGCTGCTCAGCACCAACATACTTGGGCTGGATGAACAGCAAAAGGAAGGCTTTCAATGTAGTGATTAGGCCCAGGGTCAGAGAAAGAGGAGGCAAGCTACCCCCAACAACAAACTGTAAACCTGATTCATTGTAGAGGTGCAGAAAGAAAAAAAGGTTGCTTTGCAGATTATTCAGAGCTGTTTTCTGAGCTCAGGTTTACAGAAGAGAGTGTTTCTGGGTCTAAGGAATTTGTAAGCATTTAAAGCTCCTGAAGGGAGTTATGTACTCCGAAACGTATAGAGCAGCAACAGTAAAAATACATTTAATCAGTAAGCACAGCAGCTCGCCTCCTCTTTCTCTCTTTTTGTCTTCATGCACACACCAGGCCCATGGTACCAACCACTACAGAACAAGTGCCAATCAGGGATTTAGGTGAGATGCTTTCCCCACTGTGACATGCTATTAGGGTTAGGCTGGTCAGGTGAATTAGCAGGTGATCATCTGGTTGGATCAAGTGGTTCATGGCCTCCCAAGCTTAGAGCTTGACTGGAGCTGCTTCGCTGACATAAATGTTATTTAGTACTTATGTAGCGATTTTCCATAAGCATTCAAAGAGCTTTCTGTAATTACCGTATTTTTTGCACCATAACACTCACTTTTTTCCTCCTAGAAAGTAAGGGGAAATGTCTGTGCGTGTTATGGAGGGAATGCCTACGGGTGGCATGCCTACGGATTTTCCTCCTCTAAAAACTATGTGCGTGTTATGGTCGGGTGTGTGTTATAGAGCGAAAAATACGGTATGTAAAAGGTTCTTGCAGAGAGGGGCTTGCCTAAGGCTACTCATGGGTAGCTGACATGATGTCCTCCAGAAGGCAGCTGTCTTGTGTGCAGAAGGTCCCAGGTTCAGTCCTTGGCATCTCCAGGTAGGGCTGGGAGAGATTCCTGCCTAAAACCTTGGAGAGCTGCTGTAAGTCAGTGTGGACAATACTGAGCAAGATGGACCAATGGTCTGATTTAGTATAAGGCACATTCCTATGTTCCTAAGGAGTCCCCAACCTTTTTGGGCTGAAGGGGAAATGTGTGTGCGTCCTATGGAGCGAATGCAGGCTTCAGGCAGCCTGAAACCCAGGGAGTGCAGTGCCAACTCCCGCTGCGCTCCCCCGGCTTCAGGCAGCTATCCGCAAGCCTTCGGAGCCCGGCGGGAACTCCCGCTGCGCTCGGAAGGCTTGCGGAAAGCTGTCTGTTCTGGGGGCTGGGGTCGGGGGAAGCTCGAGCTTCCCCTGCCCCCAGCCCCGCAAGCTCCAGGAGTGGCGGCGAGGTTGCGCGCAATCTTGCCGCCGCTCCTGGACCTGTTTTGGGGGCTTCCCCCGCCCCAGCCCCACGGCTAAAAACGAAGCCGCGCACAGCCTCTCCCGGCTGGAGAGGTTGCACGTGGCTAAAGAGGAAGCCAAGACAGCCAGCGGGATGGGGATATTTTTTTTTCTTTATTCCCCCCCCCAAAAAAAAAAACACCTAGGTGCACCCTATGGAGCGAAAAATACGGTAAGTAACAGTTAAGGACACAAGAAAATACTTATTTCACAAAAGAAAAACTGGCAATGATCTGACTCCCCCGTCTGCCCACCCCCCCCCCTTTGGCAAACCACCTATGCACGCCTTGAAATAAAAAAGTGGAAAAAAGCAGGCAACACCACTAAAAACAGTCAAAACACATCAAACAAAAAACAGTCAAAACACATCAAAAAAAAAAGCTGCTGTCAGGGCTGCCACCCAGTCCCAACTCACATAGGACCACGTTAGCCAGCTTTCACGTTAAAAGAGTCTTTATTGGATTACAGGTTCCATTTCCAAACTGCAATGTGCAGCCCTACTTCTTCTAGGTCAGACCGGCGAAGACCCGTCTGAGTCTCCGCCTCTAGCACACCAGCTTAATACCCTAGCCTTGCTCCACCTCCTGCGCCTTTCCTTCCGTCTCTGGGTCCTTCTGCCCCCCGGGGTCTCTTCTTTCCTACTCTCTTCTGACGCGGACCCCCCTGACCCTTCCGCCTCCTTGCGGCGGGCTTTGGGACCTGGCTCACTCTCTGGGCTGCTTACTGCGCCAGCTTCCGCTACATTTGAACTTGGCGCGCGCGCCCAACTCTCTACCTTCCTCTTGATCGTTTCGTCGCTCCCCGAGGTGGGCATGACTACTCCTGACTCATGCCCTCCCTCCTTCTGAAAGCCTCCGGAACCCGATATCTGGTCCCCTTTCTCCCCGCTGCTCCCGGCTGGGCACGTGGGTCCCGATCTCCAACTGCTGCTCTCTGATCCCTCTCTGGACCCTTCTTCCTGGGGTGTCCCCCTGCTTTCCCCCCTTGCTCTGACCGCTGGCGCTCCCTTCTGGGAATCCTCGGACTCACTGGACAGGCTCGGTGATCTCGGGTCGTCATCCCCACTCATCTTTCCTTCGTATTCCTCCCCCTCGCTCTCTGTCTCCTCCCTTCTCTGCGTCTGTGCTCCTGAACCCCTGACATCCATCCCCCCCTCGAAGCCCCCCCTTCCCCCCTCCCCGCTTTCAAGGGTGGTTGCTGGGTGCTCCATCATCACAGGAGTGAATGCCGGATACAGTTCGCTCCTCGTCGCTGGCCGCCAACTGAAGACCTCCGAGTCTTCCTCCTCGCGTTCGTCAACGGTGAGCTGCTCCGCCTCCATTTCAGTGCCGCCGTGCTCGAAACCGAGATCCTCCCCGCACACGTCCATGTCAGTCTCTGCGTCGGTCGCTTGACCTGGCATCTCCAGCCACCTCCGGCGCCACTGCTCCTCTGGCCGATCGTCCCACCAATACGAGGTGTCGGACGCCGAACCCTCCGGTGACCCCTCTGGGGAACGTGTGCCCTGTGCGGGCTCCCCGTCCGAGTCGAATCCATGGAACGTGCTGGAGGAAAGTGTGGGCGTGAACAACCAGTCGTCGAAGAAGCCTGCTGGCATGGGTCTGTGTGGGAAAAGGGCATGAAACTCGTCCTTGAGCAGGGGTTCCTCCAAAGCGTAGTCTGGCACCCAGCTATTAGCACTGGCCCGGGTGCCCTCTCTGGCTAGGAGGTATTCTACTCCGTCTTCCCCCCATCTGGAGTCCAAAATCTCCGTGACTTCGTTGATGGGGTCCTGCTGTGGCAATCTCCCCGCCTCCGTCCGCTTCTGAGACGGACTCGGTGCCGTTCCTGGTTCCTGGAACCTGTGAGGTGTCCTGTAGGGAGTGAGCACCGACCTGTGGAACACCGGATGCATCCTGGAACCCTCCGGTAGCACCAGCCTGAAAGCTACTGGGTTGATCTGCGCTTCGACTTGGTATGGACCGAGTTGCTTGTGCCCCAACTTCTTCTTGGCTAACGATCTGGTCGGCACTGCGTGGGCTGCCAACCAGACCCAGTCTCCCACTCGGATCTCTTCGCCAACCCGCCTGTGCTTGTCAGCTTGCACCTTGTATGCGTGCTTCGCTAGCTCCAGCTGCCGTCGGAGTTGATCGTGGACCTCCTGCAACTCAGACGCGAAAGCGTCCGCCGTCTGCGGTTCCCCTTCCCCCACTCTGTCCAGTCCCGGGAAGGTTCTGGGATTCCTCCCATTGTTGGCGAAGAACGGCGTCACCCCTGTGGACACGTGCTTCGTGTTGTTGTAGGCGAACTCGGCGAGCGGCAGGTAATCCACCCACGTCGCAGGCTGTTGATTGGCATAGCATCTCAGGTACTGCTGCATGATGGCATTGACCCTCTCCGCTTGCCCGTTGGTCTGCGGGTGTCTCGCTGATGTCAGGTTGATCTTGACGTTCAGGAAGCCCATCAGCTTCTGCCAGAAATTCGAGATGAACTGGCGGCCGCGGTCGGACAGTATAGACCGCGGCAGCCCGTGCACTTTGAACACGTGATCTATGAACAGTTTGGCTGTTTGTTCTGCCGTGGCCACCTTCGCACACGGTATGAAATGTGCCATCTTGGTGAACAAGTCCACCACCACTAGTACAGCTGTCTTGCCTCTCGAGCTGGGTAGATCCGTGACAAAGTCCAGGGCCACCCTCTCCCACGGTTCAAACGGCGTTTGCAGCGGTTCCAGCAGTCCCGCCGGTGGTTTGTGCACCGGTTTGGCCCTCTGGCAGGTGTCGCACCTCGCGACGTAGTCCGCGACTTCCCCTCTCAGTCTGGGCCACCAAAAGTCCCTTGCGACTAATTCCACCGTTTTTTCTGTGCCAAAGTGCCCGGCCGTGGGTGCGTCGTGCAACTGCTGCAGTACCTTGGCGCGAAGTTCGTCTCCCGGCACGTAGATGGCCCCTTTACGTAAGAGCAAGCCGTCACGTATCTGGAACTCGTCGCTCTTCGCCGTGCCCTTGTGCACCTCGGCCATCTTCGCCTGCGCGAATGAGTCGTCCTGCAACGCCCGCCGCACCGCATCCAGGTCTACTGTGGCTGAAGCGCACGCCCACGCTGTTGGCGCGAAGATGTGCATGGCTGCCGCTGGCGTCGCCTCTTCGAGGTATTGCGGTTTTCGGGACAGTGCATCCGCCATGATGTTGGTGTCGCCTGGGACGTACTCTATTCGGAAATCGAAGTCAGCAAAGAACTCCGCCCAACGTATCTGCCTCTGGTTCAGGAACTTCGCCGTGCGCCAGTGCTCCAGATTCTTGTGGTCCGTGCAGACCTGCACCGTGTGCTTGGCGCCGATCAGGAAGTGTCTCCACGCCTTGAAAGCTGCATGAATGGCAAGCAACTCCCTGTCCCAGATGGTGTAGTTCTGCTCCGACTTGCTGAGCTTTCTGGAGTAGAACGCTCCCGGCCTCCAGACCCCCTGTGGGTCCCTCTGCAGCAGGACAGCTCCCACTGCTCTATCGGACGCGTCTGTCTCTACCCGCATCGGTCTGCTGGGGTCGATATGCAGCAGTTGCTCCTCCGACGCGAAGAGACGCTTGAGTGCCTGAAAGGACTGCTCCGCCTGCTCCGTCCAGATGAATTTCTTTTTCTTGGAGCTTAGCGTGTCCGTAATAGCCGCCGTCTGCATCGCGAACCCCTTGATAAACTTGCGATAGAAGTTGGCGAAGCCCACAAATCGCTGGACCTCCTTCCGGTTGCGCGGGCTCTTCCAATCCAACACCGCGCGAACCTTGGCGCTGTCCATGGCTAGCCCCTTGTCCGACAACTTGTAGCCCAAGAAATCCACCTCCTTCGTGTCGAACTGGCACTTCTCCAGTTTGGCGTACAGTCTATGCTGCTGCAGCCTCTTCAGCACCTCCCGAACGTCTTGGTCATGTGCTTGCTGCGATTCGGAGAATATCAGGATGTCATCCAGAAAGCAGACGCACTTCTTGTAGAGGAGTCCCGCCAACACATGATGCATGAAAGCTTGAAAACAGTGAGAACCGTTTTGCAATCCAAACGGCATCACTCTGTATTCGTAGGTGCCCAGAGGCGTGAACATGGCTGTCTTCCACTCATCGCCCTCCCTCATGCGGATGAGATTGTACGCCCCTCGCAGGTCCAACTTGGTGAACACGCGTCCCTTGCGCACCGTCGCCAGTAGGTCGTCAATCCTGGGCATGGGGAAATCAGAGGGCTTGGTCATCTTGTTCAAGAGGCGAAAATCCACCACAAGTCTTTTTTGGGGCGTGTCCTTCTTCTTCACGAAGAAAACAGGACTGCCCCCTACTGCCTTGGACTCCCGGATGAAACCGCGCTCCAAATTGTGATCTATGAACTGTTTGAGTTCCTGTAGTTCGTCCTCAGACATGGAATACAGCTTCCCTTTCGGTAGCGTCGCCCCTGGTAGGAGGTCAATCTTGCAGTCATATTGCCTGTGCGGTGGTAGCTTGTCTGCCTCCTTCTCGCAGAAGACCTCCAGAAAGTCTGCGTATTTGTGGGGGACTGCTTGCAAGGTTCCCAACTGCAGCTGTGATTCCTCCTCCTCTCCCTCCTGTCTGGGCAGGATGCAGTGTTCTGCGCAGTAAGAGGAGCCGAAGATCAGCTGTCGCTGGTACCAAGCCAGTGTCGGACTGTGCCTGTCCAGCCAACTCATGCCCAACACAATGGGTGTGTCCGACAGTCGGGTGACATTAAAACTGATGACTTCCCTGTGGTTACCAAGTCGCATCACCATTGGCGGCGTCTGCTTCACCACCTGCCCCCCCAGCAACTCTCTGCCATCCACTGTGACGACTTGCAGGGGCAGAGTGGCAGGCAGTAGCTGTATAGCGTGCTGCTCCACAAAATCCTGCGCTATAAAGTCTGCGTTGCTTCCAGAATCCACAGAAAGCGGCACTTCGATAGTGACGCCATCGGGTAGCTGGAGAGATGCGGTGAGCTGCACTACTGGTTTGGGTGGGAGGGGGTCCGTGGGTTGCAAGATCGCTGGGGACTGCTTCACTGATGCGTCTGGCTGGGCCCCAGTGCCTCTGTCTCCAGCCAGACATCGTCGTTTCCCTGCTGGGGTTCGCTGTGCTGCGTGGCCGCTTTCACCGTTGCGGAGGCTGCAGTGTGCTTGGAGCTCCTCTGGGGACACTCTTTCGCCAAGTGTTGAGAGCTGTCGCATATGTAACACTTCCGGGTCCCTCTAGGAGGTTTAGTCTTGACTGCTGCCGGTGCAGGGGCTCTGGTAGCTGACTGAGCCCTGGCGCCTCCCACCTCCATAGGTTCCACTCCCCCTCCTGGCGGAGGTGTGGATTGCGCACGCGCAGCTTCCCTGGGAACGAAAGAGAAACTTCTCGCTGCTTCGCGCCCTCCACGTCCTTCGTCTCTGCACCATGGACGTTCTTCCAGCCTCACCCCCACAGTCAGCGCCCTTTGGACCACCTCCTGCGTGCTCCGGGGCCTCTCCCCCCTCGCAATTTCGTCTTTAACAGCACTGCTCAGACCCTCCCAGAACAGGTCTCTGACTGGGGGCGAATCCCGGTCCCATTCCAAGGCACTGACCAGCGCAAAAAAGCGGGCGTGATACTGCCGTACGCTCGCCCTCCCTTGTCTCAGTCCATGAATCTCCCGTCGGGCAAGATCCACGTCAATGGTAGATAAAAAACACGCATCCATCGCTTTGATAAAGGCATCTGCACTCTGAAGCGCCGGATCTTTATCCCTCCACAAATTGCGTAGCCACGCTTTAGCATCCCCATGCAAATGGGATAGTATAAACCCCACTTTCTCTTCCTCATCTCTAAAGTCTTTTGCCAGCAGCTGCAGTGCGCACATTACGTCTGCTCGAAAATTGGGGTACTGTTGTAAATTCCCATCGAAGTGAGCCACAAGCCCCCCTGCTCTCCGTGCCAACCCAACCCCCTCCGGTCTGGGTCCTGGTTGCCCTTGCTTAACCAATGCTTCAAACCTGGCGTGGAGATCTCTGTAGGCGGCCGCCGCATCCTCCTCCCTTTTCTTGGATGCCAGTACCTCTGCGTTCAATTGGGTCACTGCCTGTTGCAGCGCTGAAATTTTCTCTGCTTCCGTCATCTCTGCCAACCGTTGTGAGCTTGCTCCCAAACACCAATTTCCTCCTCTCGCTGCTTCTGCCTCCGCTGCGAGGTATCAGGTGTCCGAAGCTATTTTTGAGACGGGTCTTACTGTCAGGGCTGCCACCCAGTCCCAGCTCACATAGGACCACGTTAGCCAGCTTTCACGTTAAAAGAGTCTTTATTGGATTACAGGTTCCATTTCCAAACTGCAATGTGCAGCCCTACTTCTTCTAGGTCAGACCGGCGAAGACCCGTCTGAGTCTCCGCCTCTAGCACACCAGCTTAATACCCTAGCCTTGCTCCACCTCCTGCGCCTTTCCTTCCGTCTCTGGGTCCTTCTGCCCCCCGGGGTCTCTTCTTTCCTACTCTCTTCTGACGCGGACCCCCCTGACCCTTCCGCCTCCTTGCGGCGGGCTTTGGGACCTGGCTCACTCTCTGGGCTGCTTACTGCGCCAGCTTCCGCTACATTTGAACTTGGCGCGCGCGCCCAACTCTCTACCTTCCTCTTGATCGTTTCGTCGCTCCCCGAGGTGGGCGTGACTACTCCTGACTCATGCCCTCCCTCCTTCTGAAAGCCTCCGGAACCCGATATCTGGTCCCCTTTCTCCCCGCTGCTCCCGGCTGGGCACGTGGGTCCCGATCTCCAACTGCTGCTCTCTGATCCCTCTCTGGACCCTTCTTCCTGGGGTGTCCCCCTGCTTTCCCCCCTTGCTCTGACCGCTGGCGCTCCCTTCTGGGAATCCTCGGACTCACTGGACAGGCTCAGTGATCTCGGGTCGTCATCCCCACTCATCTTTCCTTCGTATTCCTCCCCCTCGCTCTCTGTCTCCTCCCTTCTCTGCGTCTCTGCTCCTGAACCCCTGACAGCTGCCTTGAGGGCTTTTAATATCAGAAGAGGGTGCTGGTGGTGGGGAAACATTTGTATAAATACAAAACAAGGCAGCCAAAGTGAACAGGGCTGTTTCTGCAATCTGTAAAAGGTACTAAAGACACCCTCCATCCTCCTGCCCCAAATATGCCCTTGCTACTGTAGTGCCTATATCCCCCACTAACCATGTCCACGATGACACAGCTCAGAGGGTCACAGTCCAGCCGCTGGAATACTGCACCCAGCAGGCTGCTCCCACTGGTGCTCAGTGTGCAGCAGATGATGTGAGACTCCAGGATGATGTTCGTTTTCATGTCGCTTTGCGATCGCCCACAAACCTGGGAAACACAAAAGCCAGGAACTTCCTTTTTAAGAGCACCTAATTTTTAGACAGAGACCAGTTTTCTTTCAGCTGCCTGTTTTGTTTTTGCAACAGCAGCCATGGTCAGGCAGGCAAAACAAGTCCATGCTCAGTGTGTGGTTGAAGATGAAGTCGGCTGCTTTTAGAAGAAGAACTGGATTGGATGCTAAAATGACAGGCCATAGTTCTGTGAAGGGGGTACCCATTTTGCATGCAGGAGGTGTCAGCTTCAATCGCCAATATCTCCAGATAGGCCAAACAATACTGTCCAAGTTGGCCTGACTTAGTATAAAGCAGCTTCCCAATGCTCCTATGACTCAGGATAAACACAGCCAAATACCTGCTTAGAGTCCGTATGAAGGTGGATGTGTTCACCCATGTGGTGCTCAGGAATGCAACAGTGCCCCTTAGAATTTCTCTTGGTGCCCACCAAGCCACAGCCTCACCTTCTATGGCATGAGGTGGCTGAGGCTGCTGCAAGATGGCGGCTGCAACAACTTCTCCTTCGTGAACCCTCCAGATTACAAACCTTCTATAGCCTTTTACAGCCTTTTACAGCCGTCTTTTATAGCTGTTTTTATTAGACTTTTAAATCATTTTACCTCTGTTAGAAGTTTTTAATCGTTTTACTCCCACGGCTGGCCTGTTGGGGGTCAATATACGTATCAAGAAGGTTATTCACACCTTCTGCTGAGAAAGCCCGCAGCTGATTAGGAACGCCGCCTTGAAGACTGGGTTATGTTGAGCAGTGGAGGAGGAGTAGCAGAGAAGCTGCGCCCATAAAAAATAAGTTCTCTTTTATCTCCGTTTATCTCTACCTTGAACCTCCGCAGTTAGTGAGACAGCGACAAATGGGTCATGGCAAGCGACCAAGATCTGCTGAGAAAGATTGCTCACCTCCAAGAGTAAAGCAGTCGAAGCTTGAATCTCCCCCACCATCTACTAACAATAACAGCAAAACAGAGCAAGTAATTGTTTCTGGGGTCGAAACATACAACCGCTTTTGGCCTCTGTATGATCAAGGAGAGTTGGAAAAACTAGCTGATCCAGCGGGGGACGGAAGCAATAGGGAAGCCCTCCTCCCAGACACCTTAATTACACCTCCGCCATTGAAACGGGACGCATTAGGGCAAACTGCCCATGAATTAGTACCTGATCAAATACAACTGGTAATCAGGACTTTAAGCTTCATTTTCAAGGAATTGGAGGGGATTTCTTTGTCATTGAATAAACTTTCACGGGCCCTTCTGGCCCACTTACCTTCCTCAACTGAGCTATCTAATTTGCATCAATCTCCTGTGCAGCTTGTAAGTGCCTTAAAGAGACAACCTGATCAGAAATCTCATCTTAAGAGCTCAAGACGCGGGCCGCCACTGCCCCAAAGGAATAAGCAATCCTTGATTTTTCAACCTAATAAAATATGTCTATCCATTTTTCCCCGTGACGCCCCTAGACTTAGGTGGAATAACCTGAGGATGGCTAAAGGGTACTTACGTGACTTGTTAAATATTCCTTTTTTCCAGATAGATCTTATATCTGTAAAGGTAAAGGTAAAGGTACCCCTGCCCATACGGGCCAGTCTTGCCAGACTCTAGGGTTGTGCGCCCATCTCACTCAAGAGGCCGGGGGCCAGCGCTGTCCGAAGACACTTCCGGGTCACTTATATCTGTAGTACCCCTAAATGCCATGCCTTGGCCAAGGAAATTTATGCTCTCCTTCCAGTCTGCAAGGATTCCACATCTTCTTGCAAGACAGAAAGATCGGCTGGCACCCTGGGAGATTGTAACAACAAGAGTCTTTAAGGACACGAGTGTTAATCCTCTTTTTGCCAACATCTTAACCGGCAATGAACGCTCGTTTCCTCCTTCTGTTCCTATATTAAAGGGAAAAACACCTAGCCGGGTACCCCCTGTTCCATCTGCGTTCTTAAGTGCCCATCTAGCTACGTTGAGGAATGATTCAATTGCAAGCGGAGATTGGAATATCCCTGAAGAGAGAAATCTTATCTTCTCTTATCAAAAACTCCCTTCAGAAGAACAGCAGGTTACTCTCGATAGATTGGATCTACTCAAAGAAAGACTCCTATCGCAAGGGGACCCCTCTATGCCGATGAGAGGGGAGAGCAGGCGCTCCGTGTCCCACATGGTGTCTCCATCAAATGCCTTGAAAATCTCTCAACCTGCTACATTGTTACCCCCTACTGATCTGAATCAGCAGTCACCTGTTGACCAACAGCACCATTCCTCCGTGGAGGATGTCGATAAACTTAATACTCCCGTCTTAGACCTTAAGCCTAATCAAAATAGGGAAGCTGATGATTCCTTTGCCTCAATGCCTGAGCTAGAATCTACCCTGTCTGAAGATCACCAGGAAATGATTATGCATGTACCATCTCCATGTTCACGTTCTACTATACATCTGTGTGACAATTCTTCTCCATCTGCGCAGCAACTACAAGTGATGGCTGGAACACCTCTTAGCACTACCCAGGTTAAGACTGACAACTCTAACGGATCTACTAGTATAGCCCATCAAAGACTTGCTACTACTCACCTTAATGAACAGCATCCGACCTCACCAACTTTGTCTAATTCTTCCTCCTCGGCAAAGCCCTTCCTGCCTGTTAATGCTACCAAATCATGGATCCAATCAACACAGAAGAAGACTTTACCCGCACAAACTAAAATTACTGATTTCCTTACGGGTCCTCGTTCTACCCCCAAGAACCCATTAAACAACCCAAAGTGACAATTACCGGGACAGCATAAGGACCCGACATTATCAATACTTAGCTGGAACATTGCTGGTTGGAGATCCAAAAAATCAGACCCCGAATTCAGGAAGTACATAAATTCATTTAACATCATCCTATTCCAAGAAACATGGGATGAGGAAGAGATTACCATAGACGGCTTCGATCTTCTAACACTTCCGGCCTCCCCTTCTTTGAAAGGTGGTCGCCCCAAAGGGGGTCTTTTGATTGGGATCTCACTCCAACTTCGTGCCAAATTCACTCTGGTATGGGCCTCCCCGCCTTTTGCTCTATCTGGACTGATCGTAGAAGGGAAGTCCTCATTACTAATTACTAACGTTTATCTCCCCCCCCCCCGAAGGCTCAGCACCTGATCTTGATTGGAGATGGGAATCATTTGAAAATCACCTATTGTCATGTCATACCAAATGCCCAAACTCGTACTCCTTAATTGGGGGAGACTTTAATGCTCGAATTGCCACAAATTGGGACCTACTAACTAAATCCAAATGGTGGACTCCCCCATGTTTGGACAACTTTGACTTGGAACATACTAGAATTAGAACTTCAAAGGACAACAGAGTAAACAAAGCTGGAGTGACCCTTTATCAAATGGCCATTCGCCTGAACCTAGTATTCTTGAACGGCACCTCCCCCCCCCCCCCCCCGATATACCAGGGGAGTTCACTCACCTGGGACGAGCATCTAACAGTGTTATCGATTACTTCCTGATCTCCGCAAATTTGGCCGCCAGTGTACTTTCCTTCCAAGTTGAAAATCAACATTTCAGTGATCACCTCCCAATAGTGACCACTTTGTCATTGTTCCGGTGCCAGAAGGACTATAAACACTCAGTCCTTCTGGAAACTTCATCAGCGATCAAAATAAGAGGGATCAAATGGTCCGAGGCTGTGGCCCAAAAATACCAGGATTTTTTCCATAGGGAAATCACTGCCTATCTACCTCAAATAACTACTGATTTACAAGATTCCAGTTCGGTTTTGAAACTTTTTAACCTTCTTATAACAAACCTTACCACTTTTTTTACATCACCTCCTCAGAAGGCAAAAGTGGCGCATTGCAGTGCTGGGGCCCCTTGGTTTAACACCTCTTGCAAACAAGCAAGATCCCTTCTTCGCTTCATCTATAATGAATATAAAAACTCTAATGCCCAAGCTTTACCATCTTCCTATTTACAAGCCAAAAGAGCATACAAACAGACTTTAAAGCTGGCCAAACGTGAGTGGCATTTAAAGCGTTGGCGAGCCTTGATTGCGGCCTCTAGATCCCGCAGATCACAGGAATTTTGGGCCTTGATAAACAAAAGAGGAAGAAAGTACCCACTGACGATTATCCCTGCGCCCACATGGGAACAATTCTTGAGTAAATACTTCTCCTCGGCAGAGGAATCCAACCCAGCTATGGAATTCCGAGCCGACCATCTACCTTTGTGGCCCTCTACCGACCCAGACCTGATAATGGACTTGATATTAGATCTGAAAACGGGCAAAGCCCCCGGGCCGGATCTAGTCCCTGCTGAGGCCATTGTTGCGCAACCGAGGTGGTGGGCTGAAATCCTGGCCAAAGTCTTTGATGCGATTAATTCTACGGGGCTTATCCCTAGGTCATGGAAGAAGGCCGTGATCGTGCCAGTCCATAAAAAGGGTTCCCCTGCTGACCCGGAGAACTATCGGAACATCAGCCTTTTGTCTATCATCGGGAAAATCTATGCAAAATTTTTGCTGTCTAAGCTGTCCCATTGGGCAAACGACTCAAATTTGATTGGCCATGAGCAAGTGGGCTTTAGGAACAATTATTCGACCACTGACCATATGGTAATTATGTATCATCTTGCCAGAAAATATTCTGCCCCAAGTCGGGGGCGCCTATGTGTCGCTTTCATAGACCTAAAGGCCGCCTTCGACAGTATCCCAAGAAACTGTCTATGGAAGAAATTAGAGAGATGGGGCATAGATAGAAGGCTGTTATGGCTTATAACTCAATTACACCACGGGTCGTCAGCTAGAGTGAGACTCACACTGGCGGGAAACCTATCCAACGAGGTCCCAATAAATAGAGGTGTGCGCCAAGGCTGCATTTTGGCCCCACTCCTCTTTAACTTGTTTATTAGCGATATGAGGCTCTTTCTGAACGAGTTTCAAGCCAACATTCATGCCCCCCCGCCTAGCTGATTTTCGCTGCCCTCTGCTTCTATATGCCGACGATGCAGCGATCCTTTCCTACTCTAGAGTCGGTTTATGCAGAGCTCTAAAGATTTTTGCAGCCTACTGCAAACTCAACCATCTGACTATTAATCATGGGAAATCTAAAGTCCTGGTCTTTACCAGGTCTCGGAAAATTTACAGCTGGAAGTTAGATGGAGTCCAACTAGAACAGGTTTTCAAATTTAAATACTTGGGAGTCTTTTTTCACTACAACCTAAGCTGGAAGCCACAGATTCAGTATCTACTAAACAAAGGGAAAACAATACTCTATACTCTACTCCAATTTTTTGTGGCCGACGGAGCCTCCCACATCCCTTCTGCTTTGAAGGTATACCACGCAAAAGTGGTTTTCACCCTCTGTTATGCTGCCCCACTCTGGGCCCCAGGGTCCAATTTAACATCGCTTGGGACATTGCAGAATCAGTTTCTCTGTCGCCTCCTGAAACTCCCCATGTGTGTGAGCAACGCAGCCATACGTCTGGAGTTAAAGATTACATCATTGGAGACCGTCATCTGGAAGCGAGTCTTTGGCTACTGGCTGTCCAGCTGGCATAGGCTTCCCGACCATTACCTTTTTCAGTGCCTCTGGCGAGATGACTTTGTCAATCCGTGGGTAGGAAAAATCCATGCCAAACTTCTAAGCATCGGAATTTCCCCAGCGGACTCCCTAAAGATGAACTTATGCTCTGCTAAAAGCCTTATAGAGCAAAGATTGGCAGACATTGAAAATCAACACAACCTCGCCTGGGGCGGGGGTGTTTGCTCCCCCAGGTACCACGGAATAACCCCACCACTCGGCCTTCCATCATACATGTCATCTCTTTCATCTGTACCACACCGACTTGCATTTATTCGTGCAAGGTTCAATGTCCTTCCATCGAACCTGCTGAGCCACAGATTTTCCAAGGGTTTGGTGTCTCTGCTATGTGTGTGTGACGGGAAAACTGTCGAATCTCTTCCACATATAATGTTCAACTGCCCCCTACACAGCATAGCCAGGACTAAATTCCTAGGTCCTGCTTTACTGCGCTTGGTGGGCAGGCCTGTTGAGTCACACGCCGCACTACTTTTGCAGGATACAGATCCTTCGGTAACTCTGCAGGTGGCGAGATTCCTGAATGCGGTTATCTCACACACAAAAACAACCAAAAAACAACAACAACACCAAAACTAATCGGACAGTTACGATGAGAGTGCATGTCGGTCCTCGTCTTCAGTTTTCCTTTTTCTGTGATCCGTCCCTTGGAGCTCTTCGTGCCCCAAGCTGTTAATTGGCTCTGCTCATTGACCCCCCCTTGCATCGTGGTGTCCACCCTCTGGGGTCGAATATATCGGCCCTTATGCCCCTGAGCTTTTATGTTTGTACATATTTTATGGGCTAATAGCCGTAAATAAATAAATAAATAAATGGCATGAGGTGGTGAGGAAAGTTACCCTAACCCAGCTTGGAAAGCACATAGGGTTGTATCCAATCCAGTGAATGAACATGACGAGCCCATTAGGCTCATTAATCTAAGTGGGTAAAAATTAATTGTATGCAGTCCATAGAGCTGAAAGAGGAAGTGGGAGAAAGCCACCAGTGCCCAAGCCTCTCATGCCCAAGCCAAACACAAACAAACAAGCAAACCAGCCCCCCCCCCCAACCCAGACATTTCCTTTAAAATGTAAAAACCCCCAGGGGTGGGCATGTTGGCCCAACAAAAGATGACATGTCCAGGATTTCCCAGACCTATGGCAACCCTAGTCTATGATTTGGCTGAGATAATGGCACGTGGCTGATGTGCAACAGAGTAGCAGCACAATCAGTGATCTGTACTAACAGGAGAGATATTCTGATTTCCTAGCTGGAGCTAATCCAAGACACAAGCACTTTTTTGCATGATGAGATGAAGCAGTTCACCAAGGTTGTTTTTAAGAGCATCTTAGTGATGAAACTCATACCTCCTTCAGTTGAACAGTGAGCCTTTTGCTCTCTTCTGCAAGCCTCCGAGTTTCCTGCTCTAACTGTTGTTTCTGAAAGAAAGATGAGGTGGGTGGGAATTTACTCGTTTTTGACATGAATACTCAACCAATCATGGGGAAGGGCATAGCTCAGTGGTAGAGCATTTACTTTGGATGCAAAAGGTCCCAGATTCAATCCCCAATGGTATCTCTAGGTAGGGCTGCCTGAAACCCTGGAGAGTTGCTGCCTGTCAATGTTGACAATAATGAGCTAGATCAGGCTTCCTGAACCTCAGCACTCCCGATGTTTTTGGCCTACAACTCCCATGATCCCTAGCTAGCAGAACCAGTGGTCAGGGATGATGGGAATTGTAGTCTCAAAACATCTGGAGGGCCGAGCTTGAGGAAGCCTGAGCTAGATGGATCTATTTTCTGACTCAATATAGGGCTGCTTACGGAAAGAAAGAAAAAAGTTCTGAACAGCCTCCCTGCTACTTGATCCCCACTTTAACTGAAGACTGAGCATTTGAGCAAGTAAAACATGTGTCTCCCCACTACCCCACATCAGGTTTCGGCCCACCCGCTGTGCCTCCAAGCCTTCACACTTTTAACTGAAGAGCATGTCTGAACTACAGTTTCAGACCACAGCCTACCGGACAGACTGAGTAGGATATAATAATCCTGGTCAAATTACACATGGCAACTAACAAGTACCTTCTCTTTGCTTTGGCTTTCGTCTATAGCACACTGGCAAGAAAGAGCATCCAGTCGTTGATCTATCTCTTTCTTCCGCTTGTGGATGTCTTGATCTTTCCCAAGGGCTGCTCGGCCTAAGGAATCCAACCAAATGCTTTTAATTTAGAAATTTATATCCCACTTTCAAAATGGAACTTTGGTTGCTTACCATTCTCACACTGAAATTCAATGCTTCTGACATTCATTAAACTATGGGTTTATACTGTTATATTGTTATATGGTGGGGGGATCCCTAGAAATTAATAAATGATAAGGTTTTGATTACTTGGGATATGAAGGGAATATACAAGCTGCAGAGGAATTCCTGGGCTAGCCTATGCAAAACGACCTAGCCAAACTATGGCCATTAAGAAACAATTGTTGTTGTTTAGTCATTTAGTCGTGTCCGACTCTTCGTGACCCCCTGGACCAGAGCACGCCAGGCACTCCTGTCTTCCACTGCCTCCCGCAGTTTGGTCAAACTCATGTTGGTAGCTTCAAGAACACTGTCCAGCCATCTCGTCCTCTGTCGTCCCCTTCTCCTTGTGCCCTCCATCTTTCCCAACATCAGGGTCTTTTCCAGGGAGTCTTCTCTTCTCATGCGGTGGCCAAAGTACTGGAGTCTCAACTTCAGGATCTGTCCTTCCAGTGAGCACTCAGGGCTGATTTCCTTAAGAATGGATAGGTTTGATCTTCTTGCAGTCCATGGGACTCTCCAGAGTCTCCTCCAGCACCAGAATTCAAAAGCATCAATTCTTCGGCAATCAGCCTTCTTTATGGTCCAGCTCTCACTTCCATGCATCACTACTGGGAAAACCATAGCTTTAACTATACGGACCTTTGTTGGCAAGGTAATGTCTCTGCTTTTGAAGATGCTGTCTAGGTTTGTCATTGCTTTTCTCCCAAGAAGCAAGCGTCTTTTAATTTCGTGGCTGCTGTCACCATCTGCAGTGATCATGGAGCCCAAGAAAGTAAAATCTCTCACTGCCTCCATTTCTTCCCCTTCTACCTGCCAGGAGGTGATGGGACCAGTGGCCATGATCTTCATTTTTTTGATGTTGAGCTTCAGACCATATTTTGCGCTCTCCTCTTTCACCCTCATTAAAAGGTTTTTTAATTCCTCCTCACTTTCTGCCATCAAGGTTGTGTCATCTGCATATCTGAGGTTGTTGATTTCTTCCGGGTTTCCGGGATTTAATTCCGGAATTTCTTCCGGGATTTAATTCCGGCTAGGGATTCATCCAGCCCCGCCTTTCGCATGATGAACAATACAGGGCCATTAAGGGCCATTGGCAATGCAAGAGAGCTGTCCTTCCCCACTGTCCTGAGGTGTGAACAGTAACCAGGGATTTAGAAGGCTTCCCTGGGTGACTGTATTTGAGGTGACATGAAAAGAGTGCCTTTAGCAAGGTGTGCTGGGAAGAAGAAAGGGAGGCAGAGAGAGAAAGTTCCATCTTGAGCAGGCAGGCTGGGAGAACAGGGAACAAGCCCTTCTTGAGATGACCATGCTGTAAGATCTGGACTCCCTTTATCTAAACTCAGGTGTAAATATGTGAATAAATCATATTTCTTAAAGCTACACAAGCCTCTGCCGCACCTTGATTCTCAAAGGAACACAGATCCTGGGTGAGCACCTGGAACACCGCCTAGAATTTTGCTACTGCTTAGCAGAGTGGGGGGTGACACCCAATCTTTATAACAATATCCAGTGCCAGTCAGCTCCATTGATTTCAATGTGTCTACTAACATTACAACCCAGAGGTTCCTGTTAAAGCCCAATTACGAAACTGATTTAAAACTGCTGGGAATGACTTTTAAGAAGACTTTATAGCTGAAGTGATTTCAGTTATATTTTTTGTTTTGTGTGTGATGCTTTATTGTTTAATTATGCTTAGATAAAGCCAGAGTAAAAGCCAGAGTATATATTTGATAAAATAAACATCTTTGGCTGCAGACCAGGATAGGATGGGAGGGATAGGATGGTGTTACGGGATTTCATCCCTGCTCACAATCTGGGAAAGGTCTGTCCCAGATAGAACAGAGACTGGGGGCTATGAAGAACCAACTTTTGAACCCCACTGTTAAGCAGACTAATTAGGAGACAGCAAATGGTGTGAGGGAGGAACCCTTTACAAACTACTCACTCATTCTGCGATTGGCCTGGGCATCCAGACTGAATTTCTGTACATCCTTGCTGATCAATTTTTCTTCCCCCAGCCTCACCAGGTTGATGTCACCACAGTTTCCTGGGTGTGAAACAGACACTTAGAGCCCTCCTAAAGTACAGCTAGCTTTTTTAAACTAGAAAGACATTTGGCAAATAAATACTTTTGATCTGCTTAGCAAATCCTGAAATCTGTATCTTGCACATCCTCAATAAGAGTTAGAAAAAGTTCAAAAAATGGCAACCAAAATGACCAAGGGGATACAGCAACTCCCCTACAAGGAAAGGTTGTAACATTTGGGACTTTTTGGTTTAGAGAAAAGGCAAGAGGCAACAAGCCAGATGTTTATAGAATTATGCAAGGCATGGAGAGAGTGGCTACAGAAAAGTTTCTCCCTCTGTCTCATAACACTGGAACTAAATTACTTATTCACACAGAGCACAGTTAACTATGAAACTCGTTCCTCGTCAAGGTTCTTTTGCTGCAGACACCCTTAGGGCAGCTTACAGAAAACAAGACAAAACAACAAAATAAAAATACAACACTAAAACCAGTAAAAATAAGTGCAGCAAAGCTTTTAGTAGGTAAGTGCAGCACTAAAAGGATCCCAAAGAACCTTTAAAAAGTGTAAGGATGTACAAGAAAGGCTTTGCTTGGAGTCTACAGGATAAACAGAGGGCATCAGGGAGATTAGATTGGGGGCCTTCAGCATTCCAAACACATGGTCCACCACCAAGATCCAACCCTGTCCCAAAGGATTTCAGATGGATTCTCTGCAAGGACAAATGCCTTAGGAAAAGCAAAGCACCCACTACCTATACTGGCAGGTGGGGGAGGGTCTAAGTGACTTAAACACGGAATAATGTCTTATTCTTCAGTTATGACCAAGCCAATTGCTCCCTCCAGCTATGAATTCCACAGATGAGAACTGGCCAAGAACTCATCATACCCAAAGGCTTTTCCTTGTCCTGACATTTTTCCTTGAACTCAACAATCATTATTTTCATGAGGTGATCTAGAGCAGCATTGGACGGAGCACAGACCAGCACACGGTTCCTCTTGATCTTGCTTTCTACAGGATTCTCTTTCCCAGATCTCTGGAGATTTAAAGAAAAAAAAAAGTCATAGGGTTGTAAAATATACCTAGAATATACCCATTGAAACAAATCAACCATATAGTCATGCCCAGACTAGGAGTGCATACGGTAATTGAAGTTGGGTCTTTCAGAGGTCATCTAGTCCAATCCCCTGCTGGACAAAGGGTCTAAAATGCAGGATGCAACCACAACATCCCTGAAAAAATAGCTGGGTAAAAGACCCACTGTAATGGAAAGCCTGCCCACCTCCAGAGGCAGTCCTGTGCACTTTTGAAAAGCTCCTGCCCCTGTGAAGTACCCTCTAATATTTAGCCATTAGTTCTAGTTCTGCACTCTGGGCATAAAGAAGACTGAGAAAAAGTTAAGTGCAATAATGCAGGGCAGTCGTCTTCCACCTTTTCAGATCAAAGTCCCTTTTTAAAGCCCAAGGGTCATATCCAACTGAAATATACTCGGAGTCGAGTGTGGATTTCATGCTCTTTATTCAGCTCATAGTGGTGAGGAGGAATGGAAGTTCCCCCAAACTGTCTGCTTTATATACATTATTTAAACAATGGGTCACACGTGATTGGCTAATTCCGGGATTCTCCTGTAGGCCAATCAAGTTGCGGATTCACTTCCACCTGGAGCTGGATTGGGTGGCTCCTGCGGACCAATCAGACTGCTGCATTTTGGATCCTATTCAACTCAGTACATAACACCAACTAAGTTTTATTCAAAGTGCACACATTAAAATTATGGGGCCTATGTTACTCATGCACAGTAATTTCAAAGGGTCTATTCCAAGTAGGACTAAAAAGAGCCTGCTGGACTACTCCAATGACCCATCTAGTCCAGCATCCTGTTCCCATGGGGGCCACCCAGATGCCTGTGGGAAACCAGAGAGCAAAACATGAGCATACGAGCACCTTCTCCTCCTGTGGTTTCAAGAAACTAGTATTCAGAAGGATTACTGCCTCTGACAATGGAAACAGAGCATAGCCTAGCCATCATGGCAAGAAGCCATTGATTGCCCTTCCATGAATTTACCCAATCCTCTTTTAACATCACTGCCTCCTATAGATACACCCCAGATGTGCACTCTGAAATTTATTTTTAAAGGAAAATGACACAAAAAAGGAGTCCTTAACCATTTAGAGTCGTCACTTTCCCCCCTCCTCTTGCATCTTTTGTGTCCTTGTGTGACCCAATACATAGCAATTTAGAAGGCTTAGTATTCTCCAGCATTTTACAGTGCTACCTCTGGTTACGTACTTAATTTGTTCCGGAGGTCCTTTCTTAACCTGAAACTGTTCTTAACCTGAAGCACCACTTTAGCTAATGGGGCCTCCTGCTGCCGTTGCGCTGCCGGAGCACAATTTCTGTTCTTATCCTGAAGCAAAGTTCTTAACCTGAAGAACTATTTCTGGGTTAGCGGAGTCTGTAACCTGAAGCGTATGTAAGCTGAAGCGTATGTAACCCGAGCTACCACTGCATTTCTGTCCAAAGAAAAACAGTGCCTGCATATTTTGTGGTTTTTTTATTTAACATGTTTTATATACTGCTTAATTAAAAATATATACATAGAGTGAAATAAAACATTCATACAAAATAGCAAAAAAATCAGACTTTAAAAATAGTAAAATAATAAAGCAATAAAAGAAAGAGATAAAAATCAACATTTTTTTTAAAAGAACAAATGTACATAATAAAATTGTACAGCTGGGTAGGCTTGCCTAAATGGAAATGTTTTGAGTACGTCTAAAATGGTACAAGGAAGGGCGACAGATCTGCAAGACTGATGATGGAAAGAGTGCTTTTATTTATGAAAGTGCTGATATATGGAAACCATCTCGACATGATGATTGGACGAACGGAAAATTCACACAGGATTATAATAATAAT
Organism: Podarcis bocagei; assembly: GCF_964188305.1. NCBI lineage: Eukaryota > Metazoa > Chordata > Lepidosauria > Squamata > Lacertidae > Podarcis > Podarcis bocagei. Next base: position 72,810,350 of record NC_138131.1, read on the forward strand.
AATATAATAATTTATTATTTATACCCTGCCCATCTGGCTGGGTTTCCCCAGCCACTCTGGGCGGCTTCGAAAAGAATATTAAAATACTGTGCTACATCAAACATTAAAAGCTTCCCTAAAAAGGGCTGCCTTCAGATGTCTTCTAAAAGTCTGGTAGTTGTTGTTCTCTTTGACATCTGGTGGGAGGGCGTTCCACAGGGAGGGCGCCACTACCGAGAAGGCCCTCTGCCTGGTTCCCTGTAACTTGGCTTCTCGCAGTGAGGGAACCGCCAGAAGGCCCTCGGTGCTGGACCTCAGTGTCCAGGTAGAACGATGGGGGTGGAGACGCTCCTTCAGGTATACTGGACCGAGGCCGTTTAAGGCTTTAAAGGTCAACACCAACACTTTGAATTGTGCTCGGAAACGTACTGGGAGCCAATGTAGGTCTTTCAAGACCGGTGTTATATGGTCTCGGCGGCCGCTCCCAGTCACCAGTCTGGCTGCTGCGTTCTGGATTAGTTGTAGTTTCCGGGTCACCTTCAAAGGTAGCCCCACGTAGAGTGCATTGCAGTAGTCCAAGCGGGAGATAACCAGAGCATGCACCACTCTGGTGAGGCAGTCCGCAGGCAGATAGGGTCTCAGCCTGCGTACCAGATGGAGCTGGTACACAGCTGCCCTGGACACGGATTTAACCTGTGCCTCCATGGACAGCTGTGAGTCCAAAATGACTCCCAGGCTGCGCACCTGGTCCTTCAGGGGCACAGTTACCCCATTCAGGACCAGGGAATCCTCCACACCTGCCCGCCTCCTGTCCCCCAGAAACAGTACTTCTGTCTTGTCAGGATTCAATCTCAATCTGTTAGCCGCCATCCATCCTCCAACTGCTTCCAGACACGCACACAGGACCGTCACCGCCTTCACTGGTTCCGATTTGAAAGAGAGGTAGAGCTGGGTATCATCTGCATACTGATGAACACCCAGTCCAAACCCCCTGATGATCTCTCCCAGCGGCTGCATGTAGATGGTAAAAAGCATGGGGGAGAGGACAGAACCCTGAGGCACCCCACAAGTGAGAGCCCAGGGGTCTGAACACTCATCCCCCACCACCACTTTCTGAACACGGCCCAGGAGGAAGGAGCGGAACCACTGTATGACAGTGCCCCCAGCTCCCAGCCCCTCAAGACGGTCCAGAAGGATGTTATGGTCGATGGTATCAAACGCCGCTGAGAGATCCAGCAGAACTAGGAAACAGCTCTCACCTTTGTCCCTAGCCCACTGGAGATCATAAACCAGTGCGACCAAGGCAGTTTCAATCCCGTGATGAGGCCTGAATCCCGACTGGAAGGGATCCAAATGGTCCGCTTCTTCCAGGCGTGCCTGGAGCTGTTCAGCAACCACTCGCTCAATCATCTTGCCCAAGAATGGAAGATTTGAGACTGGACGATAGTTGGCCATCGTGGCCGCATCTAAAGATGGTTTATTAAGAAGCGGTTTAATAACCGCCTCTTTCAGCGGGTCTGGGAAGGCTCCCTCACGGAGGGAAGCATTCACCACCCCACGAAGCCCATCGCCCAGCCCTTCCCGGCTAGCTTTTATAAGCCAGGATGGGCAAGGATCAAGGAGACAGGTGGTGGGTTTCACTCGTTCAAGCAGCCTGTCCACATCCTCGGAGGTAACAGATCAGAATTGATCCCACGCAATTTGACTAGACAGGACTCTAGCACTCTCCCGCCCCGGCCCTGCTCCCACGGTGGCGTCTACCTCTTCCCGAATCTGAGCGACTTTATCTGTAAAAAACTTTGCAAAATCATTGCAGAAGATCATGTACTGGGCCCCGATGTAGCAGGTGGTTCCGCTAAATTGTGAACCACCTGAAAGAGTCTCCTGCTGCTGTTTTCTGCAGATGCAATAGAGGCGGTGAAGAAAGTCTTCTTCGCCGTCGTTACCGCCACTTGCTAGGCTCGACACTGAGCTCTAACCTGTGTCCGGTCAGCTTCAGAATGGGTCATCCGCCACCGGCGCTCTAGCCGTCTCAGCGATAGTTTCATTGCCCTCAGATCCGTGGAAAACCATGGGGCTGTCCGGGCTCCATGCAATCAGAGAGGGCGCTTCAGAGCCAAACAGTCAATAGCCCTGGTTAACTCCACATTCCAGCGGGCCACCAGGGAATCAGCTGAAAGGCCATCAACATGGGATAAAGCATCCCCTACCACTCTCTGGAAACCATTTGGATCCATTAAGTGGCGGGGGCGGACCATCCGAATCGGTCCCACCTCCCTGCAGAGGGGAAGGGTCACGGAGAAGTCAAGTTGCACCAGGAAGTGGTCTGACCATGGCACTTCTTTCGTTTCACTTTTACTTAGTGTCAGATCACCAACATCCATAGAGGTAAACACCAGGTCCAAGGCATGTCCGCGGCTATGGGTTGGGCCAGACTTATTCAGGGACAGCCCCATGGAGGCCATGCTTTCCACAAAGTCCCGAGCGACCCCTTGTAAGGTCGTGTCGGCATGGATGTTAAAATCCCCTAGGACGACCAAGCTAGGTGTCTCCAGGAGAACATCCGCCACGACCTGAAGCAGCTCGGGCAGGGAATCCTTGGCGCAGCGGGGAGGTCGGTACACCAAAAGGAATCCTGTACTGCCCCTATTGCCCAACTTCCAGAACATGCACTCAGAGAACTGGGTCTTCCCAATAGGACGCCTGGAGCAAACTAATGACTTCCTAAAAATCCCTGCAACCCCCCCTCCCCGCCCACAAGGCCTGGGTTGCTGTGCGTAAGAGAAACCTGGTGGACAAGCAGCGGCAAGAACAGGCCCATCTGCTTCATCCAACCAAGTCTCTGTTACACATGCCAGGTCAAATCCTCCATCCATGATCAAGTCATGGATGGCAGTGGTCTTATGAATCATTGACCTGGCATTGCACAGCAGCACCTTCAGGTCATGTGGGTATCCCTTGCTGATTCTAGTATCCATCCGGTCAGGACCAGACCCGGAGGCAGGGGTAGTCCTCAGACGACTAAGCCTGCCTCCTCTGTAATGACATGGTCTGGTCTTAGCATAACTCCTCCTCCTACCCGTGATCACTGAGATTGGTTGTCCCAGCGCATCCCCCTCTGTGGAACATGCCCCAGCCATTTTGTTGGCTGGGACCCTGATCCCAGCCATTTTGTTTTGTTTTTTTTAAATAAAATTTTTATTGGTTTTTCACAATTTATATAAACACAAACAATACACGAAACAAACAAACACATAAACAAACATGTATAATTTCAAATCCTTTTTTTCTTAAACCTTACTTCACCGACTTCCCCATACCTCCCCTTTCTGCATCCCAATTTCCAAATTTGTTTCAGCAAATCCTCCCCCTTGAGTTTATCTAATTTTCCCTTGTTCTTTTCTTTTACTTAATCTTTTGCAGCTGTAATCCCCTTTTTTCTATAACCTCAACATTTTAGCACTCATTAATTTTACAGTATTTCTCAAGATAAGTTTTAAATTTCTTCCAATCTTCTTCCGCTGTCTCTTTCCCTTGGTCTCGGGGTCCCAGCCATTTGTTGGCAGGTAACTGGTGTTTACCTGCTTAAGGAGATTATCAGAAGAGATCATAAAGAAAAAAAAGAAAAATATACAAACAAGATGAGATGTGAGAACAGCAAGATAGGACTGGATAGAATTATGAACATTATTTGGACAGATTTGTGGATATTAACGCAGCAGCAAGAAGATGATTGGAATCCCCTTCGGAACTTGAAATATGTTTGTTTTTTTTTATAATATTTTATTTGCTTTTTTTCCAAGGTCAGAATACATCGTCAATAACACAACAGAAGCGATTTTACAGAAAGAAAGAAAAAATTAAATACAAGAAAATTCACTTTTCCAAATCTTTTTTCATAGTCAACTGGACTTCCCCACATCTTCCATCCCCTGTTTTCTTTACAATAAAAAAAATAAACAGCAAATTGATACCTTGTTTCATGTGTTTTTGTACTTTTATCTAATTATATACTCTAAAACTTAAACTTTTCACAGTCATAACTTAATTTCCATCATTTTCAGATCTCAATACTGAAGCATGTTTTTCCCAAAACTTAGCAAATTCTCAACATTCATATAACTTATAATGTTTTTGTAGATAGTCCTTAAATTTTTTCCAATCCTCTTCCACTGCTTCTTCTCCCAGGTCTCGGATTCTGCCAGTCATTTCGGCTAGTTCCATGTAGTCCATCAGTTGCGTATGCCACTCTTCCAGCGTGGGTAGCTCCTGTGCCTTCCAATATTTGGCTATAAGGATTCTTGCTGCTGTAGTTGCATATAAAAAGAAAGTTCTATCCTTCTTTGACACTCTCTGGCCTACAATGCCCAGGAGGAAGGCCTCTGGTTTCTTATGGAAGGTATACTTAAATACCTTTTTCAACTCGTTATAAATCATTTCCCAAAAGGCCTTCACCCTCGGGCATGTCCACCAGAGGTGGAAGAATGTTCCTTCAGCCTCCTTACATTTCCAACATTTATTATCTGACAGATGGTATATCTTTGCAAGTTTGACTGGGGTCATGTACCACCTGTACATCATTTTCATAATGTTTTCTTTTAAGGCACTACATGCCGTAAATTTCATACCGGTGGTCCATAACCTTTCCCAGTCTTCAAACATAATGTTGTACCCAATGTCTTGTGCCCATTTTATCATGGCTGATTTAACTGTCTCATCTTGAGTGTTCCATTTAAGCAGCAAGTTATACATTCTTGAAAGCACTTTCGTCTTAGGTTCAAGTAGTTCTGACTCTAATTTTGATTTTTCCACCTGGAAACCAATTTTTTTATCCTTTTTAAAAATCTCTAAAATTTGGGCATAGTGAAACCAGTCTCGCACCTTTCCTTTCAATTTTTCAAAACTCTGCAACCTCCAAGTATCACCAACTCTTTCTATTATCTCACAGTATTTTACCCAGCCACTCTCCATGTTAATTAGTTTTCTGGTCTTAGCCTCCATCGGTGATAACCACCTCGGGGTCTTATTTTCAAGTAAGTCCTTATATTTAGTCCAGACAATGAATAAAGCTTTCCTGACAATATGGTTTTTGAACAATTTGTGAAACTTTACCTTGTCGTACCACAAATATGCATGCCACCCAAAAGCATTGTTAAACCCTTCCAGATCTAGGACATCAGTGTTTTCTAACAAAAACCAATCCTTCATCCAGCAGAAGGATGCAGCTTCATAATACAACCTTAAGTCCGGCAGGGCAAATCCCCCTCTTTCCTTTGCGTCTGTTAGTATTTTAAATTTTATTCGGGGCTTTTTGCCCTGCCAGACAAACTTCATAATATCCCTCTGCCACTTTCCAAAACACTCCACTCTGTCCACGATCTGAAGGGTTTGGAACAGAAACAACATTCTTGGCAATACATTCATCTTAACTGCTGCAATTCTTCCCAACAAGGAAAGTTTCAATCTTGACCAAGTTTCTAAGTCCTTTTTAATTTCAGACCAACATTTTTCATAATTATCTTTGAACAAATTCAAATTTTTCCCAGTCAAATTAACCCCCAGGTATTTCACTTTTGTAACCACATTTAATTCTGTTTCCTTCTGAAACCCATCTATTTCTGAAGGTGTCAAGTTTTTTGCCAAGACCTTAGTTTTTTGTTTATTCAACTTGAATCCCGCCACCCGACCAAACTCAGAAATTAGTTCTAAAGCTCTTTTTGTACTAGGTTCTGGCTCCTGTAATGTCAAAACCAAATCATCTGCAAATATGGGTGCCCCCAACAACAAAAATAAAATTCGGCTTTGTAATTCGGAATTTATGTGATGTGATGTGATTTGATTTGATTTGATGTGTGACACCTGGCTCGAGAGCAGTACATGTGAAAAGGATCTAGGAGTCTTGGTTGACCACAAACTTCACATGAGCCAACAGTGTGACGCGGCAGCTAAAAAAGCTAAAAAAGCCAATGCAATTCTGGGCTGCATCAATAGGAGTATAGCATCTAGATCAAGGGAAGTAATAGTGCCACTGTATTCTGCTCTGGTCAGACCTCACCTGGAGTACTGTATCCAGTTCTGGGCACCACAATTCAAGAAGGACACCGACAAACTGGAACGTGTCCAGAGGAGGGCAACCAAAATGGTCAAAGGCCTGGAAACGATGCCTTATGAGGAACGGCTAAGGGAGCTGGGCATGTTTATCCTGGAGAAGAGGAGGTTAAGGGGTGATATGATAGCCATGTTCAAATATAGAAAAGGATGTCACATAGAGGAGGGAGAAAGGTTGTTTTCTGCTGCTCCAGAGAAGCGGACACGGAGCAATGGAGCCAAACTACAAGAAAGAAGATTCCACCTAAACATTAGGAAGAACTTCCTGACAGTAAGAGCTGTTCGACAGTGGAATTTGCTGCCAAGGAGTGTGGTGGAGTCTCCTACTTTGGAGGTCTTTAAGCAGAGGCTTGACAACCATATGTCAGGAGTGCTCTGATGGTGTTTCCTGCTTGGCAGGGGGTTGGACTCGATGGCCCTTGGGGTCTCTTCCAACTCTATGATTCTATGATTCTATGATTCTATGAAAAAAGGGAGGAGTGAGGAGGTCGATGAAATAAGGCAATGACAGTTAAGGATTTTGGAATATTGGATTTGTTTTTATTTTTTTGTCGTTTATTTTTCCTTTATGATTGTCTTGTGTTACGTGCTTTGTTGTTACTTTTTGATTTTTATTAATTGGTATTGCTTGATTGTGGTTTGTTTTTCTTTTGTTTTTCTCTTTGTTTTTCTTGTAATTTTAAAATTCTTAATAAATATCATTAAAAAAAGAGAGAGAGAGACCTGCATTCCAGCCAGGAGTGGGGAGCTGCGAGTACTGTGATTTACGAGGCAATTAAAACCTCGGAAAGTGAGCACTGCCACTGGAATTAGCGAGCTGCTTGTTGAAATTGATGACTGCTGACTGCTGACTGCTAGCTGCTGTTTGATGCTGCAGAGGCTTTTGGCTATAAAGTAAAAGCCGAGATGGATTCCAAGCACGGAATCGGAACGATGTCCTGTCTGCTTCTGATGGGCAATAATTATTCAGGATGGTGTGTAAAAATGGAAGCGCTTTTGCTTCGACAAAGATTGTGGTTTGTTATAGATGACCCAATGCCACAGGTACCAACCAGACGGTGCTGTGATGCCAATAAACAGGTGAGGGCTGTGATCATGTTGCATGTATCAGATAACCAACTGATCCATATCCAGGGTTTGGTGACAGCACAAGCAGTCTGGCTTGCTCTAAGAGAAGCACATCTTCACATCGCCGCAGGATCCGCCCTATTATATTTCCAGAAGCTTTGGAATATGAAGCTGAGAACTGGGGGAGATTTGCAAAAACATCTTACACAGATGAAGTTTCGGTGTGACCAGTTGGAGCAGAGGGAGGTCCTGCTTCCGGAGTCCCTTTTCTGTTTTATGATAATCAACAGCATGGATACGTCATATGCGGTTGTTGCATCGCAGCTTGGAGCTCTGCCAGCTGCTGATTTAACAGTCCAGAGAGTCCAGAGAGAGGAGCCAGTGTGGTGTAGTGGTTAAGAGCGGTAGTCACGTAATCTGGGTAACCGGGTTCGCGTCTCCGCTCCTTCACATGCAGCTGCTGGGTGACCTTGGGCCAGTCACACTTCTTTGAAGTCTCTCAGCCCCACTCACCTCACAGAGTGTTTGTTGTGGGGGAGGAAGGGAAAGGAGAATGTTAGCCGCTTTGAGACTCCTGAAGGGGAGTGAAAGGCGGGATATCAAATCCAAACTCTTCTTCTTCTTCTTCTGTTCAATGCTTCTGAATGAGTCTGACCGCCAAATGGCACTTGTAGCTGATGAGGGGGAGGCTGAAGCCTCAAAAGCACCCGTCGGCAGCGCAAGGTGCAGAGGGGGCCGTTGCTTTGAAAGCCCTGTCGTGTTTCAAGTGTAGGGAGAAAGGCCACCTGCAACGTGACTGCAGGAAGCGCCAGAAGTCCAAGGAAGCTACAAGGAGCGGAGGGGTCGGAGGCAAGAATTGTGCCAAGCCCAGCTCTACCCAGGCACTTGCTTTGATCATGCAATGCACCACCTCACCTACTCATAATGCTTTTGTGGTAGATACGGGGGCGACATTTCATCTCTGTAGTCAGAAAGGTTTGTTTGTTACCTTTAAGGAGCAGAATGACACCATCAAACAGGCAGATGGACGTTGTCTGCGAAGTGAAGGTATTAGGAAAATATACCTTGAAAGCATCCAGACCTCAGTACAAAATGTACTATATGTTCCGGGACTGACTTATAATTTGCTCAGTGTTTCTCAGCTAACTGCACAAGATTTCTGTGTTTCTTTTGACAGGGAGAAGTGCATCATCGCAAAGGATGGAGATGATCTTCTGTTTGCCTACAATGAGGATGGGCTGTATTTACTTTCATTTGACAGTAATGAATGTAATGATGATGTTGATAATAATGTGACACGTGTGATGTGTAGAAACAAAGGTCACTGTGGCTCAAAAGGGCAGAAAGCCTAGTAAAATAGTCAAAAGAGCTTTTCAGCAGGTGCATGCTGATGTAATTGGTCCTCTATCACCCTCTAGAGGCAATGCCAAGTACTACCTGATTGTGGTTGATTCCTATTCTGAATATGCATGGATTTATATGTTAAAAAGGAAGAATCAGATTCTAACAAAGTTCAAAGAATTTTGTGCATGGGTAAAATCTGTTCATGATGTGAAAATTTATTGTCTTTTCACAGATCAGAGACAGGATTTTGTTTCACAGGAATTTGGGAGTTTCCTGGCTGAACAAGGGGTGAAGCACAAAGTTGCTACCCAGAAGTCTTCATGAAACGACGGTTTGTGTGTAAGGATAAACCAGGTGTTGCAACAGGACATGAAAGCGTTACTGCTTAGTGCAGGCTTGCCAAATGAGTTTTGGACTGAATTGCTGAATTGTTATATTTAAACTCATAACAGGAGATACTCCAAAGTTATGAAATGCACACCCTATGAGAAACTGTTCCAGAAGGTACCTTATGTCAAACACCTTTGGATTTTCGGGTCTCACGTGTGGGTGGAGACACCACAGAGCAAGAAGCTCGGCAAATGTGGTGCACACGGTATATTTTTGGGTTACAAAAAAGGCCAGTACAGAGTATTGATGTCTGACACCAACATAGTTCTTCTCACTAGGGATGTTGAGTACACTGCAAAATGGAAGGAATCGGCAGACCACGATTTGTAATGTTCTTTTTGTTCCAGGTTTGGTGGACAACTTGCTGAGCATTTCTCAGCTCACAGTGCAAGAGTTGAACATTTCCTTCAGCAGGAAGAAATGTATCATCAGGAAGAACAGAAGAGATCTTCTATATGCTGACTGTGTGAATGGCTTATTATTATCCTATGACGATGTTGATACTGATGTTGATATGCAAAGTAATGAGATGTGTTGTGCAATGTCTACTAACAAATTTTTGCATGCAAATTGTTTCCATGACCATCACAGGAGGCTCGGTCATCTAAATTTTCAGGCCATTGCCAAGATGCCTGATCTGGTAAAGGGGATGACCATTAAACTCTGCAGATTTCACATGAAATGTACCGTATTTTTCGCTCTATAGGGCACACTTTTCCCCCTTCAAAAATGAAGGGGAAATGTGTGTGCGTCCTATGGAGCAAAGACGCCATAGCCCCGCGACCCTCTCCCGGCTGGAGAGGTGACGCGCGGCTATGGCAGGAGCCTCTATAGCCGCGCGTCACCTCTCCAGCTGGGAGAGCGCGTGCGGGGCTAAAGAAGCCATAGCCCCGCAACCCTCTCCCAGCTGGAGAGGTGACGCGCGACTATGGCAGCAGCCTCTCCGCTGCGCCTTTCCGCTGCTCCCTGACCTGCTCTTTGGGGCTGGTGGTGGGCTTCCCCCTGCCAGCCCCAAAGAGCAGGTCGAAAGAAACCTGAAGCCTGGAGAGCGAGAGGGGCCGGTGCACACCAACCCCTCTCGCTCTCCAGGCTTCCAAGGTAGCCGCCTGAACGCACCTTAAACGGCACCTTGTTTTAGAGCGGGAAGACAAGAGGGGGAAAATTCTCTCCCTCTCTGCGCAGCGCCTCCTGCCGCTTCACTGAAGGGGCGCTGGGCAGAGGGAGAATTTTTTTTCTTGTTCTCCCCCCTCTAAAACAAGGTGCATCCTATTGTCCGGTGCGTCCTATGGTGCGAAAAATACGGTAAATCATGTGCAGAACACAAGGTCTAGGTTGCTCCAAAGGGTGAAATAACTGGCAGGGAAGCCAAAGAGCCCTACCAAATTGTGCACGCAGACCTTGTTGGTCCATTAAAGCCATCTTTAGGTAAAGCACAATATTTCATGGTATGGATAGATCAGTTTTCAAGATATATTTATGTTTTCTTGCTCAAGTAGAAGTCAGAAGCGTTTCCTAAGTTCAAGGAATTCTGCGCTTGGCTGCAGAATGCCCACAAGAGACAAGTGGGTTGTCTTTTCACTGACGGCAGAATTCTCTTCTCAGCAGTTTGAAGCTTTTCTAGCTGAGAAAGGAATCCAACAGAGCTCCATGGTAAAATGGTCTCTGTGAAAGGGCAAATCAAACGCTCCAGCAGGGCATGAAATCTCTTGAGTGATGCTAATTTGCCTGATTCATATTGGGCTGAAGTTTTCAATTGTTTTACTTATGTGCATAACAGAAAAATTTCTTCACCAATAGGTTGCATACCTTATGAAAAGTTGTTTGGCAGGAAACCATTTGTTAAACAGTTGAGAATTTTTGGTTCTGACATGTGGGTTCACACACCTCAGAGCACCAAGCTGAGCAAACGTGGTATGCATGGAATATTCGTGGGATACGAAAAAGGTGCTTACAGAGTATTAATGTCTGACACGAAGACAGTGAGATTCACTAGGAGTGTTGAATATAATGCAAAGTGGGGAGAAAATGTAGGAATTTTCCAATGTTATCCTGATACTAATAATGATGAGAAATCTGATGATGACACAGGTTCAGACACCAGTTCGGTGAGAGGTGGTAGTGCTGCTGATGACAGCGATGACACGGCAAACTACAAGAGTGCAAAGGCCTCACTCAGACCATCCGAAGAGTCTGACACTGATTGGGGTCTGGAGCCACAGTTTACTATTGGCCGTGATTCTCCTAAGAAAGAGGAGATTAATCCTGAAGACTTGTGCATAATTCGCAGATCTGAAAGAGCCACAAAGGGCAGACCACCTAAAAGATTTGTTGATGAGTTTGAAAAGACAGCTACAACTGTTATAAATAACTCAGGGAAGATTCAAGAGCCTTCAAGCTTCCAAGAGGTCAAAGAGTTAACCTCGAAGGATGCTGAACCATGGTTAAATGCCATGCAGGCTGAGCTAAATTCCTTAGAGAGAAACGAAACATGGGAACTAGTTCCAATGGTACCAGGAATGAAGCTAATTGATAGCAAATGGGTCTTTAAGGCCAAGACAGACCAGAATGGCAAGGTAGTGAGACATAAGGCCAGGTTGGTCGCAAGAGGATTTTCACAGGTACTAGGTCAAGATTATCACGAGACCTACTCTCCCACCATGAAGTATGAGAGCATTAGGCTTATGCTCAAAATTGCTGCAAAGGAGAAACTAAATGTTTCTCATCATGATGTCAACACTGCATTTCTGTACGGGGACCTGGGTGAACAGATTTATATGCATTCACCTGACGGAATATAGGTAAAGAAATGATTGATTTGTGTTCTAAAAAAATCCTTGTATGGTCTCAAACAAAGTGCCCGGTGTTGGAATACTTAATTAACAGAGACATTGTTTTCTCTAGACTTTCATCAAGGCAAAGCAGATCCATGTTTGTTTATCAAAACAAACTGTATTGTGTATGCTTTGTTGATGATCTTTGCTTTTGGAAAGATCAGGCTTTGTACAAAATAACCCTAGCTCAACTGAAGGAGCATTTTGATATGAAAGATCTTGGCAATGTAACAAACTATCTTTCTCTGGAGGTAGAAAGAAACCAGGGAGGTGATATCTTGGTACACCAATCACAGAAAATTGCTAATGTATTGACCAAACTGAATTTGGTTGACGCAAACCCTGTAGATACACCAATGGTGACAGGCTGTTAGATGACACTGACAAAGCATTTTCTGATGTTGCTCTGTACAGATGTATTCTAGGCAAGCTAAATTTTATTGCCCGGTGTTCGAGGCCTGATATAGCTGTCAGCACTAATTTGCTGAGCAGACACACTAACAATCCTACGATTAAAGACTGGAAGGCACTGAAACGCATAGCACGCTATTTAAAGAGGTCTATGCACTACAGACTAAAATTTACCAACCAAAAATCTGGAGGTCTTGAGATTTTTGCAGATGCAAGTTTCAGAGGTGACATCACAGACAGCAAGAGCACTTCTGGAGTGTGCTACATGTATAACCAATGTATTTTCGAATGGTCATGTAAAAAGCAGACAACAGTAAGCCTAAATTCTTACAAGGTTGAATTGAATGCACTGTCATATGCACTTCTAGATTGTGAATGGTTATTACAGCTGTTTAAAGACCTAAGAGTGAATGCGAAATGTCCTATTTAAATGTATCAGGACAATACAGCATGTTTGTCTTTACTCACTACAGAGGGATGTAAGCAAAGAACACTTACAATTAAGATTACAACGTGCAAGGGAGTGTATTCAGAAAGGACTTATTCAAGTGTCCTACATGCTGGGAAATGAAATTCCAGCCGATCTGTTATCAAAAGTTGTTAACAGGGAACAACTTCAGATTTATATACAGCGGTTGCAGTTAGGCTGAAACACTGCAGCTACGGGTTACTTGAAATGGGGGAGGATGTTAGGATTTCACCCCTCCCTATGCTGCAGTTATAGGATTGTTGGATCACGTGTCTGTATGTAATGCATTTCAGCTGCTGATTGCTACAGCTATATAAGCAGAAAGGGAGATACACTGTTTGCTCCCTTCCTCCCACTGTTCTCTCACAGTGATGTTTTGTTTCAGCATTCTCTCCGAGGAAGAGAAAGAGGAACCATGTTTATTTTGTATTGTTTGTACTGTTATGTTTGATTTCGTTACAATAAATAAGGATTAGATGTTACACCTCAAGGCTAACGTGTCTATTTTGGACTCTGCTGGTCGTGTGCTCATGTCCCAGGAGGGTATGGGTCGCATCAGCATGACGGGAGACTGGAGTGATAAATCCTGGGCGACGCTGCATTGGGGGAAGGCACAAGGCCTCGGCGTTATCTCCCAACAAATGTAACTATTTTCCAAACTTATCCCATTGATGATGGCTCAGATGGGGAATCTGATAATGACAGTGACAGTGGGAGCACAGGTAGAAGTTCCACTGATGCAGCAGATTACCAGAGTGCAATTACATCGCTCAGACCATCAGAACAGTCTGATCGAGAATTGGAGGAACCACTGTTCACTATGAGTCACTATTCTCTCAAAGAAGAGAAGCCCTATAAAGAAGACCTGTGCCTGATGCGCAGATCTGAAAGAGCTATGGGGGGAAAGCCCACTAGGTATGCTCGTGAGTTTGCTAACACTGCTGTTGCAAATATAACTGTGGCTAGCAGCTCAGGACAGGTTTCAGAGCCTGAGGTCTTGCAAGGGGTACAGGGTTTGTCCTCAAAGGATGCGAAACCACACTCAAAGGCTGCAAGGGTCAACACTGTTTCTTCAGACAGGAACAGAGCTAAGGCTCTAGTCCCATGGAAGGAAGGTAACCAGAAGTGCAAAATGGTCAGGCACGAGGCCAGTCCAGCTGCAGGGAGTTCCAAACGTGGAACGGGTACTACAGGGGTATATTATGTGTATGACAACAGTATGTTTACTTCACTTACTGCTGTGTTAGCCTATGCAGCATTGGTTACCTGAAATGGGGGAGAGTGTTAACATTTCACTCCACCGATGCTGCATTTGAGTTTGTTGTAAATCACATGCCTGTCTGAGAAGACTGTGGGAACGGAAGACAGCCTTATCTCTCTTTCATTGTATGTACTTTGGACTGTACTTTCACTTCTTCTGTTCTCTCGCCGCTGGAGAGAACGGACGCCATTATGCTGTAGTCTGTGTTAGGATTCTTACTCCATGTTTGAAGTCTTGGGATTGTTGTCTATCACATGATGGTGTGTTTTCATCCCACAGTGTCGGAAGTGACGAAGACAGGATGTTTATGTTACTGTGTTCCGTGAAGTGGGACTATTGTCTTTTGTTCTTTTTCTCTTTGCCGTCTGATAAGAAAGAGGAAGCAGCTAAGTCTGAATGCTCCAAGTGTATTATATGTAAATAAAAGTAGATTAGCCAAAATGCTGTGCTGCTGAGTTCTGTTACGCAAACTGCAAATACTCTGCAGGATCCCTAAGTGTGCTGATGCTTCTTGGTATCAGTCGCTGTGATGTTCCGTCTGATGAAAGCTTTTGAAGCTCCCGGCCGACCGACGAGGAGGGAGAGAAAATGCCAGTTGGGCATGTGTCTCTGCCAGGGTCCTACACGCGAGTAGGATGATCCTAACATGGTCATGGGCCCAGGGATCGGGGCCACAGACCCAGTGCCAGCAGAAGAAGGACCGTGGGCTGTTTTTGTCCCAGTTGGAGTCTCCTGGAACTGGCAGAGTGAAGGCAGAAGGAGACAGTCTGTGAGTATAGCAAATGCCTAAAAGTGAAAGTAAAGACAGGCTGGACTGTTTTTTGTGCCCGTGCACAGAAGAAGGCGAGAGCCCTTTGAAGTTCTTGCCAGGCACTAATTACAGCTGGCAGAAGCAGAAGTAGGCTTGATTTATAGTGGCCGTCTGATAAGGACTGTAAAAAGGTAGTTTCAGCTTGAACTAAGCTGTGGAATAGACCTTTCTAGAAGGGGCAAAAATCCCACTCCCTAAGTTACGTAGAGGAAATGGGAAAAGCTGCTTTTCGACAGAGAGAGAAAAGCTGCTTGGTGCTGCAAGCCTTTGCCAAGAATGTAGCCCTGATTTATGTGCTACAAAGGGAGGACATTTCCCGATGCTTCTGAATCATTCCCTGAGCAGAGAATGGGTAGCGGCAAAAAGTGAAAGCTGGAGGAGTGCTGCGGCAAGACTTGTGAAGCTATGGGGGAGTAAGTCCCCCGATGAAGCTGCATAATAGCAGACAAGGCAAAAAGCCTGGGAATAATTGGGGGGGGGGTTGTTTTGTTCCCGGAACTGAAAAGGCAGTTTGAGACAAAGGCTGTGTCTTATGCCAGACAGTGTGTATGTTCAGCAGGAATTGAAGCTGCGTCACACGATGGACACTTCAAGATGGCGGGGGCTGCTAAACGGGATGCCAGAGAGGTTCGGAGGGCTAGATTTGCTGTCTCCGATGCCCACACGCAGTGGGAGGCAATTGCTGAGCGGACTGCCAGAAGTAATACCCCAGGGAAAGCTGATACAGTATCCCAGAGAGGGTTGTGTTCCTGACACTGAAAGCTTCACAGAAGAGAGGCTTTTGAAGGAAGAATGCACAAGGGGGGGGGGTGTTTCCTGTTCCTGTTAAGGGCGAGAAATCTCCAAAGCAGGAGTAGCAAGGGGAGTTGACTGCCATGTCATCCCAATCTTCACTGCAACCAGCAGGGCCAGAGATGCAAAGATGCAGCGCAGATATGGTGACTAGCTGTTCCAGTACAGAGATGCAAGAATCTTTTGTGCTAGATTCTGAGGCGAAGAAACACCTTTGTGGAAGATGGAACTGGTTCACCGCGTGTACACCACAGAAGGGTCTGATCCACCAGTCGGGTGGAGACTTCTTGGAGGTACATAGCACCGGGATCGTGGAACCGAAAAGCTGTAAAGTTGTGATGTCTAATGCAGTGTTTCCCAACCGGTGTTCCGCGGCACACTAGTGTGCCGTGAGAGGTTGGCTGGTGTGCCGTGGGAGGGAGGCGGGCGAGTCGGGCGGTGAGAGGCGGCGGCAGCGAGGATCCGCGTCGAGCCGGGGACGGCTCCGCGGTGGTGGTGCCGAGGTTTCTCTCTCCATTCTCCCCTCACACACACACACAGGAAGATCAGCTGACAGGACCCAGCCAATGGGGCGGCGGCGGGGCAGCGCGTGCAAAAGGGAGGAGCGCGAGACAGCGGACGAGGAGGAGGCCGGCATGTCCGGGCAGCAGCAGCAACAACAGCAGCAGCAACTCCCGGCGATGGCTCCTCAAGCCCCGGGCAACCCTACTCCCTCACCGGCCTCGGCCGCCCTCCTGCTCCACCCGCCGCCGCCTCCCCCGCCGCCGCCGGCCACCTCGGCCCCGCCGCCGCCCCCTCCTCCGCCCGCTATCGCCGCCACCACCACAACAGCCGCCGCCGCCTCAGCTGCCGCCGTCCCTCAGTCCCTCGCTTTGCTGCGCTGCCTCCTCCCCCCCCCACCCTCAAAGCTTGGAGGTTCCCCGGCAAGGGGGAGGGGAAAAAATTGAAAACTTTCACTTTCGTGCGTCCCTCCCGGCGTGACGCTGCGCGCTGACGTCACGGGGCTGTAATGGTGGTGTGCCGCGAGATTTTTTTCTTCAAACAAGTGTGCCTTTGCCCAAAAAAGGTTGGGAAACACTGGTCTAATGTGTTTTTCATTCCAGGTTGAGAAGCCCAGCTGATGCAGCCTGGATGTTCTGTTTATGTCAACAAACAGCGTGCAACCATCCAGAAGAACGAAAGCGACATTATAAATGGCTTGTTCTTACTATGTTGTGATGTTAACATGGGGGATGGTGGGAAAGTTGGAGAGACAAGTGATGCTATGTCTGATAACCATCTTTTTCATGCAGGATGTGTGCCTGGGTCTTCCAGATTGCTGGTGTCTGACACGAAGATGGTCAGGTGTACCAAATGTGCTCAGGACAAAGCAAGGAAGGAGGTGATATGGGTATCTTACAAAGGCACCCTATTGGTAATGGAGATTCTGATGTATGGATTCAGAGGTAACAGACTGACACGCTCAGCAAACATAGTTTGCAAGGCCTTTCCCTGGATTCAGACAAAGGTTCTGCTAGGGACTGCGACAAGGTAAACCCAAGATGTGCAAAGGGACCAACAGATGGGTCTGACATGTGGGTGCAGACGTCACAAGGCAGGAAGCATAGATTCTTCCTCGGGTATGGTGGCTTGTACAAAGTACTGAGACCTCATGCCAAGATGATTTTACTCACTAGGGATGTTGAGTGCAGTGAAAAATGGGGAGGAAATGTGTGTGTTTTCCAAGGCAACCCCATTGCTTCAGACTCAGATACTGAGTCTACTGCTGATGCTGAAAGTGAGGCGAGTTCCACTGATACAGTGAAAGACATGCGCCTGGTGTACAGATCTGAGACAGCTACCACCAGGTATGCTCAAGAGTTTGCTAACACAGCTATTGCAGTTTTAGCTGTGGCTAGTGGCTCGACACAGGTCTTGGAATCCGAAGTCTTGAAAGGGATACAGGGTTTGTCCTCAAAGGACGGGAAACCACACCCAAAGGCTGTAAGGGTAGACACTGTTTCCTTGGAGAAGAAAGCTGAACTGTTGGTACTAAAGGGTTAAGAGGTAACAAGTCGTTCTAATCACTGAGCAGCTGGAAGTCTTTAAGCATCCAGGAATGTGAGTTAGTTTGTATAAATAGTCAGTTCACCCGTGTGTTTTCTCTCTCCCCCCGTGTTTGGTAATATGAGTTAAGTTTAGAGTAAAGTTTTCTTTATGCCGGAGATAAAAGCATGTGTGCTTTATTGCCAGGGTTTTTCTTTTGTAAATAAAGTTTTTTAACTGAGTTCCAAAGTGCTTGCTCCAGGATTCTTCATTGAAAGGTACTGACTCTCCTGCCTTCTTCAACCACTGCACGAAATTCTCTGCTGAGATAAGATTTATGGCGTTGGAAGCGCACTGGACGTTTACTTAACATTAAACTAATTAAAGTTTAATGGACATGAACCATGTCTGTCAGGGAACTGACATCGGAGCCAGAGGCGGAGGGAAGGCTCCCAAGTGATGCTGGAGAGGGACCCAGCAGGGAGAGAGGCAGCTCATCAGCTGGGGAAGGAAATCAGCGCAACACCATGGATAAAGGGGGGCAATGGGGGAATCGGCGAGAGGGCTCCAGGACTCCTCGCCGGACACCAGCGGGGAGAGCACGGGTCCTCCGCTACCCACACCCTCCCTGCGCAGAAGACTTCCACGCAGGGAGAGTAGGAGGAGACTTGGCGTCAAACAGCTTTTATGCTGGAAAAGGTTTAAGAAACGCCCACTGACGGATTCTGCTAGCGACTGAAACAGCCACGAAGTGAAGGGCTGTCCAGACAAAAAGGTTTAACCAGGCAACCTAGCCAGGAGTGGCGGCAACTTACGCACGAGCAACCTCTATTATTATTACAATGTCCAAAGGCCATGTGTGCCAACACCGATTCCTC
This sequence comes from Podarcis bocagei, assembly GCF_964188305.1. Taxonomy (NCBI): domain Eukaryota; kingdom Metazoa; phylum Chordata; class Lepidosauria; order Squamata; family Lacertidae; genus Podarcis; species Podarcis bocagei. The sequence continues at coordinate 72,828,717 of NC_138131.1, forward strand.
AGAGAGGAATGAGGCTAGGGTTCGAGTCCCAACAAAGCCAGGTGTGAAAGTTCTTGATAGTCAGGAGAACTATGACGCCAAGACTAGTCAGAAGTGCAAGATGGTAAGGCCCAAGGCCAATCCAGTTGCATGTAGTTCCAAAGGTGGAACGGATGGTACAGGGGTATACTGTGTGTATGACATCTGTATGGTTGTTGCAGTTACACTGATGACTACAACACTGCTCATGCATCGGGGGAGGATGTTAGGATTCTTGCTCCGTGTCTGCAGTCATGGGATTGTTGTCTATCACATGATGGTGTATGTTTTCATTCCACAGTATGGGAAGTGACGGAGACAGGATGTTTATGTTACTGTGTTCCATGAAGTGGGACTATTGTTTTTTGTTCTTTTTCTTTTTGCTGTCTGATGAGAAAGAGGAAGTATTATATGTAAATAAAAGCAGATTAGCCAAAATGCTGTGCTACTGAGTTCTGTTACGCAAACTGCAAATACTCTGTAGGATCCCTAAGTGTGCTGATGCTTCTTGCTATCAGCCACTGTGATGTTTGGGCTGAAGAAAGCTTTTGAAGCTCCCGAACGACTGACCAGGAGGGAGAGAACATGCCAGTCAGGCATGAGTCTCTGCCAGTGTCCTACACGTGAGTAGGACGATCCTAACAGTCTGTATATAGAGTGTAAATAAATAGTAGCTTAGATCTACAAAGTCCCACGCTTGTTGCTGCGTAACGCTAGAAGTATAGTGTGCATAAATCAAGCTGATTTATGTTGCTGGAGCACCCTGGAGAAGGAGGGAGATGCCTTTTTCAGTGCTGCACACATCGGAGGACACTCGGAGTTTCAGGGGCTTGCAGGCGGCCCCAGGGCAAATTCCAGCAGTTGAATCCCAACACTAAGTAAAAGCAAAAACAAAAGAAGTGCCATGGTCGGATCACTTCCTGCGATCCTTCACTTTTCTGCGATCCATCACTTTTCCGCGACCCTTCCCCTCTGCAGGGAGGTGGGACCGATTCGGATGGTCTGCCCCCGCCACTTAATGGATCCAAATGTGTCAGGGGTCTGCCTTCAAGGGAGGGAGGAGAGACAGGAACGTACAGACAGCCTCCTCCTTTGTTGAGCAGCTGCACCTTGTCAGAGTCTGGTGAAAGCGAGCCTTTAGGAGAAACGGATGACGAGAGAAAGGGGGGGAGGATGCAAAGGCTCAGTCAGGCTGAGATGAGCCACGACACCACTCCCAGGGAGTTGGAAGTGCCTCTTCCGTCGCATAGTTTTTGCCAGAGAATTACACGTAAGGAAAAGAGGGGGAGAGGGGTTTTCCTGGGCTTTTATGCTGGAGGGCAAACAGGAAGAAGGCACTTCCGGAATCTGCTAGTGATTGAGGCAGGCATTGATTTTGGACCTCTGGACTGTACATAGTTTTGCATTCAATAAAACCTGTAAAAGACAGGTGGGAGTCCTGGCTGTTATCTTCGTGAGCAACCACACACACTCCTCACAAAATGGTTTCCAGAGAGTGGTAGGGAATGTTTTATCCCATGTTGATGGCCTTTCAGCGGATTCCCTGGTGAACTGCTGGAATGCGGAGTTAACCAGGGCTATCGACTGTCTGGCTCCAAAGCGCTCCAACTGAATGGAGCCCGGACAGCCCCGTGATGTTCTCCAGAGCTGAGGGCGATGAAACAATCACTGAGACAGCTAGAGAACCAGAACCAGTGAAGGGGGTGAATGTCTTGCGTGAGTGTCTGGAGATGGTTGGAGGATGGATGGCGGCTAACAGATTGAGATTGAATCCTGACAAGACAGAAGTACCGTTTCAGGGGGGCAGGGGGTGGGTGGGGGACTGTCACCATCAGTGTTTCTGCTGGGTTTGCATCAACCAAATTCAGCCTGGTTTTTTCTGTGTTTGGTGTACCAGAAAATTACCTGCTTGGTCTTTCTCCACCTGCAGAGAAAGATAGTTGGATACCTCACTGTCAGGGAACTGACATCGGAGCTAGAGGTGGAGGGAAGGCTCTCAAATGATGCTGGAGAAGGGCCCAGCAGGGAGAGAGGCAGCTCCGCAGATGGGGAAGCAAATCAGCGCAACACCAGGGATATAGAGGGGCTGATGGGGGAATCGGCTCCAGGGCTCTTCACCGGACACCAGCAGGGAGAGCACGGGTCCTCCGCTACCCACGCCCACCCTGCGCAGAAGACTTCTGCGCAGAGAGAGTAGGAGGAGACTGGGTGTCAAACAACTTTTATGTCGGAAAAGATTTAAGAAACGCCCACTGACGGATTCTGCTAGCGACTGTGGCAGCCACGAAGTGAAGGGCTGCCCAGACTGAAAGGTTTAGCAAGGCAACAAAGCCTGGAGAGGCGGCAACCTACGCACGAGCAACCCATACACATTACAGCAATCCGTCAGTTCCTGACGTCGCTCGTGCACAGCGACAGGCAGGCAGCATCATGAGCAAAACCGGAGAAGCTGGCGCCACGGAGGGAGCAGCTGGAGGGCAAAAACTGGTGGAGAGGAACCGAGATTTGGAACAGCATGTGGCTCTGCTGACGGCGCGGCTGGACGAAAGGCGGTCTCAGGATGCTCAGGTCAGACCCACCCCCGTAGCAAGGAAGGTACCGGGACTGGTACACAAGTTTGGAGGGAAACCCCAGGACTACAGTGCGATCCGAACGGAAATAGAGTACGCTTTGGAACTGCAACAGAAGGATTTTGCAGACGATGGGGAGAGGGTTGCCTATATTGTTGGACATCTGCAGGATGGGGCCAGAGATTTGATCAGGCCCCTAATGGCAACGCAGAATGCCGCGATGGATGCGATCCAGGCGATGGATGCGATGTATTCCAGTGATGTACAGCAAAGTGTGACTCGGTGGGAACTGATGGGTTGCAAACAGGGGAACCAGTCAGTTAGAGACTACTGGTCACGCTTTGCCATGTTAGTCCACCGGCTCGGGTGGGATTTGGACTCGGAACCTATCCAAATGCTGTTTGAGGAGGGGTTGTCCCCAACGGTGAAGGGCGAGCTTTCCCGCGCACCCCGCCCGCAGTCGATGGATCAGCTGACCAAGGCTGCGCTTGCGATTGGTGTAAGGCAGGAAGCGCGGACCCAGGAGAAGCGGGAAGGGAGAGAGCAACGTTACCATGACTACCGCATTGCTGAAATACCAAGGCAGCCTTCCCTGCCGGCGGAGCCCATGGAAATAGATGGGGCGCGTGCGGGGGAGATTTCAAACTCCAGTGAAGGTCGCAAAAGAGAGGGAAAGGATGGGAGAACCACCAAGAAGTGTTTTCTCTGCCAGCGGCCAGGACATTTTGCCAGGGTCTGCCCGCAAAGAAAGGCCTGGCAAGGGATGGTGGGAGCTGCAGGGGGTGAGGAGGAGATGGTAAAGGAGCAGGGAAACGCCAAAGCTTGGCTGCCACTCAGCGGGCACAGCAGCCAGGCCAGCAACCAATAGAAGTGCCCAAACCAGACCCCCCCAGGGCGGCTATAGCCATAGAAGTGGTGCTAGAACTCCCGAATGGGCACCCAGTCAAGGTGAAGGGGCTGTTGGATTCAGGCAGTTCCTGCAATTTCTTCAGCAAGGACTTTGCACTAGAGCACCAGCTCCACCTGCTGCCCCTGGATTTCCCCTTGCAAGTAACCACCATTGATGGCAGGGAGCTTCTGGGAGGGGAAGTGACGCACCAGACCCCACCAATGAGAATGAGGGTTTCCAGGCACATGGAGACTATCGCCTTTCACGTAGCCTCACTGGCAGGGCCCCCAATAATATTAGGCATGAGCTGGCTAGCACAACATGATCCAGTGGTGGCATGGCATCAGAGAACGGTCACCTTTGGGTCCGCTTACTGCTTGGAACACTGTCTAGGGGGAGAAACCCCAAGGATGACTGTGGCCAGGGTGGCTGGGATAGCTGTGGAGCCGAAAGGGGAGGTGCCACCACAATATGCTGACCTGCAGGAGGTCTTCAGCGAGAAGGAGGCAGATAAGACTACCCCCACATAGGCCCTTTGACTGCCAAATCAACTTGCTCCCTGGGGCGCAGCTACCAGTGGGTAAACTGTATGCCATGTCGGACAGGGAGATGAAGGAGTTGCGGGAGTTTATTGACAAGAACCTGAAGAGGGGGTTCATAAGGGAATCAAAGGTGGTGGGGGGCAGTCCGGTGTTCTTTGTGGACAAAAAAGGGACTAACCAGCCCAGATTGGTCGTAGATTTTAGGGCGTTAAATTTGGTATCAGAACCCGTGACCTTCCCAATGCCCAGGATTGACGACATTTTAACACGGGTGAGGCAGGGGAAGATTTTTACCAAGCTGGACCTCAGGGGAGCCTACAATTTGATTAGGATGAGGGAGGGGGACGAATGGAAGACCACAATGTTCACCCCCCTGGGGGCCTTTGAGTACTTTGTTATGCCATTTGGATTACAGTCAGGCTCTGCCTGTTTTCAAGCTTTCATGCACCACATGTTGGGGTCCCTGCTGTACAAGAACTGCGTAGCCTTCTTGGACGACGTCTTAATCTATTCGGACAATGAGAAGCAACATGTCAGAGACGTCAGGGAAGTGCTGAAGAGACTGCAGAAGCACCAGTTGTGGGTCAAGCTGGAGAAATGTCAGTTTCACGCCAGAGAAGTCGAGTTTTTGGGGTACAAGTTGTCAGACAAAGGCTTAGCGATGGACCCAAGCAAGGTGCAGGCAGTGCTGGAGTGGAAGGCTCCCAAAACCCGGAAGGATGTGCAGAGGTTCCTAGGGTTCAGCAACTTCTACAGGAAGTTCATCAAGAACTTCGCCCACTTGACAGCACCCATTACAGACTGTCTCAGTAGCAAAAGGAAGTTCGCCTGGACAGAGGAGGCCCAACAATCCTTTGAAAAACTGAAGAAGGCGTTCACATCGGAAGAGCAGCTCCTGCACGTGGATCTGGAGAAACCCATGAGGCTAGAGACCGACGCGTCCGACAGAGCCATTGGGGCGGTTCTTTTGCAGCCAGGGAGGAGCAAGCAGGAATGGAGACCGTGTGCCTTCTTCTCAAGAAAGCTGAACAAGTCGGAGCAAAACTATACGGTGTATGACCTCGAACTGCTTGCGATCTATGCGGCGTTTCGGCGATGGCGACATCTACTAATAGGGGCGCAGCACAAGATCCAGGTTTGCACAGATCACAAGAACTTGGAATACTGGAGGACCGCACGAGTGCTCAACCAGAGACAGATTCGATGGGCACAGGAGTTCTCCAAGTTTTCCTTCGAAATCCGATACATGCCAGGAGAGGAAAATGTGAGAGCAGATGCTCTCTCCCGGAAACCGGAGTACTTGGAAGCAGAGGGGCCACCGGAGATCCGACACGTGATCCCCGAGGACCGATGGGTGTGTGGGGGAACCTTGGTGGGGCAAGGAGAACTGGCTGGACTTACTAGAAACGACGTGTTCGCACAAACTAAAATCCGGGAACTCCGAGACGGAAGAGAAACCCAAGGAGGGTTTGAGGAGAAGGAAGGGGTGCTGTACTATAAGGGGGTGCTGTATGTACCGGGGGAGACCCTACGAGGGAAGGTACTCAAACAACTCCACGACAACCCCACAGCGGGGCACTTTGGACAGCACAAAACCATGATGCTCGTCACCAGGCAGTTCTGGTGGCCCAGGGTGAGGGAGGATGTACGGGAATATGTACGGGGTTGCGACCGCTGCCAAAGGGCAAAGGGGGAGCGGACCGCCCCAGCAGGATTACTGGAACCCTTACCCACGCCGGGGAAACCTTGGGAGGTGGTATCCATTGATTTTATGACCAATTTGCCCAAGTCCCGGGGGAAGACAGCGGTCATGGTAGTGGTTGATCTACTAACAAAAATGTGCCATTTTATAGCTTGCTCACATGCGGTCACGGCAGAGGAAACAGCCAGGTTGTTTGTACATCACATCTTCCGGTTGCATGGGGCTCCTTCGAGGGTCATCTCCGACCGCGGGAAACAATTTACTTCCCATTTCTGGAGGAAGCTCATGAGCTTGCTGCAGGTCGAAGCGGGCTTCTCTACAGCGAGACACCTAGAAACCAACGGGCAAGCAGAAAGAACGAACAGTATTCTCCAGCAATACCTACGTTGCTACGTCAGCGAGAGGCAGAACGACTGGGTAGAAAAATTAGCGCTGGCTGAATTTGCGTACAATAACGCTGAACATGTGTCAACGGGAATGAGCCCGTTCATGGCCAATTATGGGTGTCACCCCAGGGCCTTCCTGGGGAGTGGGGAGGAAGGTTGGAGTGTACCGGCAGCAGAGCAGTTTGTGGAAGAAATGGAAGCCCTGCACCAGCAACTTAAGATGAACTTGGAGCGGGCCAAGGAAATTTACAAGAGGCAGGCAGACAAGCGCCGTAGGCAAGGGGGGACCATACGGGTGGGAGATCGGGTGTGGTTGTCAACCCAAGGGTTCCCTTTAAAGGGGGGGTGCAAAAAGTTGCAACCCAGGCGGCTGGGACCGTTTGAGGTAACACAGCAGGTGAACCCCGTGGCATTCAAGCTCAAATTGTCAGACAGCATGAAGATACACCCGGTGGTCCATAGGTCCCTACTCTCGCCGTACAGGGAAGGAAGGGGATTCCCGGGGCGAGAGGGAGAAGTCACCACAAACCCGCAGGTAGAAGAGAGGGAGCACCACAACTTGGCCACAGAAATACTTGATTCAAGGTGGCGAGGGCGCCAGGTGGAGTACTTGGTGGCTTGGGAGGGAGAACCCGGGTCGGAAAACACGTGGGTTCCCGCGGAGGCAATCACTGACGGGTATCTGGTGGAGGAATTCCACCGCCTGTTCCCAGACAAACCCAAACCACTAGCGAGATTCTGGGAGGAGCAATTTGGAACCACAGACGATGAAGAGGATTTTGTGGGGTTTTCTGTCTCCGAAGGGGAGGGAGAAGAGGCTTCGGAGGAAGAAGAATCAGACTGGGAGGCCCACCCCGCGGGAAGGGAGCAGAGCGGGTGGGAAGCAGGTTTTGAATCCTCAGAGGATGGTGACAGCTCCTTCCGGGGGTTCCCCGCATCGTCGGCCGAAGAAAGGGACGAAGTTGGGTCAACAGGTCGGGCCGGGGGTGGAGGGGGTCCTGGGGGGGAGGTTGATGTCAGGGAACTGATATCAGAGCTAGAGGCGGAGGGAAGGCTCTCAAATGATGCTGGAGAAGGGCCCAGCAGAGAGAGAGGCAGCTCCGCAGATGGGGAAGCAAATCAGCGCAACACCAGGGATATAGAGGGGCTGACGGGGGAATCGGCGAGAGGGCTCCAGGACTCTTCACCGGACACCAGCGGGGAGAGCACGGGTCCTCCACTACCCACGCCCACCCTGCGCAGAAGACTTCCGCGCAGAGAGAGTAAGAGGAGACTGGGTGTCAAACAACTTTTATGTCGGAAAAGATTTAAGAAACGCCCACTGACGGATTCTGCTAGCGACTGAGGCAGCCACGAAGTGAAGGGCTGCCCAGACTGAAAGGTTTAGCAAGGCAACAAAGCCTGGAAAGGCAGCAACTTACGCACGAGCAACGCATACACATTACACTCACCAAGATCCTTCATGTCAAAGTGCTCCTTCAGCTGAGCTAGGGTGCTTTGGTACAAAGCCTGATTCTTCCAAAACAAAAGATCATTAAAAAAACATAAACAATACCGTTTGTTTTGCCCCTCCTCTTTGACAAACACACATGCCTTGGTGAAAACCTAGAGAAAGCAATGTCTCAGTGAGTTTTGTGTCACAACACCTGGCACTCTGCTTGAGGCCATATAGGGACTTCCGTAGTTTACAGACCATTCCCTTCTGTACCTGCACTCCATCAGGTAGAAGCTGTCAGGAAAAAGCACCAAGGCAAAAGCCAGCTCCAGATGGCTGGAATGCAAAACAGGATGTTGTGGTTTGCAGATGTACTGTTGCAGAAAAGGAGGAGTCTATTCTCTGTACTGAGCACCGGATGTTAGCTCAGAGTGTCATGTGACCAGTGCTGGAAGTACAGGGGTGGAGTAGTGACTCTTCTGATGGAGTCTGAAGGGTGCAGTCACGTTTTCTATGTACTGCTGAATGACAGGAATAAAACATGTAAATAGGACTCCTGTCTGTCTCATTTCCCCTCCCTGGGGAGAATGCAGGGAGGGAGAGAAGCAGAGAGAAGCAGAGGGTGTGTTTTCCTCACATCAAGAGGAGAATCGCCGGGTTTATGACCTTGCCTGCTGGGAGACGCAGCGGAGAGGTCATCAAGTATCCAGCTCATTTGCCTGGGGGAGGCCAGTTTACCTCTGACTGTGAGCTGAGATACTAACAGAAGCATATACAGCTCCTCCCCCAAAATCCCGTACAAAAAAAGCTGTGTTCACATCGTGATGAGAAACGTGCAGTTTCTCCTCTGCAACAATCTTGAGCATTAGTCTATGTTGGGAAACTGCCAGGGAGATAGTGTCCATCATGAGCCCCCAAGCTGGCAGTCGGACGTCCATCAATCTCCCGTAGCTCAGGCAGATCCAGCAGTTAGCGACACGAAGCCGTTCTGGAAATTCCTTGCCACATTCCAGGCTTGTGTACACTGTTTATCAGCAGATAAAAGCACAGCCAAAAGTCGCACCGCAGAAGAGCATAATTTTACAGACTTTATTTAGCTTAGAACAGAACAAAAGAAAACACGTCCATCTCAGTCAGCGTCTCTGACCAACTGACAAAACTGAAAGGAACAATAGCAGAACATAAACATCCTGTGACTAGGACATGCACAGACTCTGTTACTTACAAAGCCTGCTCCCTTTTAAGGTGGAACGGAAATATCCTAACATCCTCCCCCTTTCCGTGTAACCTGTTGTACCTGTGGTTCACCCAATTGCAACTTTTGTACATAAACCTTAAGTTGTTCTCTGTTAACAACCTTAGACAACAGATCAGCAGGAATTTCATTTCCTGGCATGTAGGACACCTGAATACACTCCCTTGCACGATGTAGCTTAATCTGCAAGTACTTGGTTCTCTGCTTGCAACTCTCGGAGTTCAGCAAAGCCAAACAAGATCTATTGTCTTGATACACTTGTATAGGACATTTCACAGAAACCCTGATGTCCTTAAACAGTTGCATCAACCATTCACAATCCATGAGTGAAAATGACAGAGCATTGAGTTCTGCTTCACAGGAACTTAGGCTCACTGTTGTCTGCTTCCTGCACAACCAGTCAAACAGGCAGTGATTGTACATGTAGCATACTCCAGAAGTGCTTGTACCATCCGTGGTGTCACTTCCAAAACTTGCATCTGCAAAGATTTCAAGACCTCCAGTCTTCTGACTGGTGAACCTCAGCCTGTAGTGCATAGTCCCTTTCAAATAGCGGGCTATGCGCTTCAGAGCTTTCCAATCCTGAACCGTAGGATTGTTGGCATGTCTGCTAAGCAGATTACAGCTTACAGCTATGTCAGGTCTTGAACATCTGGCAATGAAATTCATCTTGCCTAGAATGCATCTGTACAGCGTTGTGTCAGGAAACGCTTCAGCAGTACTGTCTACCTGGTAACCTGTCACCATCGGTGTGTCTGCTGGGTTTGCATCAACCAAATTCAACCTGGTTAACACATCAGCAATTTTCTGTGTTTGATGTACCAGAAAATTACCTGCTTGGTCCTTCTCCACCTGCAGAGAAAGATAGTTGGATACCTCACCAAGATCCTTCATGTCAAAGTGCTTCTTCAGCTGAGCTAGGGTGCTTTGGTAAAAAGCCTGATTCTTCCAAAACATCAGAAGATCATCAACAAAACATAAACAATACAGTTTGTTTTGCCCCTCCTCCTTGACAAACACACATGGATCAGCTTTGCCCTGGTGAAAACCTAGAGAAAGCAATGTCTCAGTGAGTTTTGTGTTCCAACACCTGGCACTCTGCTTGAGACCATATAAGGATTTCCGCAGTTTACAGACCATTCCCTTCTGTATCTCCATCCCATCAGGTGGAAGCATGAACAGCTCCTCCCCCAAAATCCCGTACAAAAAAACTGTATTAATGTCATGGTGGGAAACATGCAGTTTCTCCTCCGCAGCGATCTTGAGCATCAGCCGAATGCTCTCATATTTGACTGTGGGTGAGTAGGTCTCGTGGTAATCCTGTCCTGGTACCTGTGAAAAACCTCTGGCAACCAATCTGGCTTTGTGTCTGACTACCTTGCCATTCTGGTCTGTCTTGGCCTTGAAGACCCATTTGCTGCCAACCAGTCTCATCCCTGGGACTACCGGTACCAGTTCCCAAGTTTGGTTCCTGTTCAAGGAATCAACTTCAGCCTTCATGGCATTAAGCCAAGGCTCAGCATCTTTAGAGGTTAACTCCTGAACCTCTTTGAAGCTTGAAGGTTCCCACACCTTCTCTGAGCTACTAAGAACAGCAGTTGCTGTCTTAGCAAACTCATCAGCATACCTCTTTGGAGGTCTGCCCTTGGTCGCCCTTTCAGACCTACGTACTAGACGCAAGTCTTCTGGACTCATCTCCTCTTTCTTAGGAGAAAAGTGACCAATGGTGAACAGTGGTTCTTCCAGTTCATTGTCAGACGCATCAGATGGTCTGACTGAGGCCTGTGCGCTCTTGTAGTCTGCTGTGTCATCACTGTCACTGACACCAGCAGCAGCAGCAGCGCCGCCCACTGAACTGGAATCCGAACTCTGATCATCATCATCATCATCATCCTCATCATCATCATCCTCATCATCAGCAGCTTTCTCATCTTTAGCTGCTTGCTTGACATCACCTTCATCCTCCTCTGGGTAACTCTGGAAAATTCCCACATTTTCCCCCCACTTAGGATTGTACTCAACACTCCTTGTGAACTTAATGGACTTAGAGTCAGTCATCCATACCCTGTATGCACCTTTTTCGTACCCCATGAACAAACCATGTGCCCCACGCTTCCCAAGCTTGTTGGTTTGTTGTGTGCGTACCCACATGTCCGAACCAAAGATTTTCAAGTGTTTGGTGTTGGGCTTCTTGCCAAACATCTTCTCATAGGGGGTACAGCCAATGGGTGATGACAATCTGCGATTAACGGTATAAACCAAATTCCCCAGAGCCTCCCCCCAAAACTTATCAGGGAGATTGGCATCATGCAACAAGGTTTTGATTCCTTGCAGCAATGTCTGATTTGCTCTCTCCGCAAGCCCATTCATCCATGGCGATCTGGGCGTTGACATGTCATGCTGGATTCCCTTCTCAGTCAGGAAAGCTTCAAACTGCTGAGAAGTAAACTCCCCGCCCCGATCAGTAAAAAAACAAGAAATACGTTTACCGTGCACATTCTCCAACCAAGCACAGAATGCCTTAAACTTTGGAAACGCTTGTGATTTCTGTTCGAGCAAATACACATGAATGTACCTGGAAAAAGAATCAATCAGAATCATGAAGTACCTTGCTCCTCCTATAGAGGGCGCTAGTGGCCCAACCAGGTCCGCATGTACTAGCTGGTAGGGTTTGGAAGCCTGCCTGCTAGACTCCTTGCCTTTTGGAGCAACCTTCACCTTGTTCTCTGCACAAGATACACATTTCATGTGAAATTTACAGGGTTTGATGTTCAAACCCTCAACCACCTCTGGCATCTTGGCCAGTGCCTTCCAAGAGAGGTGACCAAACCTTCGATGTGCATCGTGAATGCAACCTGCATGAAGAACTTTGTTAGTTGGTGAACAGTGGTTCTTCCAATTCAATGTCAGACGCATCAGATGGTCTGACTGAGGCCTGTGCGCTCTTGTAGTCTGCTGTGTCATCACTGTCGCTGACAGCAGCAGCAGCGCCGCCCACTGAACTAGAATCCGAACTCTGATCATCATCCTCAGCTTCCTCATAATCTCCATCCTCCTCTGAGTGACTCTGGAAAATTCCCACATCCCCCCCCCCCCACTTAGGATTGTACTCAACACTCTTTGTGAACCTAATGGACAGTCATGAATACCCTGTATGCACCTTTTTCGTACCCCATGAACAAACTATGTGCCCCACGCTTCCCAAGCTTGCTGCTCTGTGGGGTGTGGACCCACATGTCAGAACCAAAGATTCTCATGTGCTTGACGTAAGGTTTCTTACCAAACATCTTCTCATAGGGAGCACAACCAATAGGCGATGACAGTCTCCTATTATACGTATAAACAAAAGTATTCAAAGACTCCGCCCAATATTTCTCAGGGAGATTGGCATCATGCAACAAGGTTTTTAGGCCTTGCAGCAAAGTTTGGTTTGCCCACTTGCAAAGTCCATTCTCCCATGGAGATCTGGGACTTGAGAGGTCGTGCTGGAGTCCCTTCTCAGTCAGGAAAGCTTCAAACTGCTGAGAAGTGAACTCCCCGCCTCGATCAGTAAACAAACAGCCAATGCATTTACTGTGAGCATTCTCCAACCAAGCACAGAACGCCTTGAACCTAGGAAACACTTCTGACTTCTGCTGGAGCATAAACACATGAATGTACCTGGAAAAAGAATCAATTAAAACCATGAAGTACCTTGCTCCACCCAAAGAGGGAGCAAGTGGATCAACCAGGTCTGCGTGGACTAGCTGGTAGGGTTTGGAAGCCTGTCTGCTAGACACCTTGCCTTTTGGAGCAACCTTCACCTTGTTCTCTGCACAAGATACACATTTCATGTGAAACTTACAGGGCTTGATGTTCAAACCCTGAACCAACCCAGGCATTTTGGCCAGTGCCTGCCAAGACATGTGACCAAATCTTCGGTGCACCTCGTGAATACATCCTGCATGAAGAACTTTGTTAGTTTGTGCAACACAACAAGATTCAACATTAGATACACCAACAGCTTTGTCATCATAAGTTATCAAGAACAAGCCATCGACAAACTTTGCATGCAAAATGTCCTCTTTGCCCTTCCTGATGACACAGATGCCCTTCTTGAAAGAAATCTCAAAGTTTTGCTCAGTCAGCTGTGGGATGCTGAGCAAATTGTCTGCAGAATCTGGAACAAAAAGTACTTTGCTGATGATTGTATGCAGACTTGCCAGTTTCACTGTCCCGACTCCTGCAACTCTCAGAGTCTTACCATCAGCCTGCTGAATTTCCCCAGCCTGAGGTGTGAAGGAAATAAACAGATGCCGATCCTTCGCTACGTGCGTCAACGCTCCTGAATCCACAACCAATCTGCCTTTGGAGAAGCAGTTCCAGCAAACAAAGCCTTGTTTTTCACCAGCTTGGGTTTCTTGCCCCCCTGCTTCTGGCCATCTGCAGGCTTCTTCTTTTGTTTCCCTCCAGCCTTTGGGCAATGACACTGAATGTGACCTTGATTTCCACAGTTGCAGCACTTCACAGCTGCCAACGCCTTGGCTCCCCCTGGAGGCTGGAATGCTGTGCCACACTGCTCCCCCTGAAGCACACAAGCTGGTTCAGCTGCATTCCTCCAATCATATTTGTTTTGCAAGGTCACCAAAACGTTTGAAGCAGTGAGCTCCTGCGCAGGAAGAGTTGCCAGCTGGCTCGCCACAGCGCAGCAGCTCACATCTAAAGAATCCAGGATAAGGATTGCAAACAGAGATTCTGGCATGTTGAAACCTCTTTGAGTCAATTCCTGTCTGAGTTTCTGTAACTCTCGGACATGACTTCTGAGGTCCCCCCCCCCCCGGCTCCAAGCACTTCTTGTGCAGCTTTTTGAAGTAAAGCAACACAGACCTAGCTTCTTGTTGGAGATGTGAGGCCTGAAGCCCCTCCCACATCTCACGCGAGCTGGTCTTGCCAGCCAGGGTAATTAACTCTTCTGGAGCTACTGAGAGCAGAATTACCCCCATGGCTCTTGAATCTTGTACAACCCATGCATCAATCAGAGGTGCTTGGGGGTCCTCAGAAACAGTGTGCCACACACCAAGCCTTCTCAACTGGCCCTTGCAGTGCCTTGCCCAGGTCTGATAACTGTGGCCATTAAACTTTGGGCACGGAACCCCATCTGAGGCTTGTAAAAGATCCATTCCTGCTCTTCACGCAAGCCTTGGAACTGGATACAATTTACAATCAGCCTTATCTTAAGCACGTCGTAAATCAGACATAGCGTGCTTCTCTCGCCGGCCTAATTGGTTCTTGGCACAGACTTCAAAAGCCTTCTAGCTGTGGCCGGGACAATCAGCTTCACATACCTCTGTCTCTGCTGGGAGCCATCGGCAGTCTTACTCTCCTGTAAGCGCCATGGATCTGGGCCCGAAACCCTTTTGTTGGGATACTGCCAGGAGTCGGGGGCATCAGGCAGGCATCAGACAGGCCCCCAGCTGGCTCCAGCCACCAGTTGGCAGCCGGTCTCCCTTGGAACAGCATCAAACAGTGACACAAGCCTCAGATACGTTTAGAGACCCGTGCACGCTCTGTCAGCAGAGTGTGTAAATCACCTCACAGCAGAAGAGGCAGGCAGAGAGATGTGCAAGCATAATGTACAGCATTTATTCAGCATAGTTCAGGAACAAAGGAAAACATGTCTGCATCCCTTCGTGTCCAGCAAAACAGCAAAGCAAAAGCTATATGCAAACGGAAGTTCCCAGCGAGTGCTGAAAGTAAACAGGCATGTGACACACAACAGCCTGTTCCTGAATGGGGCAACTGTGCCCCTGAAGGACCAGGTGCGCAGCCTGGGAGTCATTTTGGACTCACAGCTGTCCATGGAGTCCCAGGTTAATTCTATGTCCAGGGCAGCTGTCTACCAGCTCCACCTGGTACGCAGGCTGAGACCCTACCTGCCTGCGCACTGTCCCACCAGAGTTATACATGGTCTGGTTATCTCCTGCTTGGACTACTGCAATGCGCTCTATGTGGGACTACCTTTGAAGGTGACTTGGAAAGTACAACTAATCCAGAATGCAGCAGCTAGACTGGTGACTGGGAGTGGCTGCCGAGACCATATAACACTGGTCCTGAAAGACGTACCTTGGCTCTCAGTATGTTTCCCAATACAATTCAAAGTGTTGGTGCTGACCTTTAAATCCCTAAACACCCTTGGCCCAGTATACCTGAAGGAGCGTCTCCACCCCCATCATCCAGCATGAACACAGAGAACCAGCACCGAGGGCCTTCTGGCGGTTCCCACTGCGAGAAGTGAAGTGACAGGGAACCAGACAGAGAGCCTTCTCAGTAGTGGCGCCCTGTGGAACGCCCTCCCATCAGATGTCAAGGAGATGAGTAACTATATTACCTTCAGTAGATATCTGAAGGCAGCCCTGTATAGGGAAGCTTTTTAAGGCTTAATGTTTTACTACGTCTTTATATACGCTGGAAGCTGCATATGGAAGGCAGGGTACAAATAAATTATATTATTATTATTATTATTATTATTATTATTATTATTATTATTATTATTATTAATATTATTATTATTATTATTATTATTGGAATGCCATTTGTTGTCCAGCCTTCTCGATATTCTCATACATCTTACAAGGACCAGCACATGCAGGGTGTTACTAACCTGACCTACCTTGCTGAGGATTCGGTAAAGGAGCCCAAGGATAGTCTTAGATTTCCCAGTCCCAGGTGGCCCATGGATCAAGCAAACTTTGGGCAATGAAGGCAGCTTCATCACGAAGGTGTAAGCAGTTTCAATAGCTGTCCTTTGATCTTCATTAAGCTCCTTCATGTACGAAGACTGTGGGGCAAAGGAGAGGACAAAGGTGCATCTCTCACCAGAACGGACCGTTCCGAGATTTCTGTGACCTAGTTCACACTAATACAATGCCAAACCATGGCTTAGTGTGAGCATGTGGGTTCGCAGAACAGGAGACTGTGATGGCTTTGCTTACAGTATTCTACTGCTGTGAGCTAGGTCTTGGTTTGGGCTACAGCAAGTTTTCCAAACTTAAGCCTGTGGTTTGCCTCACTTAAAGTTTGAACCACATGTCCAAGTCCAGAAGACACATGCAAGCCAAACCATGGTTTAGCTCACAGTAGCAGGACCTCAAGGCGAATCAAACTAGCCACCATCTCCTCTTTGAGCACCTGCAAGTTTGCACTAAGCCATGGTTTGGTTTAGCATTTTGTGCAAACTGACCCTGCGTTATCTGTCCTCACTTCAGAGGTACAAAAGCCCCAAGGATTTGGAAGTCTCTCTTCAATGGACCTCTCATTTTGCAGAAAATTGCCACAGGAATGTTATCACAATGTCATTCTCTCCTAAGGCCCAAGTTCAACTTTCAGGAAGAAGAGTGGGGTATAAATTGAATAAATAAATGAAGAGGAAGGAGGAGACTGTGGAAGACTGCTGCTGATGTTCATCAGCTTTGTGCCAACCAGATGTTTTGGACTACCAGTCCCATCAGCCCTGGCCAGCACGGCCAATGGTTGGAGGTGATGGGAGTTGTAGCCCCAAACACCTGGGGAGTGTCAGGCTGGGGGAAGGTTGGCTTAAGACAGGTAATGTGTGCTCAAGCTTAATTTTGGCTATGGAAAGACAGGTGGGACTCAGTGAATTTCCCAAGCAGCTAAATTTCACATCCATGTGAGATACAGCCAAACAGGAGACAAAAAAGGTGTAGATGGAATTATGCACTGGGTAGTGGCAGGGGGACCTTTTCAGTCCAAGGGCCACATTCCTTCCAGAACAACATTCTGAGGGCCACGTGGCAGGGACAAAAGTGAGCAACGCAAACATGGTGGGTTTTACCTTTCTTCACATTCAAGACACCACTCTCCTCCCAAATTCAGGCAAGCAAGAGGCTTGATCAGAGCTCAAGGACACATCCCAACCAGGCAGATAACACCACCACCACTCAAGGAGGGTGCAAAGCAAGGCCAGTGAAGGGCAAGGCCTGGGTGTCTCTAATTCATTCTCGCATTGCTGGATCATGTGATCCTTATTTACATTCCACACTGCTGGAAGTGTGGGAACATAAACTCAGACAAGAGAACTTCCGTTCTGTGTGTTTTTATTTTTCTGCTCTTTGTTCTCTGCTTTGGGACAGAAGACGTGTGTGAGAGACACTGCTCACACCAGTCATGTTTTGTTGTTTTGATTTGCTGTAAATTAATAAATTTCGTGATGTCACACGCCTACACAGCCTCGCTTCTTGCAGAACTCTGCTAAGCATGCATACAGCTCCACTGGATGTATGTCGCAGTTCTCCTGTGTACAGAGGAATGTACGCACACTGGGGACAGTGTGTGTGGCCTAGGCAGACTTGCAAGTGCCAGTCAGAGAGGCCTGGAGGGACTTCTGGTGGAGCGCGATCCTGCCGCAAGCAAGGATTTTTCCGAGAGGAGAATCCTGTGCTATTTCGGGCGAAAAGGGGTGCTACAGGGCGCAGTAGCCCCCAAATTTAATCTCGGGGGGGTGTCACCCGGAGTGACAGGTTCCCAGCGAAGCCAGGAGCAGCCCGCCCGGCCATCAGGTAACTCCAAAAGGAGCGAAGAGAACGGCGGAGCGGGGCTGAGGGCTACGGGAAGCCATTTTCTACACCCGAATAGCGAAGCCCTGAGCTTGCAAGAGAAGCGCTCCATTCTCAAATAGAAGAAATTCGGACCTAATTGGATTATAATTTCATGGTAACAAATCAAGTAAAGATTCGAAATAGAAAGAGAAAAAATTGGAGTTCAGCTGTCATCTGGAATCAGGATAGACGTAACGCGGCGCACAGAGCTGGAAAGGGAAAGTGAGTTGCCACTGGCGGTTACTGTTTTCTTTCTCTCCTAGAACTTTATTTAAAAGTAACTCTTTAAGAAGCTACAAAGTTTTAAGACTGCTAAAGTTAGAAAGGGAGAGCAGAAAGTTAAGATTGAAGAAGTTTGTGGTCTTTGATGCAACGGAGGGAAACAGAAGGCTGAAGTGCTTTGTTACTTTCACTTTTAAAAGAACAAAGAACACTGAAACGGAAAAGGAGCTTCCGACTCCATTATTAAAACTCTATTGGAACGACGGTTAGGTGGAAACAGCGGATAAAGGTCTTTTTAGACTTTATTATGGGAATCCTTAATGCTAAATAGGATTATAGCTGCCTCTGTCACTTAAGCATATTAATTACAATTGGGAAACCCCTTTTTTTTCTTTCCTTTTTTTATGAATTGGGAACTTTTAAGTCTAAAACTGTATATATTAAAGGAACTGTCTGTTACCCTAGTGGAAGGAACGAGCTACTACAATTTGTTTTTCTCTGATTTTTTTTCCTGGCGAAGGAATATAATACTGAGGGATATAATACTGAGAAGTGACTTGTGCCTTTTTAGTCGAGTGAAGGGTTCTGCGTTTGTTTTTATTGTTTTTTTCTTCATCTTTTTGGGAATTTTGCCTCTGAGATTTTGTCACTTGGATATAATTTTGGACCTTTGTCATTTGGATAATTTTTTTGGAACGTGATTAATTGGATATAATCTTGGAAAGGGTTTTTTATGGGAAGATTTCTGGGAAGCCTTGTGGGAAGATTTTTGGAAATTTTTGGAAATTCCTTTTCCTTTGGGCGAGGTATTGGATTTATCTGGGAAGCAATTTTTTTCTGAGGAATAGCCTAATTGGTGGCAAGAAGATTTAGTTTGTTTTGTTCCGGTTTCTACTCTGATCTTATACTCTTCATCATCCTCATCACCCCCAAACTACAGTTGAACTATATGATATAATTAGAAATTGGAAAATTGACAAAGTGTAAAAGTGTAAAAATTGGTTCAATCAATATTTGAAGATTGTTTGAATAATAAGGAATAATTAATAAAGATGTCACACCAGCAAAAGAAAGGGGCAGATGGGGGGACACCAGTAGAGAGGAAGGGGTCCAAACAAGAAACAGAGTTTAAAGCAGAAATTTTGAGAATGTTTGCCGAAATAAAACAAAGTGAAAAGAATTTAGAATCAAAACTAGAATCAGTAGATAATAAGATTGGGAAAATGGATAAAAAAAATTGATGAGACAGTTAATGAACTTAAAGGACAATTAAAAGAGGTATCTAAGAGAACTCAATCGCTGGAGGAAGGATTTAAGAGGACGAAACAAGAAATGAAGGAAGTGAAGCGAGAGGAAGAGAGGATTAGAGTGGAGATGTTGGAATTAAATAAATCACAAGAAGAAATTAAAGATTTGATTGCTATGAATGAATTGCAACAGAGGGAAGTTAATCTGAGGTTGAGAGCTATTCCGGAAATACAGAATGAAAATATTAAAGACAGACTGATATCGGAATTAGCCCAATGGATGGAATTACCAATAGAAGAGAAGAAGAAGAAGAGTTTGGATTTGATATCCCGCCTTTCACTCCCTTTAAGGAGTCTCAAAGCGGCTAACATTCTCCTTTCCCTTCCTCCCCCACAACAAACACTCTGTGAGGTGAGTGGGGCTGAGAGACTTCAAAGAAGTGTGACTAGCCCAAGGTCACCCAGCAGCTGCATGTGAAGGAGCGGAGACGCGAACCCGGTTCCCCAGATTACGAGACTACCGCTCTTAACCACTACACCACACTGGCAAGAGGTAGCTAAAACAGTACAAAATGCATTTAGAATGAGAGTAAGAACATCAAAAACAAGAAAATTCCCAGGAGACTGTCTAATCACCTTGAAGGACAGGGAAATGAGAAATTTGATATTACAGAAGAACAGAGAGAAAATATTGTATATAGATGGAAGTTATATAATCATCTTTAAAGATATACCAATAAGATTATTGAAACGAAGAGACCCATATAAACCACTGGTGCAGGTCCTTAAGAAAAACAACATTGAATTCAGGTGGGAATTTCTGGAGGGAATTTCATTTTTCTACAAAACCAAAAAGCGCAGATTGACGAGTCCAGAAGAAACAGGGAAGTTTCTGAGAAGGTATAAGGAACTAAAAGTAGAAGATGGAGAAATTGGAGAAGTCAAAGGAGCAGAAAAAGGAGCAGGTGCCCAGGATGAATTAGAATCGGGGGAAGAAGAAGAAGAAGAGAATGGGGAAAATTTAGGAGAAGAAAAAGAAGAGGAAGAAGGAGAGTCAGATAAATTATAAAAGCGTAAAAAGCAAACTAAATTTATTTAATTGGAAATCACCATGGCACTAAAATTATGGAATTGGAATATTAATGGAATGAATGAGGGGGGGGGGGCGGAATAAAATTGAACAATTTTTTAGAAAGAACAATCGGGACATTATATGTTTACAAGAGACACACGTCGCAAGGAAACATAGGAAAATTTTGATTAACAAAAGATTAGGAAACAAATTTGTATCTTCAGATAAAGAGAAAAAAGAGGGGTAGTTCTATATATCAAAAGTAAAACTGAATCACAACAAATCTTCAAAGATAAAGAAGGAAGGATGATTGCAGTACGGATCAAATGGCAGGGCGAAAATTTGATAATTGTCAGGATCTATGCACCTAATGGAAACAAGACAGATTTTTATAAATCTTTAGAAGAAAAACTATTTGAATATATGGACCAGAAAATCATAGTAATGGGAGACATGAATGGAGTGGTCTCATTGGAAATGGACAGACTAAGAGATGGATCAAACAAAGAAGGAAAATTACCTAAGACTTTTTTCGCAATGGTAAAGAATTATAATTTGATCGATATTTGGAGACTCAGATATCCATTGGAAAAACAATTCAGTTCTTTCTGAACCGAATCAGTCAATGTCAAGAATAGATCAAATATGGGTGTCGAACGATTTGACTCCAAGAATTCTTCAAATTGAGATCCAACCAAGAATAATTTCAGACCATAATCCAATAAAAATGGAATTGAAAGGATTCGAGGAAAGAACCTTTAGATGGAGAATCAATGATTACCTCTTCGACGATCAAAAAATCATTGAAAAAGCACAAAAGAAACTAACTGAGTATTTTGTGGACAACAGCAATAAAGGAACGAAGATGAGTGTAGTATGGGATGCAAGCAAGGCAGTGATGAGAGGTTTCTTTATCCAACAGAATTCTTTGAAGAACAAGAATAGAGAAAAAGGGGGGGAAAGAAATCCTAAAGCAGATTATGGACAATGAACAAAAATTAATTAAAAATAACCAAATTAAAAAACCAAATAATTTAAAAATAAAACAAGAGATTAAGACTTTACAAACACAATTTGCAATGATCATAAATAAAGAAATAGAACTGAATATTAAAAGGTTAAGACAAAAAAAACTTTGAATTTGCGAACAAATCTGGTAAATGGCTTGCGTGGCAAACCAAAAAGAGAAAAGAGCAAAATACAATTAATAAAATTATTGTAAACGGAGAAGAGGCTGACAATCCGAAAGGAATTAGAAAAGGATTTTTGGACTTTTATAGAAAACTATATAAAAACAGAGAAAGAAATAATAATAATTCAAAAAGGGGAAAAGAGAGGACCCAAATAATTACCGCCCAGTCAGTCTGACATCAATACCAGGGAAGATTCTGGAGCAGATCATTAAGCAAACAGTCTGTGAGCACCTAGAAAGGAATGCTGTGATCACCAATAGTCAGCATGGATTTCTGAAAAATAAGTCATGTCAGACTAACCTGATCTCGTTTTTTGACAGAATTACAAGCCTGGTAGATGAAGGGAACGCAGTGGATATAGCCTACCTTGATTTCAGCAAGGCATTTGACAAGGTGCCCCATGATATTCTTGTAAAGAAGCTGGTAAAATGCGGTCTTGACTCTGCTACCACTCAGTGGATTTGTAACTGGCTGACTGACCGAACCCAAAGGGTGCTCATCAATGGTTCCTCTTCATCCTGGAGAAGAGTGACTAGTGGGGTGCCACAGGGTTCTGTCTTGGGCCCGGTCTTATTCAACATTTTTATCAACGACTTGGATGATGGACTCAAGGGCATCCTGATCAAATTTGCAGATGACACCAAACTGGGAGGGGTGGCTAACACCCCAGAGGACAGGATCACACTTCAAAACGACCTTGACAGATTAGAGAACTGGGCCAAAACAAACCAGATGAATTTTAACAGGGAGAAATGTAAAGTATTGCACTTGGGCAAAAAAAATGAGAGGCACAAATACAAGATGTGTGACACCTGGCTTGAGAGCAGTACATGTGAAAAGGATCTAGGAGTCTTGGTTGACCACAAACTTGACATGAGCCAACAGTGTGACGCGGCAGCTAAAAAAGCCAATGCAATTCTGGGCTGCATCAATAGGAGTATAACATCTAGATCAAGGGAAGTAATAGTGCCACTGTATTCTGCTCTGGTCAGACCTCACCTGGAGTACTGTGTCCAGTTCTGGGCACCACAATTCAAGAAGGACACTGACAAACTGGAACGTGTCCAGAGGAGGGCAACCAAAATGGTCAAAGGCCTGGAAACGATGCCTTATGAGGAACGGCTAAGGGAGCTGGGCATGTTTATCCTGGAGAAGAGGAGGTTAAGGGGTGATATGATAGCCATGTTCAAATATATAAAAGGATGTCACATAGAGGAGGGAGAAAGGTTGTTTTCTGCTGCTCCAGAGAAGCGGACACGGAGCAATGGATCCAAACTACAAGAAAGAAGATTCCACCTAAACATTAGGAAGAACTTCCTGACAGTAAGAGCTGTTCGACAGTGGAATTTGCTGCCAAGGAGTGTGGTGGAGTCTCCTTCTTTGGAGGTCTTTAAGCAGAGGCTTGACAACCATATGTCAGGAGTGTTCTGATGGTGTTTCCTGCTTGGCAGGGGGTTGGACTCGATGGCTCTTGTGGTCTCTTCCAACTCTATGATTCTATGATTCTATGAGGAAAATAGAACGATTTTTGAAAGAAAAAAGGTGCAGAAGATCCTGGCAGAAAAGAAAGACCAACTGAATGCCCCAATAGGAAACGAGGAGATAAAAGAGGCCATAAAGGAACTGGAAAGGGGGAAAGCCCCTGGACCAGATGGATTTACATCAGGCTACTATAAAGAACTGAGAGATGCTTTAATGACACCATTGAAAGAAGTCATGAACAATATTTTAAAAGAAAGAGACATCCCTGAAACGTGGAAAGAAGCATTTATTACACTTATCCCTAAACAGGACTCAGATTTAACACAAGTTAAAAATTACAGGCCTATTTCACTGCTTAATACAGACTATAAGATATTTGCATGGATTTTAGCAAACAGATTGAAAAAGATATTGCAAGAAATTATTCACAAAGATCAAGCGGGTTTCCTTCCAGGCAGGCAGATGGAATATAATATAAGAAATGTAATTAATATTTTGGAGTATCTGACTGCCAGGAATGAGAAACAAGCTATATTAATGTTTGTAGATGCAGAAAAGGCCTTTGACAATATTGCTTGGGATTTTATGTTGAAGAACTTGGAATATATGGATGTGGGGGTAGAGTTTTTTAATGGGATAAAGGCAATTTATACAGAGCAGAAAGCAAAATTAATTGTTAATAATGTGAATACAGAAGATATCAAAATAACAAAAGGAACTAGACAGGGATGTCCACTCTCACCACTGCTATTTATAAAGGTCCTAGAGGTTTTTTTGAGGTCGATGAGACAAAATGAATTAATAAAAGGGGTAACAAGTTGGTCAGAATGAATACAAATACAAAGATCTAGTAATTACGATTGAAGAACCATTGTTGTTGTTTAGTCGTTTAGTCGTGTCCGACTCTTCGTGACCCCATGGACCAGAGCACGCCAGGCACTTCTGTCCTCCACTGCCTCCCGCAGTTTGATCAAACTCATGCTGCTAGCTTCGAGAACACTGTCCCACCATCTCGTCCTCTGTTGTCCCCTTCTCCTTGTGCCCTCCATCTTTCCCAGCATCAGGGTCTTTTCCAGGGAGTCTTCTCTTCTCATGAGGTGGCCAAAGTACTGGAGCCTCAGCTTCAGGATCTGTCCTTCCAGTGAGCGCTCAGGGCTGATTTCCCTAAGAATGGAGAGGTTTGGTCTTCTTGCAGTCCATGGGACTCTCAAGAGTCTCCTCCAGCACCATAATTCAAAAGCATCAATTCTTCGGCGATCAGCCTTCTTTATGGTCCAGCTCTCACTTCCATAAATCACTACTGGGAAAACCATGGCTTTTACTATACGGACCTTTGTTGGCAAGGTGATGTCTCTGCTTTTTAAGATGTTGTCTAGGTTTGCCATCGCCTTTCTCCCAAGGATCAGGCGTCTTTTAATTTCGTGACTGCTGTCACCATCTGCACTGATCATGGAGCCCAAGAAGGTAAAATCTCTCACTGCCTCCATTTCTTCCCCTTCTATTTGCCAGGAGGTGATGGGCCCAGTGGCCATGATCTTCGTTTTTTGATGTTGAGCTTCAGACCATATTTTGCGCTCTCCTCTTTCACCCTCATTAAAAGGTTCTTTAATTCCTCTTCACTTTCTGCCATCAAGGTTGTGTCATCTGCATATCTGAGGTTGTTGATATTTCTTCCGGCAATCCTAATTCCGGTTTGGGATTCATCCAGCCCAGCCTTTCGCATGATGAATTCTGCATATAAGTTAAATAAGCAGGGAGACAATATACAGCCTTGCCGTACTCCTTTCCCAATTTGGAACCAATCAGTTGTTCCATATCCAGTTCTAACTGTAGCTTCTTGTCCCACATAGAGATTTCTCAGGAGACAGATGAGGTGATCAGGCACTCCCATTTCTTTAAGAACTTGCCCTAGTTTGCTGTGGTCAACACAGTCAAAGGCTTTTGCATAGTCAATGAAGCAGAAGTAGATGTCTTTCTGGAACTCTCTAGCTTTCTCCATGATCCAGCGCATGTTTGCAATTTGGTCTCTGGTTCCTCTGCCTCTTCTAAATCCAGCTTGCACTTCTGGGAGTTCTCGGTCAACATACTGCTTGAGCCTTCCTTGTAGAATTTTAAGCATAACCTTGCTAGCGTGTGAAATGAGTGCAATTGTGCGGTAGTTGGAGCATTCTTTGGCACTGCCTTTCTTTGGGATTGGGATGTAGACTGATCTTCTCCAATCCTCTGGCCACTGCTGAGTTTTCCAAACTTGCTGGCATATTGAGTGTAGCACCTTAACAGCATCATCTTTTAAAATTTTAAACAGTTCAGCTGGAATACCATCACTTCCACTGGCCTTGTTATTTGCAGTGCTTTCTAAGGCCCATTTGACTTCACTCTCCAGGATGTCTGGCTCAAGGTCAGCAACCACACTACCTGCGGTGTACGAGACATCCATATCTTTCTGGTATAATTCCTCTGTGTATTCTTGCCACCTCTTCTTGATGTCTTCTGCTTCAGTTAGGTCTTTACCACTTTTGTCCTTTATTATGGTAATCTTTGTACGAAATGTTCCTTTCATATTTCCGATTTTCTTGAACAGATCTCTGGTTCTTCCCATTCTGTTGCTTTCCTCTATTTCTTTGCATTGCTCGTTTAAGAAGGCCTTCTTGTCTCTCCTTGCTATTCTTTGGAAATCTGCATTCAATTTCTTGTATCTTTCATTATCTCCCTCGCATTTTGCTTGCCTTCTCTCCCCCGCTATTTGTAAGGCCTCGTTGGACAGCCACTTTGCTTTCTTGCATTTCTTTTTCATTGGGATGGTTTTAGTTGCTGCCTCCTGTATAATGTTGCGAGCCTCCACCCATAGTTCTTCAGGCACTCTGTCCAGCAAATCTAAATCCTTAAACCTGTTCCTCACTTCCACTGTGTATTCATAAGGGATTTGGTTTAGATTGTATCTTACCTGTCCAGTGGTTTTTCCTACTTTCTTCAGTTTAAGCTTGAATTTTGCTATAAGAAGCTGATGATCTGAGCCACAGTCAGCTCCAGGTCTTGTTTTTGCTGACTGTATAGAGCTTCTCCATCTTTGGGTGCAGAGAATATAATCAATCTGATTTCGATGTTGCCCATCTGGGGATGTCCATGTGTAGAGTCGTCTCTTGTGTTGTTGGAAAAGCGTGTTTGTGATGACCAGCTTGTTCTCTTGGCAGAACTCTATTAGCCTTTGCCCTGCTTCGTTTTGATCTCCAAGGCCAAACTTGCCAGTTGTTCCTTTTATCTCTTGATTCCCTACTTTAGCATTCCAATCCCCTATAATGAGCAGAACATCCTTCTTTGGTGTCACTTCTATAAGGTCTTGTAATTCTTCATAGAATTGGTCAATTTCAGTTTCTTCAGCACCAGTAGTTGGTGCATAAACTTGGATTACTGTGATGTTAAAAGGTCTGCCTTGGATTCGTATCGAGATCATTCTATCATTTTTGAGACTGCATCCCAGTACAGCTTTCCCCACTCTTTTGTTGACTATGAGGGCCACTCCATTTCTTTTACTGGTTTCTTGCCCACAGTAGTAGATATGATAGTCATCCGAACTGAATTCGCCCATTCCCGTCCATTTTAGCTCACTGATGCCCAGGATGTCAATATTTATTCTCGCCATCTCATTTTTGACCACATCCAACTTACCCAGGTTCATCGTTCTTACATTCCAGGTTCCTATGCAATATTTTTCTTTACAGCATTGGACTTTCCTTTCGCTTCCATGCATATCCGCAACTGAGCGTCCTTTCGGCTTTGGCCCAGCCGCTTCATCAGCTCTGGATCTACTTGTACTTGTCCTCCGCTCTTCCCCAGTAGCATGTTGGACACCTTCCGACCTGAGGGGCTCATCTTCCAGCGTCATAACTTTTATATGCCTGTTGTCTTAGCAAGTGTAAAAGAAGTATTGGAAGAGATTGAGAAATTTGGAAATGTGGCAGGGTTCAGACTACACAAGAAGAAAACTAAAATAATTGCTAAAAATATGGATCAAAGTATGATAGAAATAATGCAACAAAGAATAGAGATAGAGGTGGTGAAAAGGGTAAAATATTTAGGAATTTGGTTAACTCGTAAAAATATTGATTTGTTTCAGAATAATTATACACCGGTCTGGAATGGAATAAGGAAAGATTTGGAGATGTGGGGAAGATTGAAGTTATCTTTTTGGGGTAGAATCTCTATGGTTAAAATGAGTGTTCTTCCAAAGATGTTATTTTTGTTTCAGACTATCCCCATAATAAAGGGGGTAGTAATTTTTAAAGAGTGGCAAAGAGTGCTCTCAAGGTATATCTGGCAGGGTAAGAAGCCGAGAATTAAATTTAAGTTATTAACAGATGCAAAGGAAAGAGGAGGCTTCGCCCTGCCGGACTTGAAACTATACTACGAAGCAGCATGTCTTTGCTGGTTGAAAGAATGGATAAAATTAGAGAATAAGGAGTTATTAGATTTAGAAGGATTTGACAACAGATTTGGATGGCACGCGTATTTATGGTGTGAAAAGAATAAAATTCATAAAGGTTTCGGGAACCACATATTTCGGAGCTCACTAATAGAATAATAATAATAATAATAATAATAATAATAATAATAATAATAATAATAATAATAATTTATTATTTATACCCCGCCCATCTGGCTGGGCCTCCCCAGCCACTCTGGGCGGCTTCCACAAAAACCAAAAATACAATAAAATATCACACGTTAAAGACTTCCCTGAACAGGGCTGCCTTAAGATGTCTCCTGAATGTCAGGTAGTTGTTTATCGCCTTGACATCTGCTGGAAGGGCGTTCCACAGGGCGGGCGCCACTACCGAGAAGGCCCTCTGCCTGGTTCCCTGTAGCTTTGCTTCTCGCAGTGAGGGAACCGCCAGAAGGCCCTCGGCGCTGGACCTCAGCGTCCGGGCAGAATGATGGGGGTGGAGACGCTCCTTCAGGTATACTGGACCGAGGCCGTTTAGGGCTTTAAAGGTCAGCACCAACACTTTGAATTGTGCTCGGAAACGTACTGGGAGCCAATGCAGGTCTTTCAAGACCGGTGTTATATAGTCTCGGCGGCCGCTCCCAGTCACCAGTCTAGCTGCCGCATTCTGGATTAGTTGTAGTTTCCGAGTCACCTTCAAAGGTAGCCCCACGTAGAGTGCATTGCAGTAGTCCAAGCGGGAGATAACCAGAGCATGCACCACTCTGGCGAGACAGTCCGCAGGCAGATAGGGTCTCAGCCTACGTACCAGATGGAGCTGGTAAACAGCTGCCCTGGACACAGATTTGACCTGTGCCTCCATGGACAGCTGTGAGTCCAAAATGACTCCCAGGCTGCGCACCTGGTCCTTCAGGGGCACAGTTTCCCCATTCAGGACCAGGGAATCCTCCACACCTGCCCGCCTCCTGTCCCCCAAAAACAGTACTTCTGTCTTGTCAGGATTCAACCTCAATCTGTTAGCCGCCATCCATCCTCCAACCGCCTCCAGACACTCACACAGGACCTTCACTGCCTTCACTGGTTCTGATTTAAAAGAGAGGTAGAGCTGTGTATCATCCGCATACTGATGAACACCCAGCCCAAACCTCCTGATGATCTCTCCCAGCGGCCGCATGTAGATGTTGAAAAGCATGGGGGAGAGGACAGAACCCTGAGGAACCCCACAAGTGAGACCCCAGGGGTCTGAACACTCAACCCCCCCCCACCACTTTCTGAACACGGCCCAGGAGGAAGGAGCGGAACCACTGTATAACAGTGCCCCCAGCTCCCAGCCCCTCAAGACGGTCCAGAAGGATGCTATGGTTGATGGTATCGAACGCCGCTGAGAGATCCAGCAGAACTAGGAAACAGCTCTCACCTTTGTCCCTAGCCCGCCGGAGATCATCAACCAGTGCGACCAAGGCAGTTTCAGTCCCATGATGAGGCCTGAATCCCGACTGGAAGGGATCCAAATGGTCCGCTTCTTCCAGGCGTGCCTGGAGTTGTTCGGCAACCGCTCGCTCAATCACCTTACCCAGGAATGGAAGATTTGAGACTGGGCGATAGTTGGCCATCGTGGCCGCATCTAAAGATGGTTTTTTAAGAAGCGGTTTAATAACCGCCTCTTTCAGCGGGTCTGGGAAGGCTCCCTCACGGAGGGAAGCATTCACCACCCCACGAAGCCCATCGGGAAGACAAGGAACAGTAGTTCCTACTTAGACTAGAGACCAGTTAGTGTAACATAACAGATGGCTCTAAAAGCACTAAGCTGGAATGTGAATGGGTTGAATAACAAAAATAAAAGGAATCAGATTACGCATGTATTATTGAAAAAGAACTGGGATTTAATCTGCTTACAAGAGACGCATGTAATAAACAAACATAAAAGGGTATTAAGTAATAAGAGATTAGGATTGGATTTTGCGACCGCGGACAAGGTCAAAAAAAGAGGGGTAATACTATACATTAAGGGAAAATTCAATCCACAATTATTGTACAAAGATGAACAAGGGAGAGTGGTTGTAATTCAGATGGTGTTCCAGGGGGAAAAAATAATTGTGGTTGGAATATATGCACCAAATGATAAAAAATCTGCTTTCTTCTTTGAATTAGGTAATATACTGATGGAATGGATGGATCAAAAAATGATATTGATGGGTGACTTTAATGGAGTGGTGTCCCCAAATTTAGATAAACTAACAAAAAGACAGGAGATGAAAGATGGCAAGCTACCCCGATCTTTTTTCGACATGGTAAATAACCTGGGCTTAATTGATGCATGGAGACTTAAGAACCCCGCTATGAAACAATTCACTTTTTTTTCAAACCCAAACCAAAGCTGGGGGAGAATAGACAGTATTTGGATTTCGAATGAACTGGTACCGAATTTAACTAAATCTGAAATCCAACCACGAGTTATATCCGACCACAACGCGGTTACTATTGAACTAAAAAGCAAAGATGTTAAAGTAGGTAGATGGAGAATGAATGAATTCTTATTTAATGATCAAAACATCGTAAATAAGGCCATAGAAACAATTGAAGAATACTTTAAGTGGAATTTAAATGGAGAAACCCCAATAGAGACTGTGTGGGATGCAGGAAAGGCGGTTATGAGGGGATTCTTGATTCAGAAAAACAGTCAATTAAGAAAAGAAAAAGAGACAAAGAAAGAAGAGACTTTACTACAGATTATGGAAAATGAAAGAAAACTGACTATTAACCCTAACGATGAGACTACAAAACAGAATCTAAAAATTTTACAAGCCAAATTCTCCACAATAATAAACCAAGAGATAGAGTGGAAAATTAAATTATTGAATCAAAAGAGCTTTGAATCCGCAAATAAGATAGGGAAGTATTTAGCCTGGCAAATAAGAGAAAGGAAGAAACAAAATACGATTAGTAAAATAAGAGAAGGAGAAAGAATTGTGGAAGAACCTAAGGAAATAAAAAAGATATTTCAAAAATTCTACAAGGAGTTATATAAAAGAGGAAACGAAAAAGAACAAGAAATAGACCAATACTTACAAAAATACCACCTAAAGCAAATCCCAAAAGAGGAAAAAGAGATATTAGATCAGAAAATCAGCCAAGAAGAGATAAAGAAGGCAATAAAAAAGATGAAAGCGGGGAAAGCGCCGGGGCCGGACGGCCTTTCAGCCAAATATTATAAAACGTTAAGTAATCAATTATCCCCAGTGCTAGGCGAGGTGATGAATAACATATTGAGGGAAGGAAAGTTGCCAAACACCTGGAAGGAAGCATATATTACATTGATTCCTAAAAAAGATGTAGATAATTTGGAAGTGAAGAATTACAGGCCAATTTCATTATTAAATAATGATTATAAATTATTCGCAGACATAATGGCGGAAAGATTAAAAAAGGTTTTGATTAATAAAATACATAAAGATCAAACAGGCTTCCTTCCAGGGAGACAACTACGGGATAATGTAAGAAACTTGATAGATATTATTGAATACTTGGATATGAAAATAGACAGACAGGCCGCTCTGGTTTTCATAGATGCCGAAAAGGCATTTGACAATATCTCGTGGGATTTCCTAAGGAAAAGTCTAGAAATGATGGGGATAGGGGAAAATTTTAGAAGAGGAATAGAAACAATATATAAGGAGCAGAAAGCAAAATTGGTAATAAATAACACCACTACGGAATATCTGAACATTTATAAAGGAACCAGACAAGGTTGCCCCCTATCCCCTTTATTATTTATAATAGTACTGGAAATTCTCAATGAGAGACTGAGGGAGGCAACAGAAGTGAAAGGAATCAAGGTGGGAAAAAGGGAATTTAAAATTAAAGCATTTGCGGATGATATCGTACTGACCCTAGAAGATCCAAAGGAGAGTGTTAAAGAAGCCTTACAAAAAATAGAGGAATTCGGGGGTGTGGCAGGACTCAAAGTAAATAAGACCAAAACTAAAATGCTGGTTAAAAATCTAAATAAGGAAGAGACGACAGAACTAGAACGAAAGGTGGAAATTATGGCGGTTAAAAAAGTGAAATATCTTGGAGTGTGGATTACGGCCAAAAACTTAAATTTATATAAGGACAATTATGAGGTCACCTGGAGGAATATAAAGAAAGATATGGAAATTTGGGGGAGGATGAAACTTTCCTTTTTGGGGAGGATAGCTGTGGTCAAAATGAGCATCTTGCCTAGAATGCTGTTCTTATTTCAAACTATACCAGTACTTAAAGGTCTAAAACAATGTAAAGAATGGCAGAAAGCCCTGGCGAGATACATCTGGCAGGGAAAAAGACCACGGATAAAAATGAAAATATTGATCGACAAAAAGGAAAGAGGGGGTTTTTCACTACCAGATCTGAGTATTTACTATGAAGCAGCATGTCTACTTTGGGTAAAGGATTGGATAAAATTGGAGAACAGAGATTTGCTGGACCTGGAAGGTTTTAACAACCGGTTCGGGTGGCATGCATACCTCTGGTATGGGAAGGTGAAGGTCCATAGGGGCTTCCTAAACCATATCTTTAGGGGACCGTTATACAAGGTTTGGGAGAGAAATAAAAACCTCCTTGAAAGAAAGACACCCTGGTGGATCTCACCAATAGAGGTATCAACAATTAAGAAGACAAATATGGAAGGGGAAAATGCCACATACGAAGATTTGGTAAGAAAAACAGAACAAGGGCTCAAAATTAAACCCTATGAAGAGATAAAACATTTATTTACTAGTTGGCTACAATATCATGAGGTGAATGATATGCTGAAGGAGGACAAGAGAAAAACAGGTTTTGATGACAAAAAATCAAGATTTAACATAGAGATAGTAGAAGGAAAGAATAAAATATTATCTAAAATATACGATATGCTGTTGGAATGGTACACAGGGGATGAGGAGGTGAAAGAGGCAACGATTAAATGGGCAATTGACTTTGGCTATAATATAGATTATGAGAGGTGGCGGGAATTGTGGAACAGTAATATTAAGTTTACGGCTTGTACAGTGTTGAGAGAGAATGTCTGGAAGATGATATATAGATGGTATCTCACACCGGCGAAGCTGGCCAAAATGTATAGATTAAAGAATAAGACATGCTGGAAATGTGGCGAAGTGGGGGGAGACCTGTATCATATGTGGTGGTTATGCAGCAAGGTGAAGGCCTTTTGGGAATCAATTTATAATGAGCTTAAAAAAATATTAAAATATACCTTTCCCAAGAGACCTGAGGCCTTTCTGTTGGGTATAATGGGCAAAGAAATAAAAAGCGAGGACAAATTAATATTCCTTTACGACACCACAGCCGCAAGAATTCTGCTGGCACAAAATTGGAAGTCGGAGGCTATACCTGGCATAAGTGATTGGCAGATTAAAATGGTAAATTACGCCGAGCTGGATAGACTAACAGGCAGGTTACGTGACCAAGATGAACAGAAATTCAAGAAAAATTGGAGTAAATTTTGGAATTATATTGGAACAGATTTATAAGATGATCTGGCGGGGAGAGAAAAACTCTATCAGCGACAATCTTAAGATTAAAAATAAATACGCAACCATGGAATTTATTAGAAACCTACCAAAAGGGTGGAGGGAAGTCAAAGATCTGACAGACTACAAAGCAGTTTCTATCTTTATGAATTTTTATGTTTAATTTCTGTGTGTATAAAATGGGAAATGGGAACAACAACTTATGTAATGGTTAATTTGCTTGATATGTAAACTTGTTTGTTTATTTATCTTTTTTGTTTTTTACTAAATACGAATAAAAATTTAATGCAGAAAAAAAAAAAAAAATAACCGCCTCTTTCAGCGGGTCCGGGAAGGCTCCCTCACGGAGGGAAGCATTCACCACCCCACGAAGCCCATCGCCCAGTCCTTCCCGGCTAGCTTTTATAAGCCAGGATGGGCAAGGAGACAGGTGGTTGGTTTCACTCGTCCAAGCAGCCTGTCCACATCCTCGGAGGTAACAGATTGGAATTGATCCCACTCAACTTGACTAGACAGAACTCTTGCACTCTCCCGCCCCGGCCCTGCTCCCACGGTGGAGTCTACTTCTTCCCGAATCTGAGCGATTTTATCTGCAAAAAACTTTGCAAAATCATTGCAGGAGAACATGTGGCCCGTACTGGGCCCCGATGTTGCAGGTGGTTCCGCTAAATTGTGAACCACCTGAAAAAGTCTCCTGCTGCTGTTTTCTGCAGATGCAATAGAGGCGGTGAAGAAATTCTTCTTCGCCGTCGCTATCGCCACTTGGTAGGCTCGACGTTGAGCTCTAACCTGTGTCCGGTCAGATTCGGAATGAGTTATCCGCCACCGGCGCTCTAGCCGTCTCAACGATTGTTTCATTGCCCTCAGATCCGTGGAAAACCACGGGGCTGTCCGGGCTCCATGCAATCGGAGAGGGCGCTTCGGAGCCAAACAGTCAATAGCCCTGGTTAACTCCACATTCCAGCGGGCCACCAGGGAATCAGCTGAAAGGCCATCAACATGGGATAAAGCATCCCCTACCACTCTCTGGAAACCATTTGGATCCATTAAGTGGCGGGGGCGGACCATCCGAATTGGTCCCACCTCCCTGCAGAGGGGATGGGTCGCAGAGAAGTCCAGTTGCACCAGGAAGTGATCTGACCATGGCACTTCTTTCGTTTCGCTTTTACTTAGTGTCAGATCACCAACATCCATAGAGGTAAACACCAGGTCCAAGGCATGTCCACGGCTATGGGTTGGGCCAGACTTATTCAGGGACAACCACATGGAGGCCCGAGCGGCCCCTTGTAAGGTCGTGTCGGCATGGATGTTAAAATCCCCTAGGACGACCAAGCTAGGTGTCTCCAGGAGAACATCCGCCACGACCTGAAGCAGCTCGGGCAGGGAATCCTTGGCGCAGCGGGGAGGTCGGTACACCAAAAGGAATCCTGTACTGCCCCTATTGCCCAACTTCCAGAACATGCACTCAGAGAACTGGGTCTTCCCAATAGGACGCCTGGTGCAAACTAATGACTTCCTAAAAATCACTGCAACCCCCCCTCCCCGCCCACGTGACCTGGGTTGCTGTGCGTAAGAGAAACCTGGTGGACAAGCAGCGGCAAGGACAGGCCCATCTGCTTCATCCAACCAAGTCTCTGTTACACATGCCAGGTCAAATCCTCCATCCATGATCAAGTCATGGATGGCAGTGGTCTTCTGAATCATTGACCTGACATTGCACAGCAGCACCTTCAGGTCATGTGGGTATCCCTTGCTGATTCTAGTATCCATCCGGTCAGGACCAGACCCGGAGGCAGGGATAGTCCTCAGACAACGACTAAACCTGCCTCCTCTGTGATGACATGGTCTGGTCTGAGCATAACTCCTCCTCCTACCCGTGATCACTGAGATTGGTTGTCCCAGTGCATCCCCCCCCCCCCGTGGAACATGCCCCAGCTATTTTGTGGGCTGGGGCCCACTCCC
This sequence comes from Podarcis bocagei, assembly GCF_964188305.1. Lineage (NCBI taxonomy): Eukaryota > Metazoa > Chordata > Lepidosauria > Squamata > Lacertidae > Podarcis > Podarcis bocagei. The sequence goes on from NC_138131.1 coordinate 72,863,240, forward strand.
CGGCAGCCCTGACCCCTCCCCCTAAAAACAAAATAACACCTTAAACAAACAAACAAAACAAATAAAACAATACAAACAAAAAAAGTAAAAATTACAAAAACATCAAAATAAAAAAATAATAATTCCCCAAGCCCAACCAAACATCAATGCCACCCCCACCCTCCACATACAAAAAATCCAGAGAAATTTTTTTAAAAACATTTTAAGAACACTCTGTGCCTCTCCGGCAGTAACAACTGTCCTAGTGAGGCCTGTCAGGCCCCGCCCTGGGCCAGGTGGTAAGTGGCAGGGAGGAGCAGGGCCCTCAGGCACTCACTCAGGGGAGTCTTCCTGGGCAGCAGGCAGCAAGCAGCACACAGTCCTTATGAGGCCCCAGGCCCCGCCCCAGGCCAGATGGTAAGTGGCAAGAGCAGGGCCCTCAAGCACTCACTCAGGGGAGTCCTCCTGGGCAGCAGGCCGCAAGCAGCACGCAGTCCTTGTGAGGCCCCAGGCCCCGCCCCAGGCCAGATGGTAAGTGGCAAGAGCAGGGCCCTCAAGCACTCACTCAGGGGAGTCTTCCTGGGCAGCAGGCAGCAAGCAGCATGCAGTCCTTATGAGGCTTCAGGCCCCGCCCCAGGCCAGATGGTAAGTGGCAAGAGCAGGGCCCTCAAGCACTCACTCAGGGGAGGTACAAAAACCTATTAGAACCCAGAGTTCCACACTGGTTGTCTCCATTAGAGGTTATGAGTGTAAAGAAAATAAATATGAGAGGTAACTGGATTACATATGGTCAATTGATAATCAAAGAAGGAGGAAAATGGAAACTAATGCCATACGAACAAGTTAGAGAACATATTTATGACTGGTTGCATTATTTTCAGGTTAGTGAAATGTTTAAAAAAGATATCAAAGAAAAGGGTTATGTAGAAAAAGACTCAAAGTTCCAGACAGAAGTGATAAATAATGATTCTAAAATTCTGTCAAAAATGTACAAAATATTGTTGGAATGGAATATGAAAGATATTTACACCGGTAAAATTAGCAAAAATGTATAAGACGTGTAATAAGTGTTGGAAATGTAAGGAAACAGAAGGAACGTTTTATCACATGTGGTGGGAGTGTAAGAAAGTGAAGGGATTTGGGGAGATGATATAGAATGAAATGAAAAAGATGTTAAAATGTACATTTGCAAAGAAACCAGAGATATTTCTTTTAGGGATTACAGGAAAGGAAATAAGAAGAAAGGACTGTAAACTTTTCCAATATACAGTTACAGCAGCAAGAATTCTACTGGCCCAGAAATGGAAACAAGAGGAAATACCGACGGTAGAAGAATGGAGACTGAAACTGAGAGACTATGCAGAACTGGACAGACTAACTGGGAAAATCAGATATCTTCGAGACCAAAAGTTCATCGAGGACTGGGGGAAATTTGTTGAATATCTGAAAAGAACGTGTGATGTGCAAACAACGCTAGTGGGGTTCCAAGAAGCACTGTGAAAGTTGAGATATATTGTTTGAAAGAAATAGAAGTGGGAGGGAAGGTTAATGGCAATATAAACAGAAGAAATGCGTAACTGGGAGGCAAATATGGATGATTGTCAGAGAAGCTGAAGGAAGTCCAAATAGAGTTAAATTTGTGGAAATTCTGATATGATTGTTTATTTGTGTTGGAAAATTAATAAAAATTATTAAAACAAAACAAAACAGAGAGGCCTGGAGGGTGGCATTTGGTCCCTGGGACTGAGGTCCCCACCCTTGTCTCACATCTAAAAGACCATGTTCCCAAGAGATGCAGATTTGTGGCCACATGTTACGGGCAACACTTGAAAAGCGGCGGTGTGTGAACCATAATTCCGAAGGCTTCCCTGGAGATGGCAGGAGAAAGCTTCCATCTGCTGCTAATCTTAACAGCTAACTGTCTCTCCTCCTATCGCCCGCCTCCACCTCCGGAAAGTTGGCTGCTGGAGTAGAAATATTCTCTTGCCTCTCTCTGGTCTTCTCTGCCCATCTCTGAGGGAGTTTCAGCTTAACCCCTGGCTCATTGGCATACGATTTGTGTAATGGGTAGCAAAATATCTTATACCTCCCCAAGTCAGAACTGGGTTATATTGCCTTTTAAAACAAACACTTACAGAAGTCTCCAAGTCCACAGTTGAGCCTGTCAGACAGAAGTCAGAGTTTTGTGGGCTGATTATGGCTTTGGCTAGAGGGCTTCGGTTCAGAAGAAGGAGGGCCTTGAACATTTGCTCCGTTGTCACCAAAGAACTGACCACCACACACCTGACATTCTTATCAACACCGGACAAATTTCCTTGTGTCTTGACAGACAGAAGACAGGCATCCTGCTCTTTCATCTCTGAGAGAGAGAGAGAGAGAGAGAGAGAGAGAGAGAGAGAGAGAGAGAGAGAGATACACAGGGGTACAATTCAGAAACCACGGTGTATGCATTCATTATCATCTAGCATTCAAATCATGATTTGAGAGCTTTTCTAGCATACATATTAACAGACTGTACATTGTTTAGAGTTCTTTGCCTGCTTCCATTTCCCAAAACCGTGGCTTGTAACCCCACTTCAAACAATGGCTTCTGATCTCAATCCATGGCTTCTTGGCTTGCCAGTGGATGATAAACCATGGTTTGTCAACTCAAAACTTCATGCCAAACTATAGTTAAGCTTTCTTAACCACAAAGCTTGGTGCAATACCTGGACTGAGCCAGAATTTCATGCTGAAATAGCAGAAATGGGTCCCCCATCCCAAATCAAATAACTTACTGACACCAAGGGTTGGCTAACATAATTGTTTTGTACACTTACTTATTGGTTTTTTTTATAAAAAAAAACCTACCAGTATAAAACCGAGTCACATAGCCCACATGGTGTAATGGACAGCTCTCTGCCTTGCCTTCTTTGCTATAGAAGTTTTGCTTTTCAGACAATATTAAGAACACCAAGTCACATTCCTTTGGGTGCAGCTGTTTCTCTAAATTGCTTCTTGAGATGTTAACTAGAGAAGTAATTTGAACACAGAACAAAAATATGCAAGCATTTAGCCACATACAGATACAACTACGTTGTTACCAAAAGCTCTTAATAAAAGAGTAGGCATGTCGAGCACAAGTTGCTACAGCTGAACTTTGAATTCCAGATGTTTTTGGTTACCCAGTCGCACATTCTAATAAATATTCACTCAATTTAGTTGTATGAGCTTTTTCATTGCTGCTGCTGAGGTCCATTTTGGAGAGAGAAAGCATTCTGGGTATTGAGATAAAGCAGGCACACCTTGCCTCAATCCTTGTTTTTTTTTTTCTTTTTTTTCTTTCTTTCTTTTTAATCAAATAAAATTGATTTTTATTCATTATTCATTTAATCATTTGCAGCACCTGGATATCAGTTTGTTTGTCACAGATATTGGTTTATTTTATTTCATAAAATTTATACACCGCTTGTTTGGTTTTTCACAACTTCAAAGCAGTTTACCAAAAGATTAAAACAATAAAATAATTGGTAAAAAAATTATTTTAAACATTTTAAAAAAATCAAATCAACGAGAAACTGAAAACAGGCTAAAATACACATCAACATTCTGTGTTGGGCAGAAAAGCAAAAAAGATACAGGCAGAATAAAGTATAATAGCCCTTGACTGCTCACCCCAACAGTCTAGTGTTAACACAAGCACTTCTGTTATCTACTACAACCACCATTAAAAACAGGACTGCATTTCTACTTCCCATTTGTTTATATGCAGTGAAATTCTCACTCACTTGTAAAATCTGCTTCATTTGTGTCTGCGTTGAAGTTCAGCAAATTCAACTCAAAAGGCCTTTGCTCTTTTGATTTCTGGTTCTCTAGCCACTCCTGTGCCACCTGCAGGGAAATGGAAGCATAGGCTTAAGAGACTGCTCTTCCACCACATGTGGGCTGCTAAAAGCATTGGGCAGGATTCCCTGCTCATAAATGGGGCCCAGAGAGTCTGTGGCTCACCACAGTTAACTTTATTGACTGATTTTCACAGAGAGCAAAAGGAGTTACAGTCTAAGGAAATAATAAAATCCCTGCTTGCAGCAGCCCAACAACTGGTGGCACAAAATTGAGAAATTTAGCAAACTTGCAACTTTTCTTATGAGGACAAAAGGTATGGACAGTGATATTAATGAAGAAACTTACCAAATATCTGAAAGCTCTATACTGAAGATAAGACTCCAACCATTTTATGGACATATGATGTTCTGTTATTACTTTCCTGTTTGGGAATCCATCGAACTAGCAGCCTCCATCTACTCATGGACAATTGTGATGCAATGTATTTTGTTAAATACACATGCTCTCGCTTAGTGGGATTGGGAGGGAGGACTGTATTGCTTAAAAAAAAGTCTATTGTGATGTATTAGCATAATTTTGATACATACATTTGTAAAACTAAATAAAAACATTCAACACCTGCCCCATCCAAAAAAAACCCAAATGGGACACTTTTAACCCCGCTCCCCCTTGCCAAAAAAAACCTTGAGTCCACCACTACACTAGTGCAACAGTTAGGCTTACAAAAATCCCTTTTGTTTGAACGAGACACACCTTTCAAAGGCTGGTGTGGGGAATCTGTTTAGGGAAGTTTTTAATGTCTGATGTTTTATTGTATTTTTAATATTTTGTTGGAAGCCGCCCAGAGTGGTGGGGTAATAAATAATAATAATAATAATAATAATAATAATAATAATAATAATAATAATAATAATAATAATAATAATAATAATAATAATAATAATAATAATAATACAACTTTTGGCCTTCCAGATATTGCTGGACTACAATGCCCATCCATCCATCCATCCCTTGTGCCACTGGCCATATGCTAGGGCTGATGGGAGTTGTAGTTGAGTAACATCTGGAGGGTCACAGATGTTCCCCCACCTCCTGTCCTAAGACAACATCCACACCCTACATAGCACTGTTATACCACTTTAAACAGCCATGGCTCCTTCCCGCATAGGCTGTAATGATCTCAGACAGGCAAGCAAGCCTTGATAAGGTTTAATGACTCCCTGTCAGTTTTATGGTACATTTATAATAAATTACATCCAGAGTGCAGCTCCCAGCCTGACACTCTTGAAACAAGTTAGTCACTCTAAGTCTCCGCCCTTGTCACAGCAAGAAGGATGCCAAAGTCCAGCCTTTCCCCTTTTGCACTTCCGTTGCATTCTAACCTTTTCAGCTCTCAAAAGAAGAACTCCCTGTCCGCTGCCTTTCTGCTGGTTGCTTAGCAACCCTCCCACGGCCGTCTATCTCTCCCCCTCCCCTTTCTCTAGCTGAGTCAGGGAACTCTTGATGAAAGGGGGTCGAGCCCACCTCCTCCTGCTCTGTCTGCGATCTTTGGTCTCCAGAGTCGGACTCTTCCCTGGCATTCGATTCAGCCATGTCCTTGACATAGGCATCCTGGGAAATGGAGTTTGTCAAGGATGCTGAGAGTTGTTAGGAGAGCCCTTTTCCTCTCACACAGAGCTACAATTTCTAGAGTGGTTTAACAATCAAGCAATAGGAGCCTCTTCTTGACACCGTTAATGAACTACAGTTCCCAAAATGCTTTGGGGGAAGCCAAGACTGTTTAAAGTGGTACAATACTGATTTAAATGTATGTGCAGGTGTGGCTTAAGTTTAATTGGGGAGGACGAAACTTTCATTTTTAGGAAGGATTCAGCCATAAAGATGAATATTTTACCTAAGATGTTATTCTTATTCCAAACAATACCAATAATAAATAACACAAGCTGCTTTAAGGAATGGCAAAGAGATATTTCAGTATTTGTCTGGCGGGGAGAAAGCCAAGAATAAAGCATAACATTTTGATGGATACTCAGGAAGAACTTATATAGAGTCTGAGAGAAGTATAAAGACTTACTGGAAATGTTATTGTACACATGTAAGCTCATTAGCAGGATTAACTTAAACCAAACAGACTGGCGCGGCTCCCTAGGCTTGCGGATAGCAGGCTGTTCTGGGGGCTGGGGTGGGGGGAAGCTTGGGCTTCCCCCGTGCCAGCCCTGTGCCTGGGGGGGGGGAATATTTTTTTTTCTTTATTCCCCCCCCAAAAAAAAAACTAGGTGCGTCCTATAGGGCGGTGCATCCTATGGGGCGAAAAATACGGTATTTGTTTGAAAATATTGGATCTGTATTTTTGTCAAAATATTTTTGAAAAATGTAATTAAAAAAGCAATTTCACAGAAAAAAACAAAACATGGAAAAGAAATGGGTGACTTATAGGGACCTACTGGACCTCACAGAAGAGGGTGTGATGCTTAAGAACAGGCATAGGCAAACTCGGCCCGCCAGCTGTTTTGGGACTACAACTCCCATCATCCCTGACCACTGGTCCTGTTAGCTAGGGATGATGGGAATTGTAGTCCCAAAACATCCAGAGGGCCGAGTTTGCCTATGCCTGCTTAAGAAGTTAGAGGATAAAAAGGATTGGTTGATCAATTGGTTGCAATACTATCAACTGATTGAAGTATTTAAACAAGGTAAGACGCATGGGTTTATTAATCAAAGCTCTCAGTTTGAAAAAGAGTTATTAGAAAACAGAGAAAAACTAATTTCAAAGATGTATAAGAGGCTTTTAGGATGAGAAACTAAAGATTGAAATAGATAAATCTGCTATGATCCACTGAACTAGCGATGTGGGCACAATATAGAGATGAAGGCATAGGAAAAACCGTAGAAATTGAATATAAAATTCTCAGTGTGTTATGTTTTGAAAGAAAACTTTATGAAAATGACTCACAGATGGTACTTGGCACCGAGTAAGCTAGCAAAAATGTACAAATCAGAGTCAGGCTTATGTTGGAAATGTAAAGAAGCAGAAGACACTTTTTACCATATGTGGTGGACATGTAAAGTGGCTAAGAGTTTTTGGGAGATGGTTTATAATGAGGTTAAAAAATTACATAAGGTGATGCTCCCAAAAAACTCCAAGGCATTTCTCTTAGGGATGTTTCAAGAAGACAGACGAACCAATTGTATGCTACAACAGCAGCAAGAGTACTCTATGCACAAAAATGGCGAAATCAGGAGACACCTACTAAAGAAGAGTGGCAGTTTAAACTGACAGAATATGCCAAATTGGCAAACTTAACTATGGAAATTAGAGATCAAGAAGAGGTAGGTTTTAAGGAGGAGTGGAAACCTTTTGTTGAATATTTAAAGAATTATTGTAAACATGTTAAAACGTAGGTAGGATTTGAATGAAGAACAGCAACTGAATACTTGTTGTTGAGTACAGTGTGGAAAAGACAAGGTATAGAATATTGATAATATGCAGCAAATTTAAAAAATATGGGGGAAACCATGGAGGGGGGCGGGGAAGTTGAACACAAAATGGATGTGTATTTGGAAACATGTGTCAACTTGTCAACTTTTGAAAGAGAGAGAGAGAGAGAGAGAGAGAGAGAGAGAGAGAGAGAGAGAGAGAGAGAGTTTAATTGCAGCTAGTGGGAGGATTTCCTTTGAGGAGGAAAGAGAAAAATGAGGTGGTCTGTTGCCAGCTTACCGTTTCAAATGCATTTAGCATCATTAAGGGGAAGAAAGTATTGAAGTAGTCATTGTAATCCTCAAACTTGGCTGTGACAGGGGCAACAATAGACTGAAGGAGATGGCTTGGTGGCCCAAACAGTTTAAAGTTTGCAAACATGTCATAGTTCCACTTCAGCACCTCTCTGGTGAAAATCCCATGGTCTCTCTGCTGGGCATTCACAATGTTTGCTTGTGCAAAGGGTTGGTGCACTTTGTTCCAAGAACCAGCTCTGGGGGTGGGCAGCGCCATGACAATATGGTTATTTTGCACATTCAGCAACTGAGGGGTGTTGTTTGAAATCCGAGGCTGGAGAATGCTGCTCAGTGTCGGGGTCTTGAACTGCAAGTCATCATTACTACCCTGCAGTGGGCTTGCAGATATATTGACTTCCATGTTTGAGAGGTAACTGCCATCTTCTATTTGTGAACACAGTTCCGTGTACACTGGATCCAACTGTGTAAGAAAGAAGCCGTCACCATCTTTGTTCTCATTCAATTGGGGCTCTCTCTTTTTCAAAGCCACATCCTCGTCACATGGGCTAGAGGAGGGATCTGGAAAGGTCAAATGATTGGTTTTACTAGCTCCAGCAGAACTTTCCTTCTGATTTTCCACCCCCACCATACTGGCAGACTGCACAGGTCTTAGCTCTGCCGCCTTGGGTTTTTTGGCTGGCTGAGCCTCCTGAGTTTCTCCGTGAGTACACTGACAATTCTCTCTCTCTTTGGGGTTTGTCTGCCTATAGAGCTGACGTTTTTGGCAGGCAAAATTGTTCTTATTTCTAGTAGTTAGTTGCTGAGCATTTACTAATTGTGATGTCCTTTCCTGGGGAACATCCACCTCGCCAACAATTTCCCTGTAACTGCGCAACTCAGCAAGACTGTCCTGTGTGCACTGAGCAAGTTCGGCTGCTCTTTGGACTTTCTCTGATAGGCCATGTTTTTCTGTCACTAAGGTTGGGGCTGGCATATGTTGGATTTCGTTGGGTGGGACCAGAGCAGGAGTAGATCTTGCCAGTTTTGCCAGCAGTGGTTTTTTACTGTGCATGCTTGGCTTGATGCTTCCCTTGGGACTTTCTCTAGCTGTTTTAACCTGCCCATATTCTGCAGAGCTCTTCCCTGGCTGAATAGTGGATTCTTTGACAGCAGGTGCTGACCCTGAAGGACTGGCAGATGCTGATGTACTGGGCAGAACTGGATCTGTGCACCTGGAACAGCTTCCATTGCCAGCACATATCCCTGTGAAATTTGAGCATACTACTGCATTTCCCTTGCCGATGTGGCCTTCACGAGCTGCTGTATGATGTATGAGGTCTGGAGTAGTCAATGGCTCTTGCTCTGGGGCACTGAATTTCTTCTCAAGGCACGCGTCCACTTGCCCTTTCCTGCTCTCTCTACCAGCTTTCATTTTGTTTTCATCCTCATCTGAAGAAGCGTCAGAAATAATGACTTGGTTTGGGGAATTATCTGCACCAGCAGACAACTTGTTGCTCTCTCGGGCAGACAAAGTTTGAACAGCGCCTTTAGCTTTCCTCTTAATGCATTTTTGGTGACGGATGATGCTTTCCTGGCTAGAGTCAATGGGTAAACTGGTTCCTTTAGCACACACAACAGAGGCCTTGCCTGAGCTTGCCTCTGATTTGCAAGGCAATGTGTCTGATGTGCTGCCTCTGGCTACAATCATTTCACTCCTCTGCCCTTCCTGGCTCTTTGTTCTGTCTCTGACCAACTGCAGCTTTTCTGTTCCTGGCTCCAGGTTGGTATTTCCTCTCCTACTGCTTTCAGGTAACAGTTTTAATTGCAGGGTGCTGTCTGGTTTCAGAGATCTGATTTTGCTTGTAAGGTCATTTAGACCAACCTTTCTCTCCAAAGCACTGCTGCTGTTACCATTCTTTTCTGTAAGAGATCTGGAAGAACTGGGCTTCTCCTTTGTGCTGAAGTCTTTGGTCTCCAGGTCTTGAAAACCGAGGCCAAAGCTTTTGTAGAAGGGATCTTGCTTGTTTTGGACCCCTGGCCATTGATGAGACACCACATTTTTCTGGGCATCCATGTGTCTTTTTGCTAACACAGACAAGCAGGGTAGGTGCTCATTGTCCATATTCATTGGACACCTGTCTTCCTGCCTTTTGTGGTTCATTAGGAAAGTAGGTGAAGTTACACAAACAGGAGGGCTCTTCACAAGGGAGGAAGGATTTAACGATTTGCTCATGATGCTCCATATGATCTCCTTCAGAGTGTTCTGTAATTCTAGAGCCTGCGGGGAACTCAGCTCCCAGTGCTTGTGGCTACGGCGAAGCAAGTTGAGTTCATCAAGGAACTGCTTACAAGTGGGTGACTGCACAACCTGATACCCTTCCTTCAGGATGTTACGGATCAGTTTCATGCAGGCAAACTGTATGGGCTCAGGTTCCCAAGATGGTGATGTCACTGTGCTTCTTAAGCTATTCCTGACTACTCTTCTCTCAATGCCAGGCATGAACACCGTACTTGGAAGCATGACACATTTCACCACTATCCACACCCACATTTCTGAGCTGATCCACAGAAAATGAAGGCAATTTTTCTTAAGGCTGCACTCAACAACAGTCACCAAGATCCAGATGAAGAACTCAGACACTTTGTCACAAGTCTCAACAGTGCCACTGAGGACATTTTGGATTTCCAAACACAGGTGATGAATGACCACTATGTTGTAGGCAATCCCCAGGTCCTTCAGGTCCATAAGGGAGTGGATAAAAGGGATGAACCATAAAAAAGTGCTGTTGTGCAACTGCATGTCTTGGCCGATGTCAGAATGTAACAGGTCAGTCAGGGTCTGCATATCTTTGTACAAGTAGAGGCAGTAATCAGGACAAATGGTATCCTGAAACAGGAAACGGGAAGTCAATGTTTAGCAGCATGTTCTCAACTTTCCTGCTCTGCATATCCAACAACAACCCGCCTCACTTCAAGGATTTCACTAGGATGGGAAAGGGGGATTTGTCACCCTTCAAGTGTTGCTGGACTTCAAATTCCACCAGCCCCAGCTAGCATGGCCAACAATCAGAAATTATGGGAGTTGTAGCCACAGGTCCCCTGTCCCTATACTAGTCACTATACAGTGATCTCTTTTTTTTTTGGGGGGGGGGTATTGCCAGCCAACAAGGCTAGAAACATTTTTTTAAAAAAATGAAAAAAGACAAGGTTTTCAAGGGGGTGAATTCTGTCGCCAATAAAAAACCACCCTTCAAACAAACATGGAGGAGGAAAACTGCTTCTGTTCTAGAGGACAGATGTGATTTGATACTTCTCTATAACTATAATCCAGAACCGTCCACATAGCCATGTTTCAAGCATGGAAGAAGACAGTAAGACAGATCAACAAGCAAGTTACCTTGTGGGGCTTTTCAATGTGGTAGTCATACGCCAGTTGGCTGCAAGTGACAAATTCATCTCCATAGTCCGACATGGGCTCAGATTTAGTCCTTCAAAAATATTAAGAAAGCCAAGGGTTTTGTCAGGAGCCAGTCATGTGAAGGTCAGCAATAAAAAAACACTGGTGTCAGTGAAGTTAACTCTTTATTCAAAGAAACAAAAACAGTGCAGGCCTAGTGATCCCAGCAACTCTTCCCAGTAGGTCTTGGCCCAATGCAGAAGTTGCAAGGACTGAAGGTCCCTGCCCTCCCCCAGCTGCCGATGGTCTCTCCTCTCCAGGGGTTTTTCCAAGCAGTCGGAGACTACGTCTGCACGCAACCAATCTCTCCTCTGCTCTTTTCATTTCTCTGCATGTTCTGGGAGGCGGGAGGGGGGGAGCGGAGCTGGTCATAGAAGGGAGACACTCCTTAGTCCTTCAGCAGCCTGCCTCTTCTTGGTCTACTGGCCCCCTTCCTCTCCAGCCTCTGAATTATGACTTTCTGCCCCAGCTTCTTCCTGTTCACTAAACCCTGTTGCCTCTTCAGCTTCCAACACCACCTACTCCCAGTCCGCTCCCTCTTCTTCCTCTGACCACTCTTCAGCATCCCACCATCAGTCCCCTGGCTCTGAGCCTTCTTCCCCTGGAGGATCCCTTGGGGGTTCTCCAGCTGGCACCTCCCACCACTCCCCCGCATCCAGACAGTCCATGACAGGTTTAAACCATTAGCTACTTATTTAAATGTGTAGTACACACTATTCTGAAAGCTCGAGATGGGGGGGGGGGCGGGGCAGGCAGAAAAGAACAGAATAAAATGTAATTAAGCTCAGTGTTATTTCCTCACTGACTTGGAGTCCCAAGGCTATGGGAATGATGATGGTCTTACAATGTAATTTGTCACAAGGAGCACTTAAATTATTCTCAAGCTTAAACTGAGACCCAGGTTCTGCTCAAATGCCTGCTTCAAATTTAACACTAAGATATAGTTTATGTGAAGGAGAAATTTCCATTTTCCTTCATCTTGTCAGGATCCATTTTGAGCCTTTAGGACTCCATATGCTGTATTAGTTTTATCATCTGTGTATGAACTTTGACTAACCTATTCTAACAGAGAAAAAACATTATTTTTAACCAAGACGTTATGTGTGCCCAGTGTCCTGGTACACTGAGAGAACAAACTGATGGAATGTAATGTCACGGGACTGCCAAGGGACGCCTTGGAGTCAGGGAAGAAAAGAGTCAGAGCGGGAACAGTCAGAAGGAAACGATCGGGACGGAAGGGGAAGAGGGGGAGAGCCAGGAGGAGGCAAGGCTCTCCGATGCTGAAGCAGAGCCCCAGCACCGCACAGGGAGCTCAGGTACAGCCTTCGGCACAGGAAAGGAGAGGGTTAAAGCGCAGGGATCAGAGACGTCCCATGAACATTCCAGCCGCCTCTTCTGTTGGAGGAGAAGCAGGAGAAGACCACTCCCCGAATCTGAACCAGACGATTCGGATGCATGATTGTACTGTGCTGCTTTTACACATGCAAAATAAAGAACTGTAAATACCTCTCTGAGTGAGCAGAGGGTGCTTATTGCGAATAGCATACACAAACCATCACATGTAAGCAATACGGCAGTGACCCAAGCCAAATTAGGGAAATCGCCAGGACCTGATGGACTATCCTTGGTGTATTACAAAGTATTCCAAGGAACATTGGCATTGCCATTGATGGAGGTAATGAACCGAATTCTTCAAGGGGAAGAAATTCCATCTTCATGGGAAAAAGCATATATAACACTAATCCCCAAACAGGATCAAGGAACCCCATACCCAAAGAATTTCAGACCAGTATCTTTATTAAACAATGATTATTTTAGAAGTATTAGCATAAATAATAAGATGTAATCAAGAAATTAAAGGTTTAAGAGTGGGTCAGAGACTTAAAAGAGTGGATAATATTACAAGGCGGGGACTTATTAGACCTAGAAGAGTTTAATAACTGCTATGGGTGGCATGAGTATTTAGGATACAAAAAGGTGAAGGTCCACAGGGGATTTCTTAATACTATCATAAGAAAATTGATATATAGAGTATGGGTAAAATACAAAGAATTACTGGAGCCTAAGACACCCTGGTGGATTTCACCCTTAGAAGCGATAACGGTAAAAAAGAAAAACATGGAATTAAATTGGGCTACATATAAGGATTTACTAAAAGAAAAAGATAGTAATTTGATATTAAAAGAGTACAAGGAAATAAGACATCACCTAACAGGGTGGATTCAGTATCACCAACTAAATGAAGTGTTTGAGGCAGACAAGAAAAACGGTTTTAAAAATGAAATCTCATTACTAGACAGAGTTATTACAAAATAAGAACAAGGTGATCTCAAGAATGTATGGAACATTATTGGAATGGGAGGTTAAGGATGAAAAAGTAAAAGACTCCCAGGCTGCGCACCTAGTCCTTCAGGGGCACGGTTACCCTGTTCAAGACCAGAAAGTCCCCCACACCCGCCTGCTCCTTGCCTCCCCAAAACAGTACTTCTGTCTTGTCAGGATTCAACCTTAATCTGTTAGCCGCCATCCATCCTCCAGCCGCCTCCAGACACTCACACAGGACATTCACTGCCTTCACTGGTTCCAATTAAAAAGAGAGGTAGAGAGGTAAAGTAGTCATGGGAGACTTCAACTTCCCCAATATATGTTGGAATTCAAATTGTGCCAAGAATGTAAAGTGCTGATGTGATCCAAAGTAAAGGAGAGCAATACGGAGCTGGCTTTCACTGGCCAGCTAAATGAGGTAAGGGTAGCTGATGGGTCTCAAACCCAGAGTGAGTAAGGGACTTCCGTTGCATGCAAAGACAGGCTGCAACAGATTGAGCGGACAAGACAAATAGTAGGTCCAATGGTCAAGAAGGCAATTTCTGTATGTGCTGTAGAGGGAAGTGAGGGTCAGATGGGGCTCGTCAACCTGGGAAGGTAGCCCATCTAGGAGAAGGAAAACTCTGATCCTAAACCTCTGCTGCCTTGCAGAACATCTTCAGGAGACGAAAAGGCCTACACAAGTCCAGAGTGGAGTTCTGTTTTAATTTTTTTTAAAAGCAACAACAATTTTTTATTAGTTTTTTAAGATCTTTTAATGCATCATTCCCCGTTGCCATCAAGGGCCTGATCCATTCACGCGCCCCATCCTGCAGATGTCCAATAATGTACGCCACCCCCTCCCCGTCATCAGCAAAGTCATTTTTCTGCAATTCCAAAGCGTATTGAATTTCCGTTAAGAAAGCATTGTAGTCTTGGGGCTTTCCTCCAAACTTATTTACCAGCCCGGGGACCTTCCTCCCTATCGGGTGGCTCTGACCTGCGCATCCTGAGCCCGCCTCTCCTCCAGCCACGCTGAGAGGGTTGCGACATGTGCCTCCAGGTCTCGATTCCTCTCGACCAGACCTCGCACCATGGCTTCTTGCTCTGTCTCTCCTGCTGGTCCTGTCTGGCTCATCGTGCTGCCTCCCCCGGGCTGCGCACAAGCAACGTCAGGGACTCACGGATTGCTGTAATGGTTCTAGGGGTTGCTTGTGTGTAAGCAGGTGCCTATCTCCCTGGCTGGGTGCAAACACCTGGCTGGGCTGCCAAAGTGAACCTCTTCTGTCCAGACAGCCACTCACCCGTGGCTGACTCAATCGCTGGCAGAATCCATGAGTGGGCGTTTCTTAAACTTCTTCCAGCAAAGAAGTTATTTGACGCCTAGTCTCCACCTACCCTCTCTGCGCAAAAGCCTTCTGCGCAGGGAGGGCATGGGCAACGGAGGACCCCTACTCTCTCCGCTGGTCCCAGGCAAGGAGTCATGGGACCGCCTTGCCACTTCCCCCACCTTTTTTTTTAATAGATATTTATTGAGAATTTTCCATTTTAATACATTAAAAAACCAAAAAGAAAAAACAAAAAAGAAAACATATACAGTTTACAATCCTTATTTTTCTGTAACATATTTCCCTGACTTCCCCACACCTCCCCTTCTTATATTCCAATTCAAATTGTTAATTCAACAAGTTCTTATCCCCAATTTTTAACCTTTTTATATTTAGTTCAATTTAAAAAAACAATTTTACAACGTCAAAATTTATACATCAGTGCTCATTCTTAAATCGTTTTTCTAAAGTCGACCCAAATTCCCTTCCACGAAATCCCCACTTTCCATACTAATAACAAAACAAAATAAAAGAAAAAGACGAATTATAATTATGCACCCTTTGGATCCCCAAACCCCACCCCGTCCCCTTTCCCGGTTTCAATCCCCAACAAATGTCCATCAGTCTTAATCTGCTATCAGCCTGGAGATCTCACATTCGAGGCCCTTAATTCTCTCTCAGTTCCTCTCTGCCGGTTTTTTTTGATAGTCCTTAGTATTAAACACCAGATCTCGGAGACGCTCTGGCCCGATAGGGACAAAGTTTCTTCCAGCCAGACCTCCATACTTAAAAGTGGAGCCCAAATCTTGTTTCTTACTCCTTTCAAGTCCAAATGTCCCCAAAGCTCCTACTTTCACCTTAATCAAATTTGTAATCCTTGGGTCTTCAGATCTCCACATAAGGAGATCTCTCCATTCTTCAATCTCCAGTTCGGACCAGATTTTCATCATCAAGTTCTTATTTTCCTTTATAGCCATCATGTCAGGCCTCTGGCTCTCCTTTGTCATCTGCAACAATACATCTCCTCCTTCCTTTTCCTCAGAAACAACATGTATCTCTTTCTCCACACTCTCAAAGTTCTCAAATTTCTCCTCTTGTCCAGCTGCATGAACTTCCTGGATCAAGTCCTTATCAAATTCAATGAATTTGTTTACTGTTAAGTCCAGAGTTGCAACGTTGGTAGCCAAAACATCAATTTGGCCTTGTAACTTTCCCAAGAGAAAAAAAAAACTCTGTCCAATTTAGCTTGAATTTTCCCTCCTTCAGCCATTCTTGTAATGTCCCCAAAACCCCTCTAGAGGGATTTTGGTTACTTAGTATTCCTTCCAGTTCAAATCCAAAAATCAAGTTAGTTTGTATCAGTTTTTCCTTGTTTTCAACAAAATATAGCCAAATTGTAACGAATATAACCAGCAGAGACAATAGAAAACAAAGTTCTCTTTTCCCGTCTTGACAGCTAATTTGACAGCTGTCAAACTCTTCAATATCTCTTCAACAGGCTCTCTCGCGGATCACTCCCGGGTCCGGGGGGGGGGTGGCACTTCAGCTCCCAAAATTAGCTCTTATCCTCCAATAAGATTTAAACTGCCAAATCGTGAAATTAATATCTTTACCCAATAAAAAAGAAAAAATCCTCTCGACCTTAGTTAGCTGGTCCTTGCTTTAGATTATATACAAGACAGGGAGACGGACTTCCTGTTTGCGCCTTCCCCGATCGTGCCTAATTCAAAAAGAAAATTTTTTCTTTACAAATCCAATTTCCGTACTACTCACGGGTTGCTGCTTTAAAATCCAATTGTTCACAAGGAGAAGTCAGCACTCTCCGAACATGGCATGCGGCTTCACTCTGCAGGAGAAGCAGTCGACTCTCAGCACCGCGCCACTCACCCCGTCCCCGGTTCCGAAGCCTTTAAAAAGGCTCCTTCGCGGGTCGGGGGACGCAAATGGTGCCCGCCGAGTCACCAGGTTCACAGGCTCACCGCCTGTGATTTTTAAGAGTCCCCGCGTCGCCGCAGCGGCTAGACCCAAATCCTGCGGAGACGATTCCCTCCGGAGCTCGTAGGGAATCCGCCATTAGCCGATGGCGCTAACCCGGAAGTCGCCACTTCCCCCACCCGCCCCCCATCTCCACTGTTGCTACGTTGATTCTCTTCCCCAGAAGATGGGCTGCTTCTCCCGATCCCTGGCCGCTCTCTGGAATCCCTCTGGCTTTTGCGCTCCCCCTCCGGTACTGATGGCAGTTCCCTGACACGGACCTTTGTCGGCAAGGTGATGTCTCTGCTTTTTAAGATGCTGTCTAGGTTTGTCATTGCTTTTCTCCCAAGAAGCAGGCGTCTTTTAATTTCGTGGCTGCTGTCACCCTAGCTGCCTTTAAAAATGCTGTAATATTGTTCCTCCCATCTCAGCCTCTCTCTGAGGTCATGCCAAAGGTAATTCCATTGCCATCGGCACCTTCATTTGCCTGGGTCGACTGTAAATGCCATGTCACCTACTTATTTAGTGGGCAATGCTCCATAAAGGGCTCAGACTACAGTGCAAAAATTGACTATTCCAAATTATGGCAGAAGGAAGCAGTGAAGAAGCTGTTACATTGCCATTATTAGCAGTCTGTCCTGTTGCTCAGAATGCACAGGGACAGAGAGCCCATGAATCATTGCCCTTTGCAGTTTTTAACAAATTGAAGCGAAGTGTGGCAGAAAATGGCTTGGATGGCATTCTTGATGGGCTAAGAGCAGCCAGTACTTTAATTCCAAACCTTGAAGCCTCTGAAGTTTCAATGAAACAATTGGCTTATGAAAATGCTGATTGCAAGACTGCTCTTAAAGTGATGTACCAGAAGTCAGAAACAGAGATTGCTCAAATGAGTAAGCCTTGCCAGAATATTGACACCGAGACTCACAAATCTGCCCTCCGAGCAGCAGCTTTGTCTCCTTCAGCTCATCCTGCTAAAGACAGGCAATGCCACGACCGGTGGCCTTCCAGCCTGAGTCTAAATGGGAGAACAAAGACTGTTGTGCCAGCTGATTGTCAGTCTTTTACTGAAGCTAAATTAGAAGCAATAGCTGGCTCTTCTAACACACTTGCTTTTAACACACAGTCTCCTGTGACAAATCTGCGCCATGCCGCTAAGGGCAGTGCCGGTTTGAATCTACTGACAGCAGAACTTGCTACTTTTCAGTTCCAGTTCCCTATGGTGGTTTATAAAATTAAGACATAGCATACAGGTCTGATTCCACCTCAGACAGTGAGACTCATTCTTCATCGCTTATTTGCAGACTTTTTTCTCCTTTCCTCCCTGAACTTAAAATTCCTAATGAATTTACTTTACAGGAGTTGCAGAGTTTTGGGGTCACTTCATACGCGTGATTTTCCTTAAATACAATGTTTTCACCTACAGGACTCCTTTCCCCCCCAAACACTGCTGACAGAATAGTGATTTTAGAGTGGCTACACTCTAAATTGCCTAACACTGGATTTGATATTGCTGCTTGTTATTTGCTTTTTTCTAAACAGGAACACGAATCCTTAATGAGTTCTTCTCTTCCCTATCAGTTTGCATTTCCTGATTATATTTGGGATAGTTTATTTTAACCCTCCTAAAAGATTCATGCCTGGTTTTGATTCAAACAGGTTCCTATTCAACACCTTTAGAGCGTTTTAACGTATAAGGACTCTGAAAATAACTGGCATTTTTTTTGCAGCTAATCAGAAAACTGACAGAGACCAGCCTACACGTCCACTGCATTTTGTGATTTTGTGTGAAGTGGGATATCTTTTTATCACATTTGGCTAATTCCGATCTTTCTCCGATGCTAGATTTTAATCTACTCTCTTTGTTCTTGACACTGAAATATCTCTTGACAAATAGAACTATGCCTTTCTATGCTGCTCATGTTTACTCTCACGTTTGCTCCCATACAGGATGCAAAGATGCACTTTCAGAAGGTAATCAACATGCTGATTCTGCTCTGAAATCTCTCTGACCATTATTTTCTAATGCAATTGACAGCCATACATTTTTTCACCAGGGAGCTAAGCAGCTGCATAAAACATTTTTTCCATTCCTCTGACACGAGCTAAGGATATTGTTGGTGGATGTCCTTCATGCGCTTTAACTCCTGTTAACTCCTGTTCACTCTGACACCTTATGAGGAGAGAAAATGCCCTTGCAGTTCTGGACACATAGAAACAATTGACCATGTTTTCCTCCACTGCCAGTATTACACAAACATACGTGTTAGTTTTATTCTGCCAATCATACACAAATTCCCAGGACACACAAGGCAGTTCAATATCTCCTTACTGCTCCTTACATACCTCAGAGGATGGTATGTGCCCCACAGGTCTAAAACAAAGGGCTTGATTTACATGTTTTATGTGTTTTTATCTACTGTTTTTTATCTGCTTCTATGTTGGTCTGTGATCCATGAAGGGGTGTTAAGATGCTACACTCAATATGCCAGCAAGTTTGGAAAACTCAGCAGTGGCCAGAGGATTGGAGAAGATCAGTCTACATCTGAATCCCAAAGAAGGGCAGTGCCAAAGAATGCTCCAACTACCGCACAATTGCACTCATTTCACACGCTAGCAAGGTTATGCTTAAAATTCTACAAGGCAGGCTTAAGCAGTATGTGGACCGAGAACTCCCAGAAGTGCAAGCTGGATTTCGAAGGGGCAGAGGAACCAGAGACCAAATTGCAAACATGCGCTGGATTATGGAGAAAGCTAGAGAGTTCCAGAAAGACATCTACTTCTGCTTCATTGACTATGCAAAAGCCTTTGACTGTGTTGACCACAGCAAACTATGGCAAGTTCTTAAAGAAATGGGAGTGCCTGATCACCTCATCTGTCTCCTGAGAAATCTCTATGTGGGACAAGAAGTTACAGTTAGAACTGGATATGGAACAACTGATTGGTTCAAAATTGGGAAAGGAGTACGACAAGGCTGTATATTGTCTCCCTGCTTATTTAACTTATATGCAGAGTTCATCATGTGAAAGGCTGGACTGGATGAATCCCTAGCCGGAATTAAGATTGCTGGAAGAAATATCAACAACCTCAGATATGCAGATGACACAACCTTGATGGCAGAAAGTGAGGAGGAATTAAAAAACCTTTTAATGAGGGTGAAAGAAGAGAGCGCAAAACATGGTTTGAAACTCAACATCAAAAAAACGAAGATCATGGCCACTGGTCCCATCACCTCCTGGCAAATAGAAGGGGAAGAAATGGAGGCAGTGAGAGATTTTACTTTCTTGGGCTCCATGATCACTGCAGATGGTGACAGCAGACATGAAATTAAAAGATGCCTGCTTCTGGGGAGAAAAGCAATGACAAACCTAGACAGCATCTTAAAAAGCAGAGACATCACCTTGCCAACAAAGGTCCGTATAGTTAAAGCTATGGTTTTCCCAGTAGTGATGTATGGAAGTGAGAGCTGGACCATAAAGAAGGCTGATCGCCAAAGAATTGATGCTTTTAAATTCTGGTGCTGGAGGAGACTCTTGAGAGTCCCATGGACTGCAAGAAGATGAAACCTATCCATTCTTCAGGAAATCAGCCCCGAGTGCTCACTTGAAGGACAGATCCTGAAGCTGAGGCTCCAATACTTTGGCCACCTCATGAGAAGAGAAGACTCCCTGGAAAAGACCCTGATGTTGGGAAAGATGGAGGGCACAAGGAGAAGGGGACAACAGAGGACGAGATGGTTGGACAGTGTTCTCGAAGCTACTAACATGAGTTTGACCAAACTATGGGAGGCAGTGGAAGACAGGAGTGCCTGGCGTGCTCTGGTCCATGGGGTCACGAAGAGTCGGACACGACTAAACGACAAAACAACAACAACAATGTTGATCTACTGCAGTGATTTCAAACAATGTGCTGTGACACCCTGGGGTGCCTTGGATGATGGTCAGGGGTGCAGAGAGCAACATGGGCCTCTATCCCTCTTTCCTTCACTCCCTCGCATCTCTGCCTCCCATAGGCTTGCAGAGCTGTTTGTTGCAGCAGCCCTGGCTACAAGCTCCCCAGGCAAATGGTGCCTCTGGAGCTAGCCGGGGGGGGGGGTACTTCCCAGGCCTCTGTGGGGCAGTGTGAGAAGGCATCTCTCTTTGGGGCAGGGGGGCAGCTCAAAGACCGGGGTGGCGGCAGCAGCTGCCTGGAGAACTCCCAAGGAGATGGGAAAGGAGGCTGAGGGAACACTCCACAAGGAAGGGTGTTTGAAAAAGGGTGAGAGGCTGCCGGCTGGGGTCCTGAGGACTTCTGGTCTTGGGAAGGAGGCGTGAGCAGGCACGCTGAGAAGCTCCGCAGCGTGAATGCAAGGAGAAGTATAAATTAAAGGTGATTAAAACCTATTTAAGGATTTATGGACTGGAGGAAGGTTTTGGAGGGAACTTAAGAACAATTATATCTGAGCTTATCAGCATTTTAGCAGCTGGGCAATATCAAACGTCAAAAAGACGCGGAGGGCTTGCTGAGGGCTAGAAGAGCATGTCAAAAAAATAATACAGTCTCAAAACAAATGAAGCGAGACGCATCAGCTCTAACTCCCCCAAAAGCCACAGAAAGAACGAAAAGCTTTGACAAAAGAGCAACGGAAATGCAGAAAGGCCAAATATTGTCAGAGTCACATGAGATGATTCACTTATTACGGTCTATTAAAGAAGACATTGGGGAGCTTAAGACAGAAATGTCAGCGATTAAACAGGATACATCACAAATGAGAATAGATCTACAAGTTTTAACATCTCATATGAACACACTTGAACAGCGTGTTAATGTCTTGGAGAAAATATCATTTGCAACACAAAGCCTGATGGACAAATGCTTACTCCAGTTGGAATCTGAGATCGAAGGAAAAACCTTAAAATTGTAGGTCTTAAAACCTTCCTCCTGAAGGAATTCAGGTAATTGAATATATAGAGAGCTGTTTAATGGAAATGCTGGAGCTACAGCTGGATTTAAAGGTGGAGATAAATGGTATTAAAAGTTTTCCACTGAAAACCAAGAAAGCAAGAGGGGAAGCATATATAACAATAATTCAATTTGAGTGCACAAGGGTGCGAGATTATATCCTTAAAACTTTCTGGGAAAAGTCGAATGCTAAACCCCTTGAATGGAGGGGAAATATAATTTCTATTTTCCCGGACTATGCTCCAATGGTGGCAGAAAAGAGACGATTATTTGCTTCTGCTCACAAGCTAGCAAGGGAATTAAAAATACAACACTTTACAATATACCCAGCTACTTTCTGCTTAAAGATAAATGATGAACTGTGCTGTTTTCAAAACCATGATAATGCGATATTCTACCTCCAAGCAATAAATTGTGGATAAAGAGCCATGGTGAAGGGTAGGGGGGCTTTTCCTTTTTCTCCTACTCTAATTGAAAATGGTGTGGGGTAATGCCCTCTATTTTGAAGCTCTTCTTTGACCTGACCTTTCTGCTTGAAGAACCTCCAACTCATGTTGACTCACCATCTGAACAAAGTATCTTTGGCATAGAGCCATGAAACTCTAGATATATTAGTAATTTAATAATGGTGGAATTCTATATACCCTCGGGTTAATAGTCAACTGGTTTTATACCACTATTAAAGTCGAAATGCCGTGGAAATATTGATTTGTCATTCAATAAGTCTCAAACCATGTAATTATATGTTGCTTACTTATGTATATACCGTATTTTTCGCTCCATAGGGTGCACCGGATCATAGGTCGCACCTAGTTTTGGGAGGATGAAAACAAGAAAAAATTATTCTGAATCCCAGAAGCCAGAACAGCAAGAGGGATCTGGCTTCTGGGATACCGTGTGGCTGTAAAACAATTTCTCAGCTGGTTCCTAACACAGTGTCCCAAAGCTCCCTCTAGGGAGATTTAAGTTTCTTTTTACTCCTTTCAGTACAAAACCAAAAGTCCCATACGTTAAATTGTAACAGTCCTTCCTTCTTTTAAAGCATAAACTTGTAACAAATGTAGACAGTAAAGACAAAGTCCTCTTTTTGTATCTTGACAGCTAACTTGACAGCTGTCAAATTGTTCAATTGCTCATCAACAGGCACTCACAGACCGCTCCTGGGTCCAGGGGGAAGGGCGGTACATCAATTTTCGAATTTAGTTCTTCTCCTGCAGGTTCCCCTGCTTCCAAATAAGATTTCTTATATCTCAATCAGTAGAATTAAAATCTTTAACATAAAATAAGACTCTCCACGACCTTAGTTTGAAGTTCTTTGCTTTAGATTGTTTACAGAAAGGGGAGGCAGACTTCCTGGTTGGACCTTCCCCGATCAGTGCCGAATTTATTAATATTTTAAAAATCCAATTTCCGTACTACTCACGGGTTATTATTTCAAAGTCCAAATTGTCCCAGGAGAAAGGGAGCGCTCTCCGGCAACAGCTATGCGGCTTCGCTCCACGGAAGTAGCGGTTGACTCTCAGCACTGCGCCGCTTCCCCCTCTCCACTTCGGAGCCCGTTTGTGGGTTCCTTAGCGAGTTGGGGGGCGCTAAAGGTGCCCACCAAGTCCCATGGTCACAGGCTTCGTCCGCCTGTGATTTAAAAAAGGGTCCCCGCTTCGTCGTAGCGGAAAAGACCCGATTCCGGTGGAGCTATTCCCTCCAGTTCAGAGGGAGTCCGCCATTGCCGGTGGCGCCACCCCGGAAGGCCCTGTTTCTTTGTTCTGTTATTCTGGCTTCGTTTTTGTACGGAACAGAGATGTACTTTTTACCAGACACTGGATGATGATTTATACTGCTGTAAATAAACGCTTCTAGATTAGAGAAGCTGACTGGACTTTTGATTTATGCACGCTAAAGGCAAGCACAGAGGGCAGAAGGCTAAAAGGCTAAATATGCTGTGTTTACTCTGCTGTGCTCAGAGGTCCGGGGAAAGCAGATATGAACCACGGAAGCCTGCAGGACCTTTACCCTGAGCAATATTTCACACTAAGTAGTTTTCTTTTTCCTTTTTTATCGTTAGTACTGTTACTATTATTATAAATTGTTGGTCATTTGTATATATTTGTGCCTACCTGTCAGAGCTGCCCAAGGTCCTAGCTCACAAAGGACCAACGCCGGTTCGTTGTTATATACAAAAGTCTTTATTGAAGTTCAGTTTCACTTTCACAGCCGCAGCGCGCAGCTCTACGTCTGAAACTCTAGACCACCGAAGCTCCGTCTGAGTCTCCACCCCCCAGACACCAGTTTAAGACCCTAGCCTTGCTCCACCTCTTCCTTTGCTCTTTCCTCCTCTGGGTCCGCCTGTCAGCTGGGGTCTCGCCCTTCCTAGACTCATCTGACGCTGAGTCCCCTGAGTCTTCCCCCTGCCTCTGGCGGGCTTTAGGACCTGGTTCCCCATCCAGGTTTTCTGCTGTCCCGCACGCCTGTACATTCGAACTTGGCACGCGCGCCCAGCCGGCAACCTTCCTCCTGACCGTTACACTGCTCCTGTCACTGCTTCCCCCTTCGGGGGGGCTAGCTGGACCTGACCTCCCCTCCGTTCCCCCACTCTCCGATAGAGGCGTGGTCAGTCCCGACTCATATTCTCTCCCTGCTGGAGGGGACGCTACCCCTGACACCTGGGACTCTTCCCCCCCACTATGCTCTGGTGGGGAAGCTGGTCCTGATCTCCAGCTGCTGCTTTGGGAGTCCCCGCTGGCCCCTTGTTTCTGGTGTGTCTCCCCTGGGACCCCCCCTTGCCCTGCCCATCGGCGCCTCCTTCTTGGAATCTTCTGATTCGCTGGAGAAGCTCATGGAATCTCTCGGGTCACTGTTGTACTCCCCTACGCTGCCCTCAGATCCTTCCCCTTCGCTCTCCATCTCCTCTCTCCCCTGTACCTCTGCTCCTGAGCCCCTGACACTACCTTTTCAGAACTCTTCCTATTTGTAGCTAGAGCTGTTTTCTAGTTTCCTCTCTTTTCTCTCTCTATCCCTCTTTGAATATTTTCAAATACTAATTATTTGATTGGAAATACTTAAAATTTAATTACAGGGTGTATTAAATTGATCGGGTAGTATCTGCTCTATATATATTTAGATATGTAAGAAGGTGAATTAACTTTGTTTCACAATCCATATGTTAAATACAAGCACGGTTAATAGATGTCTCTAATTAGAGTGATAATAATTAGCAATATATTTGGTTCATACTAAGCCTTCCCAAGACTTTGCCAAAGATAAAAATAGAGGACAAGAGACCCTATAGATAAAAGCTGCAATTTATAATATGAGAATTATAGGTATGGATGCCAAGGGATTAAAGGAAAGGAAAAAACAGATCCTAACACTTAACTATTTTCAGTCATTAAAGGCTGATATAGGACTATTACAAGAAACACATTTGACAGAACAAAGGCCACAAACTTTGAAAAGTTAATGGATAAAAGAAGTTTTTTCAACAAATCTAGATGAAAATGCAAAGGGAGTCACGATTCTATTTAGGAAAGGCTGGTCTTATGAAATATAATAAGAGAGGAAGATGGTCAGTGTTTAATAACTGTAACTAAAACAGAAGGGATAGAAATAGCAATAGTCGATGTCTATGCCGCTAATACTGATGACCATTAAGTTTATTCACAACTGTTTTAAGAGATTAAGCTCTTTATCGTATCAGTATCTGATAATTGGTGGAGACTTTAATGAAATTTTAGACCCGCAGATGGACGCCACTTCTACAGCTAGGAAAAAAATGACGAAGGTTAGAGAGAGAGAATTAATTATTATATGATATACTGGAATTTAGTGGATTCATGGAGACTACACCATCCTAAGGAAAAATCCTATACATATTTTGCAGGAATTCACAATACCCAGCACAGAATTGATTTTTTTTTAACATCAGCATCACTACACTCCTTTACTAGCCGATGTGACATTGATATTCCCATTATAGCTGATCACTCAGCAGTAATATTGGAATGTAATCTATCCAATACCCAGGAAGGTATGAGGAGATGGTATCTTAATATATCATTACTAAATGATAAAAACTTCATTCAATATATAACGCAAGGTACGTAAATATATTTTAAAAATAACTCCAAATCATTAACGCCAAGACTGAAGGAATGGGAAGGCTACAAAGCTTATATCAGAGGGAAGAAAATATCTTTCTCTGCCAACAAGGTCAAGATGCAAAAATTAAAAGAAAATAACCTAAAAAAAACTTTTAAAACATTATGGGGCAATATGGCAAATAACCCATCTAGGGTTAAATATGAAAGAATACAACAACAAACACTAGAACTGAATAATATACTAGCTCAAAAAATTGAGTTCAGCTTATTATGTCTAAGACAAACATATTGGGAACAGGGAGAAAGACCGACAAAAATTCTAGCTAATCATCTAAAGCAGAAGAAAATGAACCAAATAATACCTTTAATAAGAAAGGGGGGGAATCACAGCGACCTCATCAACAGATATAAATAACGATTTTTTTAAATTCTACAAAAAGCTATATGAAGGGCCAGAAAATATACCAGAGGATGAGGTGGAAAACTTTTTTCAGGATATTAAACTACCAACCATTGAAGAATATCACAAAGATATGCTATCAGCCCCCCTGATATTGAGAATGAAATAGAAACAATGGGTAATGGAAAATCACCTGGACCAGATGGTTTTCCTATAGAATAGTATAAAATATTCAAAAATTTATTAGTCCCCAGACTTCTAGAAGTTTATGAGGAAGCAATATGAGTTTATGAAGTATAAAGGTGTCTATGCTGCAACATTTAATGAAGCTTTCATAATAATTATACCAAAACCTAACAAAGACCCCACTGAATGTGCAAATCACAGACCAATTTCATTAATGAATGTCGATGCAAAGATTCTGAATGCAATACTGGCTGAAAAATTACAAAAAGTCATCCAAGACTTGGTACTTAATAATCAAACAGGTTTTATAAAAACAAGACAAGCCACAGATAATGTAAGATTAACAATAGATTTGATAAATTTAAAGAGCAAGAGGAGTTTATGATAATGTCACTAGATGCAGAAAAGGCTTTCAATAGAATCTATAAAGAATTCATTATGTAAATTTGGCTTCCCTACAGAATACTGTAACTGGATTAAAATGATTTACAAAAATCCAACATCTCGGACTGTTACAAATGGTAGAATATCTAATGTGATTAATCTAAAACGAGGAACAAGACAACGATGCCCTCTGTCTCCATTACTATTTAATCTATGCCTGGAACCACTAACAAGAGTAATAATAAAAAAATTCCTTCCAGTAGCACCTTAAAGACCAACTAAGTTAGTTCTTGGTATGAGCTTTCGTGTGCATGCACACTTCTTTCAAGATGAGCATATCAAGGAGGTAAAACACAAGAAAGAAAATTACAAAATTGTATTATTTGCAGATGACATCCTTCTATTTATTACAAAGCCAGAAGATACAATTCCAATAATTATGGAGAAAATAAAAACCTTTGGGGGACTTCCGGTCGGTGCCAGCGCTTAATGGCGGTCCTACCTCCGAGCTCCGGAGAAGGACTGCTTCGCAAGTTCGGGTCTTACCCGCTACGGCAAGCGGGGGACCCCTAAAATCCCAGGCGCTGAAGCCTGAGAACAAGGAGACTCGGTGGGCACCTTCGCGCCCCCCGGTACCGTGAAAGAGCCTTTTTAAAGGCTACGGATCGACATCGGGAGTGAGCGCGGTGCTGAGAGTCGCTACCCAGCCTGCGAAGTGAAGCCGCGTCGCCATAAGCGGAGAGCGCCGATTCCTTCCTGAAAAGAAATTCGGACTGATTCCCCGTGAGTAAGAACTGAAAAATAACTGGGACTTTTTTTTAATTTTAAAAATTGGGCTAAAAACGGGGGAGATTTAAACAAAGGAAGTCTGCCTCCCCCCGACCGCATGAAAGTGAAAGCAACGGAGCTCTAAACCTGCATCCGTTTAAATCCGTCCTTTGATCAGCTAAACCGGACATTTAAACCTTTGATCTCCCCTCTAGCAAGCAGGGTAGAGGGGAGGCGAATTTGACCATTAACTGCATGACTTATTTGAAGGAAGGAAAAAACCTCTGCTATCTCATCTATTTGAAAATCTGAAACGGTCTGCCTTCTTACTACATTGAGCTGACTTTTCCCTGTGAAGTGACACCTTGATACAAAGTTTCCACAGTGCCTGACTTTTGTACATTTTAAGAAGAAACAGTATAAACAGCATACTGGGCAACTGTGGCAATTGGAAGCTATAAGACTTTAGTAACATTGATTTGGACTGGGTTAATCTCCTTTCTTTCTATATCTTGGATGCTCTCCTTTGTTCATGTATTTGGAAATTTCCTTCTATGGCCATTTTGATTTGCTCCCTCTAGAGGATAAAGTGAAGTCCAGCACGGCCTAAGACAGTGGAATTTTCCAAGGGAGAATAAATCCCGTGGGAATTGACCTTGACATGAGTGGGCCACAAGAAGAGATAACTACAAGAGCCAAGACCAAGCAACAACAACAGCAACAGCTGCAGCTGCAACAAGCAAAGAAAAGAGGTTCAATCTCAGGCGTAACAGCCGGACTAGCTGGAACAACAGGACAGGACAAAGGAGCAGCCGTTTCTATGGAAGCTGTGACAGAAGCTTTGCTTAAGATAAACCAGACTCTGGAGTCTTTGACAAAACAGACTTCAGAGAACACACAAAAATTAACAGAAATATCAACAAGATTAAACCAGAATACAGAATCTATAAACAAATTGGTCGAGGAAAACGCCACCACGCGTCAAATTGCCGAAGAGGCCAAAGCCACAGCTGGAGAGACGCAGGAGAAATTAGAGCCACTTGCCAAGAAGGTCTATGAGCATGATGCAATCTTGGCCTTGTGGGAGTTACAGAGGAAAGAGAGAAACTTAAAATTAAGACTGATTCCGGAGAATGAAAGTGACAACCTTGTGGAATATTTGACACGGGAGTTTGCGGATTGTTGGGACCTGGAGGAAGACGATTTCAAAATTACAACTGCCTTTAGACTGGGCAAAAAGCAAGATAGAAAGACACCAAGAGATTGTTTGATCACACTCAGATCTAAGGAGGAAAGAGATAAAATTTTAGGACTACACTTTGAAAAAGCCCTGCAAATTGGAAATTCAGCTGTACAGATCTTTAAAGACATACCAAAATACATCTTGGACTTAAGAAACTTCTACAAGGATTTGGTTCTTTTGTTAAAGAAAAATCTTATCCGCTTCAGGTGGGAGTTCCCTCAAGGACTGTCATTCGATTACAAGGCAAAGAAAGTGAAAATAAAGACAATTCAAGATAAAGACAAATTTTTGGCAAGATATCAGGAGGACCTACAGAAGGGGACTGTGGACGCACTTGCAGAACAGAGGAGAGCATTGGATATCCTGAATCTCTCGTTTGGACAAAAACCACCACCGTCAGAAGAAGAGCAACAACTTGGAGCTGTCGGAGGAGCCTTAAGAAAATAACAAGATGGCTCTGCAATTCCTTAGTTGGAATTGTAATGGACTGAATGGGCCTTTGAAGAGAAGACAAGTATTTCATATTTTGAACAGAGAACAATTGGATTTGATATGTTTACAAGAAACTCACATAACTAGAGCCCACAGGAGATTACTCACGAATAAAAGGTTAGGACAAGAATTTATTTCATCAGACAAAGTTAAGAAGAGAGGAGTGGTAATATATGTGAAGGAGAAATGGGCTCCAAAAATGATATTCAAAGATGAACAAGGGAGATATCTGGCTGTGGAGATACAAGTACAAGGAGAAAAACTTTTAGTTGTTGGAATTTATGCACCAAATGAAGGCAAATCTGACTTCTTTAAGAGACTTCATGAAACTTTGACGGACTATCTGGATTACAACATGATAATCATGGGAGACATGAATGGTGTGGTCTCCACTAATATGGACAAGGCACAAAGACTAACAGTCACTAAAGAAGGGAGACTCCCTAAGACTTTTTTCGAAATGACAGAAAACATGGACTTGATAGACATTTGGAGAACAAGGAACCCTCTGGAGAGAGAGGGAACCTTCTTCTCCCAAGCAATGATGACCTGGACCAGAATTGACCAAATCTGGGTTACTAGTGGATTGGCTCCAAAGATTAAGAAAGTGGAAATCTGCCCAAAAACCTGCTCCGACCATAACGCCGTGAAGATGGAGATGAAACTCACAATAACCGGTCAATTTAGATGGAGAATGAATGACACCCTCTTTCGAGATAAGGAGATTCTCACGAAGGCCCAAAAGATCCTAAAAGACTATTTTGAAATAAATTTGAGGACTGACGTGGAGAAAAGAGTGATCTGGGACGCAAGTAAAGCTGTTATGAGAGGATTTTTGATCCAACAAAATTCAATAAAGAGGAAAAAACAAAATGAGAAAAAAGAGAAGATCTTGGAAATGATAAAGGAAGGAGAGAGGAAACTAAGAACAAAACCAAAGTCTCAGGACATTTTAAGAGAGATTAAGTTATATCAAACTCAATATATGGAATTGATGAACCAAGAGATTGAATGGAAGATAAAGCAAATGAAACAAAAGACTTTTGAATCAGCAAATAAATGTGGTAAACTTTTGGCATGGCAATTGAAGAAAAGGCAGAAACTAAATACAGTTACAAGCCTAGAGGTCGATGGAA
The DNA here is from genome assembly GCF_964188305.1 of Podarcis bocagei. Classification (NCBI taxonomy): domain Eukaryota; kingdom Metazoa; phylum Chordata; class Lepidosauria; order Squamata; family Lacertidae; genus Podarcis; species Podarcis bocagei. Next base: position 72,893,465 of record NC_138131.1, read on the forward strand.
AGAACATATCTAAACCTAATGAAATTAGAAATTGCTTTTTAAGTTATTTCAAAAAACTTTACACCCAAGGCCCGCAAAATGAAGAAGATATAGACAAATTCCTTGGAAGATATGGATTACAAAACATCTCTCAGCAAAGTAAGATGGACTTGAACCAGAGAATCTCAGAACAAGAGATAGAGGCTGCCATTCAGAGTATGCAACTGGGCAAATCTCCGGGACCAGATGGACTGACTTCTAGATACTACAAATCGCTGAAGGAATGGCTGATTCAACCACTAAGAGAAGTTTGTAATGAGATCCTTGAGGGAAAAAGGGCACCTGAATCGTGGAAAGAGGCATATATTTCACTCATACCAAAGTCAGAGACTGAAAAGACTCAACTTAAGAACTACCGCCCGATATCACTCCTCAATGTGGATTACAAAATTTTTGCAGACATTTTGGCAAAAAGATTTAAAAGAGTTTTGATGGAGAAGATTCATAAAGACCAAGCAGGCTTTCTCCCTAAAAGACACCTAGCAGACAATGTAAGGAATGTAATAGACATTTTGGAAAAGCTGGAGGTGAATATAAACACTAAAGCAGTATTGATCTTTGTGGACGCGGAGAAAGCCTTTGATAATATCTCTTGGAGTTTTATGAGGAAGAATCTTCATGGGATGGGGGTAGGCCAGGGTTTTGAGAATGGTATGGCTGCAATATATTCTGAACAAAAAGCTAAGCTGATTGTAAATAATGTCGTGACTGAGGAACTTAAGATAGAAAAAGGAACTCGGCAGGGGTGCCCAATTTCCCCATTACTTTTTATTTCGGTTCTGGAGGTGTTGCTGAATATGATAAGAAATGACCAGCAGGTCAAAGGTGTGCAGGTCGGAGCTAAACATTACAAGTTAAGAGCGTATGCAGATGACCTAGTATTGACTTTGCAAGAGCCAAACACTAGTACGAAAAGGGTTTTAGAAATAATTCAACAATTTGGCCAGGTGGCTGGATTTAAGTTGAATAAGCAAAAAACTAAAGTCTTAGGGAAAAACCTAACAGATATGGAAAAGGAGAAATTTCAGGAGGAAACAGGTTTGACAGTGGTTAAGAAAGTCAAATACCTAGGGGTCTATTTAACACCTAAGAATGTTAATTTGTATAAGGACAATTATGAAAAATGTTGGTCAGAGATTAAAAAAGATCTAGAAATATGGTCAAATCTGAAACTGTCAATGTTAGGCCGAATTGCAGTAATTAAAATGAATGTATTGCCTAGAATGTTATTTTTGTTTCAGACCTTGCAGATTCTTGACAAGATGGAATGTTTTAAGAGGTGGCACAAAGACATCTCGAAATTTGTCTGGCAGGGCAAAAAGCCCCGAATTAAATTCAAAATACTGACTGACGCTAAAGAAAGAGGGGGTTTTGCCCTGCCGGACCTAAAATTGTACTATGAGGCAGCAGCGTTTTGCTGGCTGAAAGAATGGATGCTCCTCGAGAACACGGACATCTTGGATCTGGAAGGCTTCAATAATGCATTTGGTTGGCATGCATATCTTTGGTATGACAAGGTTAACAGTACCTTTAAAAATCACATTGTTAGAAAAGCATTATTTAATGTCTGGATAAGATACAAAGACTTATTGGAAAATAAAACCCCTAGATGGGTGTCACCAGTGGAGGCTAAAGCAGTGAAGAAACTCAATATGGAGGTCGGATGGCCGAAGTATTGGGAAATTTTAGAACAGGATGGAGACAAGGTTAAACTACAAAGTCAGGAGAAATTGAAGCACAAAGTAGAAAATTGGTTTCAATATCGCCAAATAATGGAAATTTTTAAACAGGATAGGAAAATCGGTTTCCAAGTGGAGAAATCAAAACTAGAGACCGAATTGCTAGAACCCAATACTAAGAATTTATCTAGAATGTATAACTTGCTGTTGAAATGGAACACACAGGATGAAACAGTTAAATCTGCTATGATTAAGTGGGCGCAGGATGTTGGACACAACATTATGTCAGATGACTGGGAATGGTTATGGAACACCGGTATCAAATTTACGGCATGTAATGCCTTAAAGGAAAACATTATGAAAATGGTATACAGGTGGTACATGACCCCAGTCAAGCTGGCAAAAATCTACCATTTGCCCGATAATAAATGTTGGAAATGTAAAGAGACTGAAGGTACTTTTTACCACCTTTGGTGGACATGCCCGAAGATAAAGGTCTTCTGGGAAATGATCTATAATGAAATGAAAAAGGTACTTAAATGTACATTTTCTAAAAAACCAGAGGCCTTTCTCTTGGGCATTGTCGGCCAATTGGTGACAAAGAAAGATAGAAATTTCTTTATGTATGCCACAACAGCAGCAAGAATACTCATCGCAAAGTATTGGAAGACACAAGATTTACCTACTCTGGAAGAATGGCAGATGAAAGTGATGGACTATATGACACTGGCTGAGATGACAGGCAGAATCCGTGACCAACGCAAAGAGATGGTGGAAGAAGAATGGAAAAAATTTAAGAGCTATCTTAAGGACTACTATAAACTTAACGAATGTTAAAATGTTGTGGTTGCTAGAAGTAACAGGGTACAGGGATACAAGGTTAGATAATAAAGGAGGACTAAGATGACAGAGATTAGAAAGTAACAACTGGGAGTTGCTAGTTCAAATATGGACACTGGGATGCAGAGAGGGGGGGTATGGGGAAGTCCAAGAAAAGAGGTTTATGAAAATATCTTTGAAAGTATTTTGTATGTTTGTTTTGTTTTGTGTTTGTTTGTTTTTCTTAAAAATGCTGTAAAACCAATAAAAATTTATTAAAAAAAAAAAAAAGAAAATAAAAACCTTTGGCTGAATATTGGGCTATTCCATAAATTGGACAAAATCAGAGATTTTGCCAATAGGGCATTGTATGCAAACAGGCTACATTGTATAAAAACCATCAATTTTGGATGTGCAAAGACTTTATTAAATATTTGGGCATAATGATTTCATCAGATGTTAACCAAATCGTAAAATTACATTTGAATCAAATTATAAAAGAAATTTATTTTGATATTGAAAGGTGGGGACCTCCAAACCTTTCCCTTTGGGGAAAGGTTAATGTCCTCAAAATGACTATTGTTCCAAAGCTTTTATACATTCTTAGAGGATTACCAATATATATTCCCAACTTATATTTTCAAAAAATAAATCAAATATTTAGATTGTGCCTGTGGGGCACAAAGCCACCAAAAATATCATTACATAAAATGCAACTTCCAACTAAGGAAGGTGGTTTTGGACTCCCAAATCTGGAATTATATCACCAGGCCTACCTGCTGAGCAAGACAAATTGTTGGGGAGCAAGCAGGAATCCCAGTTGGGCTACTCTCAAATATAGTTTCATTGAATCTCTTGTGGGGTGGACCAATCTCAGCTACAACTATAAGAAATATCCCATTAATCTGGAGACTATTAAAGCACCCATAAAAATTTGGATGAACATATATAAAAATAATAAGGATGACCCTTACCAGCATGAGAAATTAACAATATGGGCCAACCCCAAACTAAAAATTGGAAATCAAGTACAGTGGTACCTCGGGTTACAGACGCTTCAGGTTACAGACTCCGCTAACCCAGAAATAGAACTTCAGGTTAAGAACTTTGCTTCAGGATGAGAACAGAAATCGTGTGGCGACAGCGGGAGGCCCCATTAGCTAAAGTGGCACCACAGGTTAAGAACAGTTTCAGGTTAAGAACGGACCTCCAGAACAAATTAAGTTCCTAACCCAAGGTACCACTGTAATAATTTGGCAAAACTGGATGAAAAAGGTATTTTGACGCTGAATCAATTAATTGATGAGAACTACAAATTTGTGGAATATAAGACTTTGCAGGTAAAGTATGGATTAACCAGTGAAATACACTGGCAATATATCCAATTGAAACATATGTTGGAAAAGCAGTTTGGCCCTGATGCTATAGCAGCATCGGAAACACCCATGCTGTTACAAGATTTAATCTCTGCAACAAAAACAAAAAATCCTACACTTGCCCTATATAAAACTTTACTTAACAGGAAGAAATACGATTTAGAATATGAAAGACAAAAATGGAGTAAAGAGCTAGGAGTACAGATAGCAAATGATATAATAATAGTAATAAATTTTATTTATACCCTGCTCTCCCCGGCCAGAGCCAGGCTCAGGGCAGCTAACATCAATAAAATTTCAGTAAATAATAAGGGGAAAAAAGAAAAGGCTTCTGGTTGGCCGCGCGATTAATGGCGGACGGGAGCTCTTTCGGAAGAAAGAGCCCCAGCGTTTTGAAGATTGGGGCGACCGCGAGAGTGTCGCGGAGCCCCCAAAAAACCTCAGATCGGGCTTTCTTATTATTATTATTATTCTGAGGACCTGGTGTTCTGGCAGGTACCCTTAGTGACTCCTCTGCTCCCCGGTAAGCTCTAATAAGAGCCCCAAGAGCGAGCGGGGTTGGAGACGCGGGTACTGTGGAATTTACTTACTTTCTTCATAGCGCAAAGCTCCAAGTCCGGCAATTGTGAGCGACCAATTTCTCCGACCAAATTATCAAGGATTGGACAATTGTGAGTAAAAAAGATTTTAATTTGGACAGTAAATTGGAATGAAAGGGATTTAAATTACGGAGGTCGATCCCTTTCCGCTGAAGTAAAAGTGAAAGCAGTTACCGCTGACCGAAGCCGTAACTTTAAAAGACCTGTCAAAACTTCCAAGGAAATATGTCAAACCCCTCTTTCTGCAGGGGGAAGGGGGGAGAATTTGATTGATTTGAGGCCCTGCTTGAGATAGACTTGACAGTGGATTAGACTCTTTCTTTTTAGAAGCGGTTCTCCCGGCAGGGGAAGGCTAGACTCCATTATTATGTCACAAAGGGAGCAGATACATTCAACTTTCGTTTTCCTCTTTGGGGATTACAAAGTAACTGCTGCTATCTGAGATTGTTAAAATAGCACACAGAGTTTCTTTTACCCTCCTTGAACTAATTTTGTGGTTCCAATAAAATAAAATAAATAATAAAAATAAAATAAAATAAAATAAAATAAGGAAAGAGGGAAGCTGTTGGGCTGCCTGCTGCTGCCTGCGCACTAAAAATCTGGTGGACTCTGACCGGGTGAGCTGACCTTGAAACTTTGGAATAGCTATGGCTAATGGGGTAGATAAGTCTGAGAAAAGTAAAAGTAAAGATAGAAGACCTTCTAAAGCACCAACTTTTGAAGAGGAGGTGATGCAAATGTTAACAGACATAAGAGCAGGTGTGAGAGGAACTCAGCAGACTGTACAGGAGTTGAAACAAGAATTTGTAGATGTGAAAAAAGGCATTCAAGAGGTCAGGGAGGAAGTTGCTGCCCACGAAACAAGACTGAGGGAATTGGAAACAGTGAGAGTGCCTGACGTGGAGAAGATTCAACAGGATGCGCTCAGTGCAATTGCTTTTTTACAAATGAAGGAACGGGAGAATCAACTGAGAGTAAGAGGCGCACCCCAATTGGAACAAGATAATCTTAAGGATTGACATTGGGTCTACATTACAAAAAAAGCTTGAAGATTAAAGATAAGCCAATTGTTTTGTTTAAGGAAATTCCAAAGCATTTTTTGAACCTAAGGAATAACTACGCAGACTTGGCTGGAACTCTGAGAAGGAAGAACATCTTTTTTAGGTGGGGATTTCCAGAAGGCCTCTCCTTTAAATTTCAAGGAAGGAAACAAAGAATTAGGACCGTCGAAGAAAAAACAGGGTTCCTGGGAAAAACTGCCAAGGATCTGGGATTGGAAAGTGAGCAGACGCCAGGGGCAGCCGCAGGAGCTCCTGAATAGTTTAAGATGGTATTGAGAATATATTCATGGAATGTTAATGGTTTGAACTCACGACCAAAAAGGAACCAAGTATACCATGTGTTAGCAAAACAGAATTTGGACATAATTTGTTTGCAAGAAACTCATGTTACTAGATTACACAGAAAAGTCCTTCAGAATAAGAGACTTGGTCAAGAATTCATTTCATCTGACAAAGTGAAGAAAAGAGGAGTGGTCGTTTACGTGAAAGAAAAATGGAATCCCAAAATGATGTTCAAAGATGAGGGAAGATATATTGCAGTAGAAATCAATGCACAAGGCGAAAAATATTTGCTGTTGGGAATTTATGCACCAAATGATGGCAAAGCCTGGGGCCTCATAAGGACTGTGTGCTGCTTGCTGCCTGCTGCCCAGGAGGACTCCCCTGAGTGAGTGCTTGAGGGCCCTGCTCTTGCCACTTACCACCTGGCTTGGGGCAGGGCCTGGGGCCTCATAAGGACTGTGTGCTGCTTGCGGCCTGCTGCCCAGGAAGACTCCCTGAGTGAGTGCTTGAGGGCCCTGCTCTTGCCACTTACCATCTGGCTTGGGGTGGGGCCTGGGGCCTCATAAGGACTGTGTGCTGCTTGCGGCCTGCTGCCCAGGAAGACTCCCTGAGTGAGTGCCTGAGGGCCCTGCTCTTGCCACCTACCATCTGGCCTGGGGTGGGGCCTGGGGCCTCACAAGGACTGCGTGCTGCTTGCTGCCTGCTGCCCAGGAGGACTCCCCTGAGTGAGTGCTTGAGGGCCCTGCTCTTGCCACTTACCACCTGGCTTGGGGCGGGGCCTGGGGCCTCATAAGGACTGTGTGCTGCTTGCGGCCTGCTGCCCAGGAAGACTCCCTGAGTGAGTGCCTGAGGGCCCTGCTCCTCCCTGCCACTTACCACCTGGCCCAGGGCGGGGCCTGACAGGCCTCACTAGGACAGTTGTTACTGCCGGAGAGGCACAGAGTGTTTTTAAAATGTTTTTTTAAAAAAAATTTCTGGATTTTTTGTATGTGGGGGATGGGATTGATGTTTGGTTGGGCTTGGGGAATTATTATTTTTTTATTTTGATGTTTTTGTAATTTTTATATTTTTTGTTTGTATTGTTTTATTGGTTTTGTTTGTTTAAGGTGTTATTTTGTTTTTAGGGGGAGGGGTCAGGGCTGCCGGGGAGTGGGCCCCAGCCCACAAAATGGCTGGGGCATGTTCCACAGGGGGGGATGCACTGGGACAACCGATCTCAGTGATCACGGGTAGGAGGAGGAGTTACGCTAAGACCAGACCATGTCATTACAGAGGAGGCAGGTTTAGTCGTTGTCTGAGGACTATCCCTGCCTCCGGGTCTGGTCCTGTCCGGACGGATACTAGAATCAGCAAGGGATACCCACATAGCCTGAAGGTGCTGCTGTGCAATGCCAGGTCAATGATTCAGAAGACCACTGCCATCCATGACTTGATCATGGATGGAGGATTTGACCTGGCTTGTGTAACAGAGACTTGGTTGGGTGAAGCAGATGGGCCTGTTCTTGCCGCTGCTTGTCCACCAGGTTTCTCTTACGCACAGCAACCCAGGTCATGTGGGCGGGGAGGGGGGGTTGCAGTGATTTTTAGGAAGTCATTAGTTTGCACCAGGCGTCCTATTGGGAAGACCCAGTTTTCTGAGTGCATGTTCTGGAAGTTGGGCAATAGGGGCAGTACAGGATTCCTTTTGGTGTACCGACCTCCCCGCTGCGCCAAGGATTCCCTGCCCGAGCTGCTTCAGGTCGTGGCGGATGTTCTCCTGGAGACACCTAGCTTGGTCGTCCTAGGGGATTTTAACATTCATGCCGACACGACCTTACAAGGGGCCGCTCGGGACTTCGTGGAAAGCATGGCCTCCATGGGGCTGTCCCTGAATAAGTCTGGCCCAACCCATAGCCGTGGACATGCCTTGGACCTGGTGTTTACCTCTATGGATGTTGGTGATCTGACACTAAGTAAAAGCGAAACGAAAGAAGTGCCATGGTCAGATCACTTCCTGGTGCAACTGGACTTCTCTGCGACCCATCCCCTCTGCAGGGAGGTGGGACCAATTCGGATGGTCCGCCCCCGCCACTTAATGGATCCAAATGGTTTCCAGAGAGTGGTAGGGGATGCTTTATCCCATGTTGATGGCCTTTCAGCTGATTCCCTGGTGGCCCGCTGGAATGTGGAGTTAACCAGGGCTATTGACTGTTTGGCTCCGAAGTGCCCTCTCCGATTGCATAGAGCCCGGACAGCCCCGTGGTTTTCCACGGATCTGAGGGCAATGAAACAATCGTTGAGACGGCTAGAGCGCCGGTGGCGGATAACTCATTCCGAATCTGACCGGACACAGGTTAGAGCTCAACGTCGAGCCTACCAAGTGGCGATAGCGACGGCGAAGAAGAATTTCTTCACCGCCTCTATTGCATCTGCAGAAAACAGCAGCAGGAGACTTTTTCAGGTGGTTCACAATTTAGCGGAACCACCTGCAACATCGGGGCCCAGTACGGGCCACACGTTCTCCTGCAATGATTTTGCAAAGTTTTTTGCAGATAAAATCGCTCAGATTCGGGAAGAAGTAGACTCCACCGTGGGAGCAGGGCCGGGGCGGGAGAGTGCAAGAGTTCTGTCTGGTCAAGTTGAGTGGGATCAATTCCAATCTGTTACCTCCGAGGATGTGGACAGGCTGCTTGGACGAGTGAAACCAACCACCTGTCTCCTGGATCCTTGCCCATCCTGGCTAATAAAAGCAAGCCGGGAAGGGCTGGGCGATGGGCTTCGTGGGGTGGTGAATGGTTCCCTCCATGAGGGAGCCTTCCCAGACCCGCTGAAAGAGGCGGTTATTAAACCGCTTCTTAAAAAACCATCTTTAGATGCGGCCACGATGGCCAACTATCGCCCAGTCTCAAATCTTCCATTCCTGGGCAAGGTGATTGAGCGAGCGGTTGCCGAACAACTCCAGGCACGCCTGGAAGAAGCGGACCATTTGGATCCCTTCCAGTCGGGATTCAGGCCTCATCATGGGACTGAAACTGCCTTGGTCGCACTGGTTGATGATCTCCGGCGGGCTAGGGACAAAGGTGAGAGCTGTTTCCTAGTTCTGCTGGATCTCTCAGCGGCGTTCGATACCATCAACCATAGCATCCTTCTGGACCGTCTTGAGGGGCTGGGAGCTGGGGGCACTGTTATACAGTGGTTCCGCTCCTTCCTCCTGGGCCGTGTTCAGAAAGTGGTGGTGGGGGATGAGTGTTCAGACCCCTGGGCTCTCACTTGTGGGGTGCCTCAGGGTTCTGTCCTCTCCCCCATGCTTTTCAACATCTACATGCGGCCGCTGGGAGAGATCATCAGGAGGTTTGGGCTGGGTGTTCATCAGTATGCGGATGATACCCAGCTCTACCTCTCTTTTAAATCAGAACCAGTGAAGGCGGTGAAGGTCCTGTGTGAGTGTCTGGAGGCGGTTGGAGGATGGATGGCGGCTAACAGATTGAGGTTGAATCCTGACAAGACAGAAGTACTATTCTTGGGGGACAGGAGGCGGGCAGGTGTGGAGGATTCCCTGGTCCTGAATGGGGTAACTGTGCCCCTGAAGGACCAGGTGCGCAGCCTGGGAGTCATTTTGGACTCACAGCTGTCCATGGAGGCACAGGTCAAATCTGTGTCCAGGGCAGCTGTTTACCAGCTCCATCTGGTACGTAGGCTGAGACCCTATCTGCCTGCGGACTGTCTCGCCAGAGTGGTGCATGCTCTGGTTATCTCCCGCTTGGACTACTGCAATGCACTCTACGTGGGGCTACCTTTGAAGGTGACTCGGAAACTACAACTAATCCAGAATGCGGCAGCTAGACTGGTGACTGGGAGCGGCCGCCGAGACCATATAACACCGGTCTTGAAAGACCTGCATTGGCTCCCAGTACGTTTTCGAGCACAATTCAAAGTGTTGGTGCTGACCTTTAAAGCCCTAAACGGCCTCGGTCCAGTATACCTGAAGGAGCGTCTCCACCCCCATCATTCTGCCCGGACGCTGAGGTCCAGCGCCGAGGGCCTTCTGGCGGTTCCCTCATTGCGAGAAGCAAAGCTACAGGGAACCAGGCAGAGGGCCTTCTCGGTAGTGGCGCCCGCCCTGTGGAACACCCTTCCAGCAGATGTCAAGGCGATAAACAACTACCTGACATTCAGGAGACATCTTAAGGCAGCCCTGTTCAGGGAAGTTTTTAACGTGTGATATTTTATTGTATTTTTGGTTTTTATGGAAGCTGCCCAGAGTGGCTGGGGAGGCCCAGCCAGATGGGCGGGGTATAAATAATAAATAATTATTATTATTATTATTATTATTATTATTATTATTATTATTATTATTATTTTTTTTTTTTTAAGAACTTGGAAACAAGACTTCTGGACTATTTGGATTATAAATTGATTTGGATGGGGGACCTGAATGGAGTTGCATCAACGCTTATGGATAAAACACAGACACAGAAAGTAATGAATGTTGGGAATGCTGGCAGATTACCAAAGTTTTTTTTTGACCTGTCAGACATATGGAGAGTGAGAAATCCAACTGAAAAAGACTTCACATTCTATTCAGATACAAATCAAACAGAAGTGGGATGCTTCTTGCCCCCATCTTTGGACAGTGTCCTTCTGGACCCATTAAGACTTCCTCTAAGTCATTTCTAAAAAGATTAAACAATGGGGGGGGGGGCAGAATACAACCCTATCTGACCCCTCTTAACATTGTGATTTTGTTAGAGAGTTGCCCCAGCAACCTACATGTTGCTATCACTATATAAGGCTTTTATAAGGTATAGGAGTCTCTTGTCCTCCATCACTGAATACAACTTTGATCATAATTTGGATCTAGGGATGGAGTCAAAGGCTGATTTTAGGTCCATAAAGGCCATATATAAATGGCCTTGGAGTGGTCCTAGTATATTTCTCTGCTAGGTGTGACAGCACAAGACAGTGGTCAGATGTTGAGTACTTCGTACGGAAAGCAGCCTTGGCTTCAGAGGTTATGTTATTATCCTCAAGAAATGTTGCTAATTTAAGGCAAATGAAATGGGCATATAATTTCCCCATTATGGAAAGCAAACTAATTGGCCTATAGTTGCCAAGATCTATAGGTTGTCCTTTCTTGTAAATTGGGACCACAATTGTATACTTCCAGCTAACTGGGATTTTACCTGAATTATTTACCTCTGTGAAAAGAGAATGTGCAAAGTGCTGTATTTTAAAAATAATAATAAAAGGATAAAGGACCAACCTGATGCAACTTTGGCGAATAGTCTCTCTTGCTTTCTGATAGCTTGCATTGTTGACAATAGTTTGAAATGCCTGGATTGGATCAATGGCCTGTCCCCATACTTTAGACCCAAGCTTATCCAGGATCACCATGAAACAGTGGAGCGCAGGCCAGAAAGGATTGATGCTTTCATTTAATAAAAAAAAAAATCAAAACATGCTTAGATGGGAAATAGCACTTAGAAGACAATAAAAACATGTAAATTTAAAAACAGTAAAGAAAAACTTGTTGGGTACAAGAGAAAAAATGTAAAAATCCAGTATCAGGCAACACCTTTTATCCAGACTGTCAGGGAACTGCCATCAGAGGCAAGAGGAGAGGTAAGACGCTCCAATGATGCAGGGGAGGGAACTAGCAAGGAGAGAGAGAGAGCTTCCGCTGGGGAAGGAAATCCAGGGGACACCAGGGAGAAAGGGGAGGCTGAGAGTACTGCGGAGGGGAGGCTCCGAGACTCTTCCAGTGAAATCAGCGGAGAGAGCACAGGACCTCCGCTTGGCACGCCCACGCTGCGCAGAAGGCTTCCGCGCAGAGAATCTAGGAGGAGACTTGGCGTCAAAGAATTTCTATGTTGGAGGAAGTTTAGGAGACGCCCACTCACGGATTCTGCCAGTGACTAAGACAGTCGTGTTATAAGGGCTGTCAAACCAGGGAAAGGTTTAGCTATACGACCAGCTTGGAGCAGTTTGCAGTTTACACACAAGCAACCCCAATTCACATTACACAGACCAACCAAAACTTCCAAAAAATAAGTGAACAAGTTCTTTGGAAGGCTCCATCAGATTGAATTTCAACCGAGGATCATTCCACGCCAAATCACAAATCACCTGATTTTAATATTTGACCGTGCTCTCACGACTCAGATTTTCTTCAGTTTTTTTAATGTGTCATGGTACTGCCAGAGAATGCCAGGGAGGAGCAGGAACAGGCAGAGGGAGGTGGGCAGGAAGTGGCGATTGAGTGATCAGAGTGATCTGATCTCTGAGTGATCAGAGGTACTTATTGCGAAGAGCATTCACAAGCCATCACCACTATGAGATAACCTCAAATAATTTTTTAAAGATTTTTTGGTCCAAAATTGGGCACAGGAGAATTTTTTGAAAATTTTAATTTCTGTGCGATTTAGGCTAATGCAATTTCTGTGTCAGTTTAGAAAAAACCTCGTTTCGCTTATTTTTCAACCGACTGGGCTTATTTTGGTATCAAAATAAAGCTAATTGTGGTCTCTTTCAAAATAAGGTATAAAAATGGTATTAGGTGCCACAGAAAAAGGTCACCAACCATTCAAAGTGATTTTTTGTCATTTTATTCAATAAGCATGTTCAATAAGCCATAGTGCACAAACCACAACTAACACGTGTATCATACTTTTGTTGTAGAATGGGCTAACCATGTACTTATTATGCTGTAAAAATAAGGAGGGTGTTTTTTGTGGTTATAAAATAAATTGATTTAGAAGGGTTTTTTTTACAGAAAAAAATATTACTTTTTTGGACAGGTTTAAGGTCTCTTTGAGCCTGAAATACCGTATTTTTCGTCCCATAGGACACACCGGCCCATAGGACGCACCTAGTTTTTTTGGGGGGGAAATAAAGGGAAAATTTTTCCCTTTATTCCCCCCCCCCCAAACCAGGTCGGGGAATCCAAACCAGGTCGGGGAACAGCGGGATGGCAGCGCTGCGCCCCCCCGCTGTCCCCCGAGCTTGTGGGGCTGCCCGATGTCTGCCTGAAGTGCGGGGCGCTCTGCTTTCAGCGCGACCCGCGCTCCGGGAAGTAGGCTGATATCCGCAGCCTAGAGAGCCCTGCGGGAACTCCCGCGGGGCTCCCTCGGCTGTAGATATCTGCCCGGCGCCAAGACGCTCTGCTTTCAGCGCGCCCCGTGCGCCAGGCAGCAGGCTGCTATCCGCAGCCTAGGGAGCCCTGCGGGAACTCCCACGGGCTCCCCAGGCTTGCTGATAGCTTGCTGAAGCCTGGAGAGCAAGAGGGATCGGTGCGCACCGACCCCTCTCGCTCTCCAAGCTTCAGCGAAAGCCTGCATTCACCCCATAGGACGCACCCAGATTTCCCCTTCATTTTTGGAGGGGAAAAAAGTGCGTCCTATAGGGCAAAAAATACAGTACACTCACGCATTCGTGAGAATAGTTAAAATTGTACCCTCTGATGTTACGATGTCATCTGATATATAAAAAAAATAAGTTTTATTGATTATTTAATAAAAACAAAATACGTCTCAGAGCCCTTGTTCATTTTATTGTGTAAAACACTTTTGCAATGATATGGTCAAAGCTGTTTTGTTTCCCATACATGTAATATGGTCAATGATGCTGTTTTTTAAAAATAAATTTTATTGGATTTTACAATTTTATATTCAACCAAATAACACAATGTAACATTTGTCATATAAAACACGCACACACAAAAAACCTTCCTCATGACTTCCCTCAACTTCCCCTTCCGGTTCTTTAAATATTTATTACTTCTGCTTAATTTTTGTCTTATTTTTATGATCTTATACCTCAATATACTTAAATCCCTGTGACAGGGTGAGCTCCCGTTGCTCGGTCCCTGCTCCTGCCAACCTAGCAGCTTGAAAGCACATCAAAGTGCTGTATTAAAGGGAGTTGAACTCCCAACAACAGCCTTATTAAAGGAAGCTGAACAGCCAACAACAGAGGATATGGCTGCAGGGGGATCTGATACCCTTCTAAATGAAATGTTACAACAATTCGCAATTTTAAATAAGAAGGTTGATGACCAAACAGCAAAAATTGACTTAGCCACTTCCTCTATTACAAAACTATCTGAACAAGTGGCACAACATTCACAAGCAATTGGGAATTTAAAAGACGCCACTTCTGAGAACAGGAAATTGGCTGAGGCAGCAAATGAAAAAGCCGATCAAGTAAATCAGAAAGTGGATGAACTGAAAGGAGAGGTAAGGCCACTACATAAGCACGTCAGTGACCAGCAGGCCTACCTGTCTATGGTTGAATTGAAAAACCGGGAAAATAATTTAAGATTACGCTCTATCCCAGAGCTTGAGAAAGAGGATCTGACCGGCTATTTGACAGCAGAATTTTCTAAGTTCTGGGGTATAGTGGAAGACAAAGACTTTAAAATAACAACTGCGTTTAGACTGGGAAGAGCAGCAAGGAAGGACAGGCCCAGAGACTGTCTGATTATCTTGAGGACTAAACAGGAGAGAGACAAAATACTTGACCTTCATTTCAATAAATCACTTGAGATCCAGGACAAAAAAGCGGAGATTTACAAGGATATACCTAAACAACTATTGGATCTCAGAGCTATATATACTGACCTAGCAAGACTTCTGAGAGGCAACGGGATACCCTACAGGTGGGAGTTCCCACAAGGTTTATCATTTAACTACAAAGGAAAGAAGGTTAGAATCAAAACAAAAGAGGACAACCAGAAGTTCCTGCACGACCACGGAGAGGATCTGCAGAAGGGAACAGCAGTCCCTTGGCCTCCACCACAGCCTGGAACAGAACCAACACCTTCTTCCTCGGATTTGGACAAAAAAGAGGACACCCCATAAAGAGCAACAACAGATTGATACAGGATGTCTCTGCAGCTGTACAGTTGGAATATTAATGGGGCAAATTCCCCCGAGAAACGAAAAAGGATTTTCCATATTTTGAAAAAAGAACATTTGGATGTAATTTGTTTGCAAGAAACACATGTGACTAGGCTCCACAGGAAAGTGTTAATTAACAAAAGACTAAGCCAAGAATTTATCTCATCAGATAGAGTTAAAAAGAGAGGCGTGGTGATCTACGCAAAGGAGAACCTATCACCGAAATTTTTGTTTAAAGATGAACAAGGAAGAATCCTGGCAATCGAAATACAAACTCAAGGAGAAAAAGTTTTGATATTAGGAATCTACGCACCAAACGAGGGGAAATCAGAATTCTACAAGAAGCTACATGAGACATTACTGGACTATCTGGACTACTCTAACATCATTATGATGGGAGATATGAATGGGGTGGTCTCTACTTACATGGATAAGTCACAGAACCAGAATTTAACTAAGGATGGCAGACTACCAAAAACCTTTTTTGAATTAACTGACAATATGGACTTGATTGATATATGGAGGACGAGAAACCCCTTAGGTAAAGAAGGAACCTTTTTCTCTGAGGCCCACCTGTCATGGACAAGAATCGACCAAATTTGGACAACTAGAGGGCTGGCACCTAAGACTATAAGAGTGGAAATCTGCCCAAAGACCTGCTCCGACCATAACGCTTTGAAAATGGAAGTGAGATTTACCCCAGCCGGTTCCTTCAGATGGAAAATGAATGACAACCTGTTAAGAGATCAAGAGATTGTAAAGAAGGCCCAAAAAGCTTTAAAGGATTATTTTGAAATCAACTTGAACACTTCGGTGGAAAAAAGAACAATCTGGGACGCAAGTAAAGCTGTAATGAGAGGGTTTCTGATACAACAGAATACGATCAAGTAAAAACTCTGGAATGGAAGAAAGGATAAGATATTAGAGAAGATAAGAGATGGAGAGAAAAAGTTAAGATTGAATCCAAAATCAAAAGAGATTCTAAGAGAAATTAAATTCCACCAGTCACAATACACGAAATTGATAAACCAAGAAGTGGAATGGAAAATTAAACAAATGAAACAAAGATCTTTTGAATCTGCGAACAAATGTGGAAAACTGCTAGCTTGGCAGTTGAAAAAGAGACAAAAATTAAATTACGTTACCAATCTAGAAGTCGAAGGGAAAAACATCCAGAAACCGGGAGAAATTAGAAAGTGTTTCCAGAAATATTTTAAAAAATTATATACCCAAGGGCCTGAGGAAGTGACTGAGATGTACCAATTTTTGAAAGACAATGGCTTACCAGAACTATCTCAGGAGAAGAGATCAATCTTGAATCACAAGATAACACAACAGGAAATCGAGGATGCCATTCAGAACATGCAGCTAGGCAAATCTCCAGGCCCTGATGGACTTACCTCCAAATATTATAGGACGTTAAAAAACTACCTGATACAACCATTAATGGAGGTTTGTAACCAGATTATGGGGGGAGGGAGGGCACCAGAAACGTGGAAAGAAGCATTCATCACATTGATACCCAAAGTGGAAACTGAAAAGACCCAACTTAAGAACTACCGTCCCATCTCACTCCTAAACGTGGATTACAAAATATTTGCAGACATTTTGGCAAATAGATTTAAAAAAGTATTAAATGAAGTAATTCATAAGGACCAAGCAGGCTTTCTCCCAGGCAGGCATTTGTTTGACAATACCAGGAATATTATTGATATTTTGGAACTTTTGCAAACAAATATCAATACCAAAGCAGTGTTCATTTTTATTGATGCTGAGAAGGCCTTTGACAACATTTCTTGGAAGTTTATGAAGAAAAACTTGGAAGGGATGGAAGTGGGACGGGGGTTTGAAAATGGAATAGAAGCAATTTATTCAGAACAAAAAGCTAAGTTGATAGTGAACAATGTGGTGACAGAAGAGTTTCATATTGAAAAAGGAACACGGCAGGGGTGCCCCCTATCCCCTTTATTATTTATCTCAGTCCTGGAGGTGTTGCTGAATATGATCAGGAAGGACCGGCAGGTGCAAGGGATATGGGTCGGAGCGAAACAATATAAATTGAAAGCTTTTGCAGATGACTTGGTTTTAACATTACAGGAGCCAGAATCTAGTACAAAAAGAGTTTTAGAATTGATTCAAGAATTTGGTCGGGTGGCGGGATTCAAGTTGAATAAACAAAAAACTAAGGTATTAGGAAAGAACTTGACATCTTCTGAAACAGATGGGTTTCAGAAGGAAACAGATCTAAATGTTGTTAAAAAAGTGAAATACCTGGGGGTTAACTTGTCTTCCAAAAATTTGAACCTATTTAAAGACAACTATGAAAAATGTTGGTCAGAAGTTAAGAAAGACCTAGAAATCTGGTCAAGATTGAAACTATCCTTGTTAGGCCGAATTGCAGCTATAAAGATGAACGTTTTGCCAAAAATGTTGTTTCTCTTTCAAGCCTTGCAGATCGTGGACAGAGTGGAATGTTTTGGAAAGTGGCAGAAGGATATTTCGAAGTTTGTTTGGCAGGGCAAAAAGCCCCGAATAAAGTTTAAAATATTAACTGATGCAAAAGAAAGAGGGGGGTTTGCCCTGCCAGACTTAAGGTTATACTACGAAGCTGCAGCCTTCTGCTGGATGAAAGATTGGATTCTGCTAGAAAACACTGATGTCCTAGATCTGGAAGGCTTTAATAATTCGTTAGGTTGGCATGCGTATTTGTGATATGACAAGGCAAAAACACATGGAATGTTCAAAAACCATATTGTCAGAAAAGCAATATTTATGGTCTGGAAAAAATACAAAGACTTACTTGAAAGTAAGACCCCGAGGTGGCTATCACCAATAGAGGCCAAGGCTCAGAAAAAACTGTTAGGATATTTCCGTTCCACCTTAAAGGGAGCAGGCTTTGTAAGCAACAGAGTCTGCGCATGTCCTGTTGACAGGATGTTTATGCTTGCTGTTTTCCTTTCGTTTTGTCAGACAGCCAGAGATGCTGACACAGAACGGTCACGTTTTCTTTTGTTCTGTTAAACGCTAAATAAAGTCTGTAAATATGCTCTTCTGCTCTTCTGCGGTGCAAGCTTTTGACTGTGCTTTCTGCTGAAAGAGGGTGCACCAGCCTAGGAATGTGGCTAGGAATTTCCAAAGGCTTTGTGCCCCTAACTGTTGGATCTGCCTGTCTACGGAAGATCGATGATCGTCCAGAACTCCGGCTTGGGGGCTCATGATGGATGTTATCTCCCTGGCAGATTCCCAACAACAAGGTTATGGGCCCAGATTCATAGCACCTACAGGAGAGTAAAGCTGCAACAGACTGCGTTTGAGGTATGTTGGGGGAAAAGCGAAAGGAAAGGGACGCTTTTCTGTTTTACCTCGCAAGGAGTCTTTGATCTCCGGCAAGGCTTAATTGGCCTGGGAGCCGAGCCAAAGAGGCTTCGTGATTAATGGCTGCCAAGATAACGAGTCTCCAAGTTAAAAAGACTCACGGCTAATGCCAAAAGCTGGAATGGAGTTTTTCCAAGCTTATGGAAATGCTGAATGCCCTAAGTTGGATGGGCAGAATTATGAAACCTGGGCAAAATGGTATGAGAGTTTGCTGCGTCAGTTTGGGGTATGGCATGTCGTTTCTGAAGCCCCCCCAGTTCCTCTGACAGAGAAATGGAAATCGCATGATTCGAAAGCGATAGACGTAATTGTCCTATCCGTATCTCTTGAGGAAATTAAGACGCTGGCTGGCAACACCACTGCATGTGGGATGTGGACTGCTTTGATGAAAGCTCACAAGCCAATAATCCCAGCCCAGAGTTTGACTGCATCGGAGGTCCTAGCTGTTTCCCAGAATGCGAGTGAATCCAGGGATGCTGAGGGCACCGGTTGCAAGCTGCAGGGGGAGCTGACCGTCACGTCATCCCAGGCAGCATTCCAGCCTCCAGGGGGAGCCAAGGAGTCGGCAGCTGAGAGCTCTGTTTCTCATGAGAACCAAGGCCATCGCCTTTGCAGAGGCCGGAAAGGCAAAGGTAAACACAGGCAGCTGCCTGCAGATGGCCAGGAGCAGAGAGAGGGTGAAGAGCCCGCGCAAGGGAAAAACAAAGCGTTGTTTGCTGGCACAGCTTCACCAAAGGCTAAAGGCACGTCTGCTGACCAGAAGCAGGGGGGCAAGTTGCAAAAGCCCACGCCAGTGGAAAGCAAGGTTTTGCTTGCTGGCACAGCTTCACCAAAGGCTAAAGACACGTCTGCTGGCCAGGAGCAGCAGGGGGGCAAGCTGCAAAAGCCCACGCCGATGAAAAACAAGGGTTTGCTTGCTGTAAAGACTGCTCCAACAGCCAAAGGCAGCTTTGTTGTTGATTCAGGCTGTACCCGCCACATCTCGAAGGATCGGCATCTCTTTATCTCCTTCAAGCCTCAGGAAGGTGAGATCCACCTGGCTGATGGAAGGACGTTGCAAATTGCAGGAGAAGGGACTGTGAAACTTGCAAGTCTGCACACTACCATCAGTAATGTACTTTTTGTTCCAGGAGCTGCAAGCAACTTGCTGAGCGTCCCACAGCTTACTGGGCATGGTTTTCAGATTTCCTTCAAAAGGAGCGTCTGTGTCATCAGTAAAGGCAAAGAGGACTATTTGCATGCAAAGTTTATGGATGGTTTGTTCCATATAACTTATGATGACACTGCTGTTGTGTCTAATGCTGATTCTTGTTGTGTTGCACAAACTAACAAAGTTCTTCATGCAGGTTGCATTCACGATGCACATCGAAGGTTTGGTCACCTCTCTTGGAAGGCACTGGCCAAGATGCCAGAGGTGGTTGAGGGTTTGAACATCAAACCCTGTAAATTTCACATGAAATGTGTATCTTGTGCAGAGAACAAGGTGAAGGTTGCTCCAAAAGGCAAGGAGTCTAGCAGGCAGGCTTCCAAACCCTACCAGCTAGTGCATGCGGACCTGGTTGGGCCACTTGCGCCCTCTTTAGGGGGAGCAAGGTACTTCATGATTCTGATTGATTCTTTTTCCAGGTACATTCATGTGTATTTGCTCGAACAGAAATCGCAAGCGTTTCCGAAGTTTAAGGAATTCTGTGCTTGGTTGGAGAATGTGCACGGTAAACGTATTTCTTGTTTTTTTACTGATCGGGGCGGGGAGTTCACTTCTCAGCAGTTTGAAGCTTTCCTGACTGAAAAGGGAATCCAGCATGACATGTCAACGCCCAGATCGCCATGGATGAATGGACTTGCGGAGAGAGCAAATCAGACATTGCTGCAAGGAATCAAAACCCTGTTGCATGATGCCAATCTCCCTGATAAGTTTTGGGGGGAGGCTCTGGGGAATTTGGTTTATTCTTTTAATCGCAGATTGTCATCGCCCATTGGTTGCACCCCCTATGAGAAGATGTTTGGCAAGAAACCCAACACCAAACACATGAAAATATTTGGTTCGGACATGTGGGTATGCACACAACAAACCAACAAGCTTGGGAAGCATGGGGCACATGGTTTGTTCATGGGGTACGAAAAAGGTGCATACAGGGTATGGATGACTGACTCTAAGTCCATTAAGTTCACAAGGAGTGTTGAGTACAATCCTAAGTGGGGGGAAAATGTGGGAATTTTCCAGAGTTACCCAGAGGAGGATGAAGGTGTTGTCAAGCAAGCAGCTAAAGCTGAGGAAGCTGCTGATGATGAGGAGGATGATGAGGATGATGAGGATGATGATCAGAGTTCGGATTCCAGTTCAGTGGGCGGCGCTGCTGCTGATGTCAGTGAAAGTGATGACACAGCAGACTACCAGAGCGCAAAGGCCTCAGTCAGACCATCTGATGCGTCTGACAATGAACTGGAAGAACCACTGTTCACCATTGGTCACTTTTCTCCTAAGAAAGAGGAGATGAGTCCAGAAGACTTGCGTCTAGTACGCAGATCTGAAAGGGCGACCAAGGGCAGACCTCCAAAGAGGTATGCTGATGAGTTTGCTAAGACAGCAACTGCTGTTCTTAGTAGCTCAGAGAAGGTGTGGGAACCTTCAAGCTTCAAAGAGGTTCAGGAGTTGACCTCTAAAGATGCTGAGCCTTGGCTTAATGCCATGAAGGCTGAAGTTGATTCCTTGAACAGGAACCAAACTTGGGAACTGGTACCGGTAGTCCCAGGAATGAGACTGGTTGGCAGCAAATGGGTCTTCAAGGCCAAGACAGACCAGAATGGCAAGGTAGTCAGACACAAAGCCAGATTGGTTGCCAGAGGTTTTTCACAGGTACCAGGACAGGATTACCACGAGACCTACTCTCCCACAGTCAAATATGAGAGCATTCGGCTGATGCTCAAGATCGCTGCGGAGGAGAAACTGCATGTTTCCCATCATGACATCAATACAGCTTTTTTGTACGGGATTTTGGGGGAGGAGCTGTTCATGCTTCCACCTGATGGGATGGAGATACAGAAGGGAATGGTCTGTAAACTGCGGAAATCCTTATATGGTCTCAAGCAGAGTGCCAGGTGTTGGAACACAAAACTCACTGAGACATTGCTTTCTCTAGGTTTTCACCAGGGCAAAGCTGATCCATGTGTGTTTGTCAAAGAGGAGGGGCAAAACAAACTGTATTGTTTATGTTTTGTTGATGATCTTCTGATGTTTTGGAAGAATCAGGCTTTTTACCAAAGCACCCTAGCTCAGCTGAAGGAGCACTTTGACATGAAGGATCTTGGTGAGGTATCCAACTATCTTTCTCTGCAGGTGGAGAAGGACCAAGCAGGTAATTTTCTGGTACACCAAACACAGAAAATTGCTGATGTGTTAACCAGGTTGAATTTGGTTGATGCAAACCCAGCAGACACACCGATGGTGACAGGTTACCAGGTAGACAGTACTGCTGAAGCGTTTTCTGACACAACGCTATACAGATGCATTCTAGGCAAGCTGAATTTCATTGCCAGATGTTCAAGACCTGACATTGCTGTAAGCTGTAATCTGCTTAGCAGACATGCCAACAATCCTACGGTTCAGGATTGGAAAGCTCTGAAGCGCATAGCCCGCTATTTGAAAGGGACTATGCACTACAGGCTGAGGTTCACCAGTCAGAAGACTGGAGGTCTTGAAATCTTTACAGATGCAAGTTTTGGAAGTGACACCACGGATGGAACAAGCACTTCTGGAGTATGCTACATGTACAACCACTGCCTGTTTGACTGGTTGTGCAAAAAGCAGACGACAGTGAGCCTAAGTTCCTGTGAAGCAGAACTCAATGCTCTGTCATTTTCACTCATGGATTGTGAATGGTTGATGCAACTGTTTAAGGACATCAGGGTGTCTGTGAAATGTCCTGTACAAGTGTATCAAGACAATAGATCGTGTTTGGCTTTGCTGAACTCCGAGAGTTGCAAGCAGAGAACCAAGTACTTGCAGATTAAGCTACATCGTGCAAGGGAGTGTATTCAGAAAGGACTTATTCAGGTGTCCTACATGCCAGGAAATGAAATTCCTGCTGATCTGTTGTCTAAGGTTGTCAACAAAGAACAACTTAAGGTTTATGTACAAAGGTTGCAATTGGGTGAACCACAGGTACAACAGGTTACACGGAAAGGGGGAGGATGTTAGGATATTTCCGTTCCACCTTAAAGGGAGCAGGCTTTGTAAGCAACAGAGTCTGCGCATGTCCTGTTGACAGGATGTTTATGCTTGCTGTTTTCCTTTCGTTTTGTCAGACAGCCAGAGATGCTGACACAGAACGGTCATGTTTTCTTTTGTTCTGTTAAACGCTAAATAAAGTCTGTAAATATGCTCTTCTGCTCTTCTGCGGTGCAAGCTTTTGACTGTGCTTTCTGCTGAAAGAGGGTGCACCAGCCTAGGAATGTGGCTAGGAATTTCCAAAGGCTTTGTGCCCCTAACTGTTGGATCTGCCTGTCTACGGAAGATCGATGATCGTCCAGAACTCCGGCTTGGGGGCTCATGATGGATGTTATCTCCCTGGCAGATTCCCAACAACAACCTAATATGGAGGCCGGCTGGCTGAAATATTGGGAAATAATAGAAAACATTGGAGATAATTGGAGGTTGCAGAGCTTTGAAAAATTAAAGGATAAGGTGCAAGATTGGTTTCATTATGCCCAAATTAATGAGATTTTTAAGTTGGACAAAAAAACAGGATTCCAGGTGGAAAAATCGAAACTTGAGACAGAGTTGTTAGAACCAAAGACCAAGGTATTGTCGAGAATGTATAACTTGCTGCTTAAATGGAACACTCAGGACGAGACAGTTAAATCAGCCATGATAAAGTGGGCTCAAGACATGGGGTACAATATTATGTTTGAAGACTGGGAAAGGTTGTGGACCACCGGTATGAAATTTATGGCATGTAATGCCCTGAAAGAAAACATTATGAAAATGATATACAGGTGGTACATGACCCCAGTCAAGCTTGCTAAGATATACCATTTGTCTGATAATAAATGTTGGAAGTGTAAGGAGGCTGAAGGGACATTCTTTCACCTGTGGTGGACTTGTCCGAAAGTGAAGGCCTTCTGGGAAATGATCTACAACGAGTTAAAAAAGGTGTTTAAATACACCTTTCCTAAGAAACCGGAGGCCTTCCTCTTGGGCATTGTCGGCCAAAAGGTGTTAAAGAAGGATAGAACGTTTTTTATGTATGCAACTACAGCAGCAAGAATTCTTATCGCCAAATATTGGAAGATTCAAGATTTGCCCACACTGGAAGAGTGGCAAACGCAACTGATGGACTACATGGAGTTGGCCGAGATGACTGCCAGGATCCGAGATTTGGGAGAAGAAGCAATGGAGGAGGACTGGAAAAAAATTAAGGACTATTTGCAAAAATTTTATAAGTTATATGAACCACAGGATTTCGCATGATATGGAATGTTAGCCCCAGCAATGCGAGTGGAATATATATGAAACCAGATAATACCAATGAAAGAATCAATGTTTAAATGGCCAAAAATGATAATATGTTTACCTATAGAGTAAATGGATAATAAGGGATTTAAACTTAAACTGCAATTGAAAGTACAAAAGAAACATATGAAACAAGGTTATAATTTGCTGATAAATTTATTGTCAAGATTGCTCTGTGCGGGAGACGTGGGGAAGTTCGATAGAATGTTGAAATAAGTTGTTGAAATGGTTTGTTTTCTTTTTCTTCTTTTCTTCTTTTTCTCTTTTTCTTTTTTCTTTTCTTTATCTGTTCTATACTGTATACCTTTATCTGGAAAAAATGTAATAAAAATTATTATTAAAAAAAGAAAAGAAAGCACATCAAAGTGCAAGTAGATAAATAGGTACCGCTCCGGCAGGAAGGTAAACGGTGTTTCCGTGTGCTGCTCTGGTTCCCCAGAAGCGGCTTAGTCATGCTGGCCACATGAGCTGTATGCCGGCTCCCTCGGCCAATAAAGCAAGATGAGCGCCGCAACCCCAGAGTCAGCCACGACTGGACCTAATGGTCAGGGGTCCCTTTACCTTTAATATATATGAGGCAATGTTATAATCGGAGGGGGGGGTTCATGTTGCTGAACTGGATGCTTTTCTCATGGAGCAGCTACAACAAATGTACTATGGATAAATGAATGAGAGTTGCAGAAATTAATTAAATCAATCTGAAGAAGGTGCAACCAAATTGATTTCTGCTCCTTGGGGCTTATCCACACTTACCAAGTGCCAGTGGTTTATTTAAAAGGTGGTCCCACACCTGGGTTACAAACAAAGGTGGTATAGAGGTGAATTCTAAATACATTACTTCTAAATACATTACTTCTGGTAAATCAGCCACCATAGCCATTAGAGGGCCATGAAAATTTGTGTCCCAGGCTTTTTAGACTCATGAATCACTGCCTTGCCGTGTCGAAGGGGCTTGAATGACTCAGAGAAGCTATGAACTATGCCGAGCAGGGCACCCAAGATGAACAGGTCATAGTGGACATGTTTGACCAAACGTGATCCACCTGGAGCAGGAACCGGCAAGCCACTCCAGTATCCCTGCTAAGAAAACTCCATGGACAAAGACAACAGGCATATAAAAGCTATGACGCTGGAAGATGAGCCCCTCAAGTCAGAAGGTGTCCAACATGCTACTGAGGAAGAGCGGAGGACAAGTACAAGTAGATTCAGAGCTGAGGAAGCGGCTGGGCCAAAGCCGAAAGGACACTCAGTTGTGGATATGCCCGGAAGCGAAAGTCCAATGCTTTCTTTTCCAAAGAAAAATATTGCATAGGAACCTGGAACGTAAGAACCATGAACCTGGGTAAGTTGGATGTGGTCAAAAATGAGATGGCAAGAATAAATATTGACATCCTGGGCATCAGTGAACTAAAATGGACGGGAATGGGCGAATTCAGTTTGGATGACCATCATATCTACTACTGTGGGCAAGAATCCCGTAAAAGAAATGGAGTGGCCCTCATGGTCAACAAAAGAGTGGCGAAAGCTGTACTGGGATGCAATCTCAAAAATGATAGAATGATCTCGATACGAATCCAAGGCAGACCTTTTAACATCACAGTAATCCAAGTTTATGCACCAACTACTGGTGCTGAAGAAACTGAAATTGAGCAATTCTATGAAGACTTACAACACCTTATAGAAGTGACACCAAAGAAGGATGTTCTTCTCATTATAGGGGATTGGAATGCTAAAGTAGGGAATCAAGAGATAAAAGGAACAACTGGCAAGTTTGGCCTTGGAGATTAAAACGAAGCAGGGCAAAGGCTAATAGAGTTCTGTCAAGAGAACAAGCTGGTCATCACAAACACGCTTTTCCAACAACAAAAGAGACGACTCTACACGTGGACATCACCAGATGGGCAGCATCAAAATCAGATTGATTATATTCTCTTCAGCCAAAGATGGAGAAGCTCTATACAGTCAGCAAAAACAACAACAAAAAGGCTCACTCATTCCTGTGATCCAATGCAAGACTGTTAAGTAAGTAAACACTATATTTTAAGTTTACTTTATAAGATTATAAGTTGTTACCCTATTCTTTTTTTAAGAGGGAAACCAAAGGGAAGACAGTTTATAAGCTGGAATTGCTCAGAAGAGATAAGGTTTTGCAGCCTAGTTCCAAAGCTTCTACATTTTGCTGCCAAGTACAGGGTTTTAATACTCTGCTTAACCCACACACAGGAGATTGGACGGATAAATTGCAATAAGTATTTCCTTTCCATATAATGTATAATAGAATTATAATACATATAATGGGGTGGAGAACTGACTTGATGCTGAATTCATGGGCAACTTGTAACCCCTGCAAGTCTTCCATGCCATGTATTACCGGATGATGTTTTACAGCGCCAACTTTCTGATTTTTTCCCATTTGTCTTATGCTTTTACAGTGATTGTTTTGCCGCAATGCCACTCTTAAGTGGTTTTCAACTTTACTTTTCATGTTAACAGTTTTCATTCCAGAACAATGCCCGTCTTGTTTTGGAAATTGGGGAGAACTGAACTTTGGTTTAACTAATTTTGAAAAGGTGAAGGCTGCCAAAACACGTCCAACTTTTGACTTGATAGGATTTCTAGTCACCAGCAAATTTCTGCCAAACAGTATCCATATTTATTTCACACAGCGGTTTAGCAAACTGCTCTGTGAGGGGGATAAGGGAGGGAGGGGTGAAGGGAGGTGTGGTGGTCAGGTGTATGGGAAAGGCAAAGGGGTGGTAGCCGTGTGTGTGTGTACACATACACACATGGATTCTAGAAGATGCCACAGAATTTTCCATAATGGACCATACACTATTAAGAGGACATGAAGGGTGAATCTGGCGCCAGGTCAATGGGGAAAGTTGAAGGTAGAAAGCTTGAAAAGAACTCACTTGAGATTCAGAGCTGTACCGTATTGGCCCAAATATAAGCCGCATCCGCAAATAAGCTGCACCTTTAAAATTGAAGGGTGGGGGGAGAGAAAAAAAGACAATACCCGGGCTGCTTCCGGGGGGGGGGGGGAGCCACGCTGCTTTGTTGGCGATGTAAAGTCGTGAATATAAACCACACTTTAATTTTTCACTGTCAGAATTGGAGGGGGGGAGAGTGTGGCTTATATTTGGGCCAATATGGTATTTTGTCCAGTAAGTAATGGCTTTTTCCACCTGCCTTGCACATCCACCTAATGTCCAATAAACCTCCATTCTGAAGGTTTATTGGGATGGAGGGTGGTGCAAGGCACTTGTATTTTAGTGAGCTGAATCGAGTCATGATTATGAGTCATGGAGGTGGGGGGAGTGTTTGTATGAATTTAACAGTGCTTAGTTTATCTTTTGATTGCAATATTTTTATTGTTAATAGTGTTTTTTATTATAAATGCTGCATTGATTTGTTATGCATCTAATAT
The DNA here is from genome assembly GCF_964188305.1 of Podarcis bocagei. NCBI lineage: Eukaryota > Metazoa > Chordata > Lepidosauria > Squamata > Lacertidae > Podarcis > Podarcis bocagei. Next base: position 72,920,510 of record NC_138131.1, read on the forward strand.
GACTTTTGCTTTAATTGTGATGTTTCACTGACAATTTGTTAATTATTCTGTATGATTTATCCTGCATCTGTGATGTTCTTTTATGTTCTATCGTGTTGTTATTATTTATTGTTTGTAAGCCACTTTGGGATTCATTTGAGTGAAAAGCAGGATAGAAATATAATCAATCAATCAATTTTAACACTCTCCTTAACTGGATGTTGCTATATGTCTTGCCTTTGCTTGGCTGGCTTCCTTATCTCTGTGTTTTAATATGTAACGGCCTCCTCCCACAGAGCTGGCAAACTGACAAAGTAATAGATAATAGGAAATTTTTCACTGTTATGACTGCATTTGAATGGTTATGGTGCTCCCAAGTGGTGAATGCAATACAACAGCACTGCTTAACAAACAGTAAGAAATGAAGAAAGTCTGAAAACCTAATGATTTTAAGAATTAACTGTGCTGACAGAAGATTTTAAGCAGAAGTAAATATATATGAGGCAATGTTATAATGTTGCTGAACTGGATGCTTTTCTCATGGAGCAGCTACAACAAATGTACTATGGATAAATGAATGAGAGTTGCAGAAAATAATTCATAGAATAGCAATCTGAAGAAGGTGCAACCAAATTGATTTCTGCTCCTTGGGGCTTATTCACACTTACCTTGACAACCAAGAAGGAATAACCAATTCTTTTTTAGGATACTTTTGAAATTTATATAAGGCAGGAATAGCGGAAGAACAGGACATAATAAAGTATTTCCAAGGGAAAGAAATTCCCAAAATACCAGAAGAGAAGATTGACCAACTAAATTCGCCAATTACCATGATGGAGATACACCAGATTATTTCGCATTCAAAGTTGGGCAAATCACCTGATCCAGACGGGCTACCAGCAATCCATTATAAGAAATTGGAAGAGACATTAGCCATACCAATGAAATCACTTATGAACAAAATAATCTAAGATGGTAAAATCCCAGATTCACGGCAAGAAGCGAACATAATTCTAATCCATAAACAATAAATCGCCTTATGAATCTGTTACCAATTATCGGCCTATCTCACTTTTAAATGACGATTACAAATTGTACGCAGGAATTCTGGCCAACAGATTGAAATCGGTACTAAAGGATGTAATTAATCAAGATCAGGCCGGATTCCTCCCAGACCATCACATGAAACCTAACGTGAGAGTAGTGATAGATTTAATTAAGTATTTAGACCTAAAGCCAAATAAGAAAGCTGCTTTCATGTTAGTGGATGCCAAGAAGGCTTTCGATAATTTATCATGGAAATTTTTAAAGAAAGCTATTGACCTAGCTATAATGGGAGAACAATTTACCAAAGGCATAAAAGCTATTTATGAAAAACAAAAAGCCAACCTAATAATCAATAATGCAGAAACAGAATATATATCAATGGAAAAAGGCACAAGACCGGGCTGCCCACTCTCCATAGCTGTCAACATTTCCGTTTTTTTAAGGGAAATTCCCTTATTCCAAATAGGATTCCTTGCAAGAAAAGGGAAAAGTTGACAGCTATGCCACTCTCTCCTTTATTATTCATATTGACTTTGGAAATGACTTCCGGTTTTCGTCGCGAGCAGAAAGGGAGCGCGGAAAACCCTTGGAGGAGTTTTCCGAGTAATACAGGGGCTTGGGGGAGCCGCAAAGGCACTGTGCCCCCCAAAAAATCTCAAGGGGGAGACCCTTGAGCGATAGGATACCCAGCCGTGTGGAAGCGGTTTCGCTGTTTTTTCGGGGTTTGTTTTTTGGGGGGGAAGATCTCGAGGGCGTTGAGACTGCAAGCGCAAAAGGGAAAGCACCGACCCTGTATTACGATGCCTCTGGCTCTCACTGAAGAATGCGACGAACCTCCAAAACTGCAAGAACGGAACCCTTAGTGTGAGTAGACTTTCTTATGCTATAAAATCCAAAAATACACTAAGAGAACGTCGGATGTTAGACGATTTAACTCAGGAATTCACCTCGGCAGAGGATTAAAATGGCGCAGGTTACAAAGTCGCAAGGTTGAGGAAGGAAGTATCCCTTTGCCTGACTGAGTGAATACAAAGTAAACATCTCGGACTTTACTGTCGAGATTAAAGAATCTGAAACATTTCATTGCTTGGGAACTCTGTGTACCTTTTTTGGGAATAAGAAAGAGAAAGGAAACTTTACAGACCCGTTTAAAATGAAACCTTTTAGAGCCGCTTAAAAGGACAGTTGGAAGGAGTAAGGGGGGGGGGGAGAAGAGATTAGAAGGAGAGTAGAAAGACAGTTTGAAAAACGGCTCAAAGAGACAAAAAGAGAAACCCTGAAAAGAACTTTTCCTCGCTCCTCACTCTGGGACTTTTTCTACGTATGTTGGAACGGCTTGGACGGTAAACCTGAGAATCTAAAACATCTGGAACTTTAAACTTAAGAACTTTAGTACCCTTTGAATTTTAGAACACTTCGCAAAGTTTGCATTCATGTTTTGCCTATAAAATCTTGGTTTTCTCTCTTCCTACTCTCTTTTCCCCCACGTTTCCTCATGTTATTCTCATCTCTAAATTAGAGGTTTTCTCCTCTTTTGGTCCTTTTTTTTTTTTTTTTGGTCTAAATTTGAGAACTATTTTGCCATCTTACCCTTTTCTTTTTTCTACCTGTTTGCTTTCTACTTTCTGCCTTCTTTTCTTCCCCCTTTTGTTTTCTATCATAATAATACAATTAACAACTCATCTTTCCAACCCCCCCCCCCCCGTCTTGAGAAAAAATTAACCTGACCTCACCAACATTGGCAGGACTTGTACCCAATCCAAGGCATCCCGACAAGAAGAATTTAGAGATTTAGACTTTTTACGGTTAAAGATTAAAGAGGAATTTAAGCAAAGTGAATTACATTTGGAAAGCAAATTAGGAGAGATACAGGAACAGATAGACAGGAAAATAGAAGGTGCTGTAGGAGAACTCTCTAGTAATATACAAGACTTGACAGTCAAGTCAAAAATAATTGAAGAAACAAATAAAAGAATCCAAAAAGAATTGAGGGACCAAAAGAAAGAGACAGAAAAATTAAAGGAAGAAATAAAAGACTTAAATAAAACGCAAGATCAATTATGGGACAATCTAGCCATGACAGAAATGCGTCAGAAACAACTCTATTTAAAATTTAGAGATGTAGCAGAAGAAGTAAACGAGAATATAAGAGAAAAAAAGATCAAAGAACTTGCAAAATGGTTGGAGATAAAAGAAGAACAAGTAGCATACACAATAGAAAATGCGTTCAGAATAAGAGTGAAATCCCAACAAACTAAGTCAAAAAAAATTCCCGGTGATTGTTTAGTTATATTTAACTCAATTGAAATGAAGAACACAATATTAAGAACAAGCTACAAAAGAAAATTAATGATTGGAGGCTGCCCAATTATTATTTTTAAAGAAATTCCAATTAGGATTCTGCGCAAAAGGGAAGGATATAGACAATTAACAGGTGTCCTGAAGAGAAATACAATACAGTATAAATGGGAATTCCCAGAAGGGATTTCCTTCTTTTACAAGAACAAAAGGTTTAAATTGACAGACATACAAGAAGTGGAAAAGTTTCTGAGAAGATATGAAAAGGATCTTGGAAAAGAAGAAGAAAGACCTAGAGGAGGAGAGATGGGCATAGAAGAGAGGAGGGAAAGAGGGGGGAAAGAGGCTGAAGGGACGGAGAGGAGGGGAAGAGAGGCAGAGGATGAAGCAGAAGAGGCGGAATCGGGGGAGGAGGAGGAGGGGGAAGACGAGGAAACCATTGGAAATAGAAGTACCAGAATTTAAATCAGAAATTAAGATAAAGCGTACGCTAGTTAAATATTGAAATGACCCTTAAGTTTCTGTCTTGGAATGTGAACGGTCTTAACGAAAAGTCTAAGAGAAATAAATTTGAGAAAATTGTAAAGAAAAAAAATATTGATGTGATTTGCTGCCAAGAAACACATGTCGCCAAAAAACACAAACATATTTTAATAAACAAAAAGTTGGGAACAGAGTTTATCAATTCTGATTCTAAGAAAAAAAGAGGGGTAGTAATTTATGTGAAGGAGAAATTAGAACCTAAATTAGTATGCAAGGACGAGGAAGGAAGAATCCTAGGAGTACAAATTAACTATCAGGGAGAAAAACTCAATGTGGTAACGGTCTATGCGCCAAATACAAACAAAACGGAGTTTTTTAAGAAATTGGAACAAGTTTTACTGGTTCTGGAGTATAATAAATTGGTTTTACTTGGAGATCTAAATGGAGTGCCTACACCAGAATTAGACAGAAGCTCGAAAAGGAAGAATTTAAATCAAGGGAAACTTCCAAGATCGTTTAATGACCTCAAGGAAAATTTAGATTTAATAGACATATGGAGACATAAAAACCCCATGACAAAACAATTCACCCACTTTTCAGAGCCACATCAGAGTTGGAGCAGGCTGAATCAGATTTGGATTTCAAGAGAATTAACAATAAGAGTGTCGAAATGTGAGATACAACCCAGACACTATCTGATCATAGTTCAATAATGTTACATTTAAAATGGGAGACCCAGGGTATGTACAGATGGAGAATGAACGATTATTTACTTGAAAAAGAGGAAGTGATTAAAAAGGCTAAAACCACCTTGAAAGACTACGTCGATCTAAACATTAATAAAGAAACAAATATAGATATAGTCTGGGATGCTAGTAAGGCAGTGCTAAGAGGTTTTTTGATACAACAAAATAGTTATAGAAAAAGGTGAGAGAACCAAAAAAAAGAAGAGTTAATTACCCAACTAAGAGAATGTGAAAAGAACTTGATAGAGAAACTGAATGATGAAAGTAATAAGCAATTGTATAAGATGTTACAAACACAATATTCAATATTAATAAATCAAGAGGTGGAATGGGGAATTAAGTTAATGAAAAAAAAATTTCGAGTCTGCAAATAAAACTGGAAAATTCTTGGCGTGGCAATTAAGAAAAAGGAGAAAACAAAATGTGATCAATAAAGTAAAAGTAGAAGAACAAGTCTTGGAGGATCCTAATGAAATAAAAAAGAGCTTCCTTAAATTCTATGAAAATCTATATAAAAGAGAAGAAGAAGATGTAATAGAAATAGGAAAATATCTAGAAGAAAACAGAATTAACAGTATATCGGAGGAGGAAAGAAGTCTATTAAATAAACCCATAAAAGTAGAGGAAATTCAGGAGGCGATAAAGAAGATGAAACTGGGGAAAGCTCCGGGGCCAGATGGCTTATCGGCCAAGTATTACAAAGTCCTAGAAGAACTTTTAACACCGGTGCTTTGTGAAGTAATGAATGAGATTTTAAGAGGAGGAAGAATACCAGCGTCCTGGAAAGAAGCATACATTACGCTAATACCGAAACCTGACTCGGATATTAAGAACTTCAGATCGATTTCATTATTAAATAATGATTATAACCCTCCCCCATCGGATTAAGGAGGATGCTTCGAGCTCTTCATGAATATGAGACCCAACACGAGCTCCAATTAAATTATGCCAAGACCAAAATAATGGTCTTTGCTGCTCGACCGAAACCTAATTTATGGTCAATTAATGGTATTCCTTTAGAGCAGGTCAGTTGCTTCAAGTACCTGGGTCAGGTTGTAAGATCAAATAGGTCCTTCCTGGCGCACAGAGAATACATAGCCTCGAACGCATCCAAAGCAGCCCTGGTGATTAGAACCCTGTACTCCAAGAAACAGGCACAAACTGTCAATGTTGCCTTACGTCTCTTTAAAATGAAAGTCCTCCCTCTCCTGCTGGTGGGCATTGCCTTGGGCTCACGTAGGGATTTTGAAAAATTGGAATCTATCCAAACCCAATTCCTCAGGGCCATACTCAGGATCCCCCCCTCCGTGGCAGGCGCGATCATGAGATTGGAAACCGGTTGCCAAGCCTTTAGGTATGTGGCCCTGAAAGCGAAGCTGTGGCTATGGCTCAAGCTCTGTTTCAGACCGGTGGGTTTGGCCCCCTTGATTCTGAGGGATAACTTTAAATCTCCATGGGAAGGGGAGATAGTGGAGGAAGTGCAGAAGTGTGGGTTGTCCTCCCTTTATATAGAGTCCATGACGTATAGTCACGCAAAGGCGGTGATCGCGCAAAGATTAAGGGATATTGCCAGACAGGAGGACATAGCCCGTGTGAAACCTGGGTTGTTTCTGGGGGAGCAGTTGTATCGGGCTGCTCCAGCTCGCTACCTGGCGGATATCCACTACGTGGAATACTGCAGACTATTTACTGCGGCTAGGCTGAATGTTCTTGACTCGGCGGTCCTGAAGGGAAGATATGGAGGAGTTCCATATGACCAGAGATTATGCCACTGTGCATTGGGTGAGGTAGAATCCACAGAGCACATTTTATTGAGCTGTCCCTTCTACAACGATTTAAGACAGTATCTTATAACTCCATACTTACCCCAGCTCAGTTCCCGACAAAGAGGAAAGCAGACAGCATATCTGCTAAATCAGTCTTCTGGGAAAACAACCTTGTCAGTGGCTAAATTTCTTTTCCTGGCACTCAAGTGTCGGAAACGTATAACTGAATGCTTTGATGTGGGTTATCTGTGAGAGGTCTATTTCTGTGGCCCTACCTTACTTATGTATCTCCTATGATGTTATAGTTTATAATTATTGTGTAATGTTTTAATTCTGACTATCGGTCGAATAAAGAAATTGATTGATTGAATAATGATTATAAGATCTTTGCAGATGTAATGGCGAGTCGACTTAAAAAGTGCTTAGCCAATCTCATTCATAATGATCAAGCTGGTTTTCTACCTAATAGGCAAATAAAAGACAACATAAGACATATAATAAACCTTATTGAATACCTAGAATGCAAAAATGAAATTCCCGCGGTATTAATGTTTATTGACGCCGAAAAGGCTTTTGACAATGTATCCTGGCAATTTATTCACAACAAAGTGCTAAATTAATTATTAATAACAACTTAACAGAATCCTTTGAAATTTCGAAGGGTACAAGACAGGGGTGCCCTCTGTCACCTCTTTTGTTTATTATGGTGTTAGAAATAATTACAAATAAGATAAGGAAAACTTCAGAGATACGCGGAATAAGAATTGGAGTGAAAGAATATAAATTGAAAGCATATGCCAATGATCTTATGTTGTCGCTGGAAGATCAAAAAAAAAGTGTCGGTAAAGTGTTAGATTTGCTAGAAGAATTTGGAAAGTTATCCGGCTTTAAATTAAATAGGACAAAAACTAAAATGATGACTAAAAATATGAAAGAAGAGGTAAAAAACCATCTTGAATTACAGACTGGGATCAAAGCAACTAAAAAAGTAAAATACCTCAGAATTTGGCTAACGATGAATAATAATAATAATAATAATAATAATAATAATAATAATAATAATAATAATAATAATAATAATAATTTATTATTTATACCCCGCCCATCTGGCTGGGCCTCCCCAGCCACTCTGGGCGGCTTCCATAAAAACCAAAAATACAGTAAAATATCACACGTTAAAAACTTCCCTGAACAGGGCTGCCTTAAGATGTCTTCTGAATGTCAGGTAGTTGTTTATCGCTTTGACATCTGCTGGAAGGGCGTTCCACAGGGTGGGCGCCACTACCGAGAAGGCCCTCTGCCTGGTTCCCTGTAGCTTTGCTTCTCGCAATGAGGGAACCGCCAGAAGGCCCTCGGCGCTGGACCTCAGCGTCCGGGCAGAATGATGGGGGTGGAGACGCTCCTTCAGGTATACTGGACCGAGGCCGTTTAGGGCTTTAAAGGTCAGCACCAACACTTTGAATTGTGCTCGGAAACGTACTGGGAGCCAATGTAGGTCTTTCAAGACCGGTGTTATATGGTCTCGGCGGCGGCCCCCAGTCACCAGTCTAGCTGCCGCCTTCTGGATTAGTTGTAGTTTCCGAGTCACCTTCAAAGGTAGCCCCACGTAGAGTGCATTGCAGTAGCCCAAGCGGGAGATAACCAGAGCATGCATCACTCTGGCGAGACAGTCTGCAGGCAGATAGGGTCTAAGCCTACGTACCAGATGGAGCTGGTAAACAGCTGCCCTGGACACAGATTTGACCTGTGCCTCCATGGACAGCTGTGAGTCCAAAATGACTCCCAGGCTGCGCACCTGGTCCTTCAGGGGCACAGTTTCCCCATTCAGGACTAGGGAATCCTCCACACCTGCCCGCCTCCTGTCCCCCAAAAACAGTACTTCTGTCTTGTCAGGATTCAACCTCAATCTGTTAGCCACCATCCATCCTCCAACCGCCTCCAGACACTCAAGCAGGACCTTCACCGCCTTCACTGGTTCTGATTTAAAAGAGAGGTAGAATATAAATTTAATGGAAGACAACTACACAAACACATGGAAAGAAATAAGGAAGGACCTGGATACCTGGAACAGAATAAAACTCTCTTGGTCAGGAAGAATGGCAGCAATTAAGATGAGTTTATTACCGAAATTGCTGTTCTTATTTCAAAACATACCGATAATCAGGGGAACCTCAGTATCTAAAGATTGGCAGAAAGTACTCTCTAAATTTATTTGGCAAGGAAAAAGGCCAAGAATTAGATTCAAATTAGTCAGATCAAAGAGATAGGGGAGGATTTGCGGTTCCAAATTTAAAGCTGTATTATGAAGCCTCGTGCCTTTGCTGGGTTAAAGATTGGATTGTCTTCAAAAACACAGATCTGTTAGATTTAGAAGGATTCAATATAAGATTTGGTTGGCACGCTTATTTGTGGCGTAATAAGGAAAAGGTCCACAAAGGATTTTCTAATCATATTATTAGAGGGCCACTGTTGGAAGTATGGGAGAGAAACAAAAAATTATTGGGGGAAAATACCCCTAGGTGGTTATCACCAATCGATATCTTAACAATAAATAAATAAAAAAACATTGAAGGAGAAAGATGGACTTATGAAGATCTGCTAGTAAAAACAGAAAATGGATGGAAGATTAGGCCATATGAAGAGATAAAGAATAAACTGACAGGTTGGATCCAATTTCACCAAATTAATGCTATGTGGACTGAAGATAAAAAGAATGGGATGAACAGAAAAAAATCCAGATTCCAGGTAGAAATATTAGAAAACAAATCAAAACTCCTATCAAAAATGTACAGCCAGTTGCTTGAATGGGACACCAAAGATGAAGAAATAAAGGAAGTAATGGTGAAATGGGGAATAGACTTTGGATACAACATAGAGTTTGATAAGTGGAAAAAACTCTGGAATAAAGGTATGAAATTCTCGGCATGTACAACACTTAGAAAGAACATGGATAAAATGATGTACAGGTGGTACATCACGCCTGTAAAACTAGAAAAAATGTACAAAACCGGAGACAAATCATGCTGGAAATGTAAGATTAAGGAAGGCAATTTTTATCACATGTGGTGGTCGTGTGAGGTAATTAGAAAGTTTTGGGAATCATAGAATCATAGAGTTGGAAGAGACCACAAGGGCCATCGAGTCCAACCCCCTGCCAAGCAGGAAGCACCATCAGAGCACTCCTGACATATGGTTGTCAAGCCTCTGCTTAAAGACCTCCAAAGTAGGAGACTCCACCACACTCCTTGGCAGCAAATTCCACTGCCGAACAGCTCTTACTGTCAGGAAGTTCTTCCTAATGTTTAGGTGGAATCTTCTTTCTTGTAGTTTGGATCCATTGCTCCGTGTCCGCTTCTCTGCAGCAGCAGAAAACAACCTTTCTCCCTCCTCTATGTGACATCCTTTTCTATATTTGAACGTGGCTATCATATCACCCCTTAACCTCCTCTTCTCCAGGATAAACATGCCCAGCTCCCTTAGCCGTTCCTCATAAGGCATTGTTTCCAGGCCTTTGACCATTTTGGTTGCCCTCCTCTGGACACGTTCCAGTTTGTCAGTGTCCTTCTTGAATTGTGCTGCCCAGAACTGGATACAGTACTCCAGGTGAGGTCTGACCAGAGCAGAATACAGTGGCACTATTACTTCCCTTGATCTAGATGCTATACTCCTATTGATGCAGCCCAGAATTGCATTGGCTTTTTTAGCTGCCGCGTCACACTGTTGGCTCATGTCAAGTTTGTGGTCAACCAAGACTCCTAGATCCTTTTCACATGTACTGCTCTCAAGCCAGGTGTCACCCATCTTGTATTTGTGCCTCTCATCTTTTTTGCCCAAGTGCAATACTTTACATTTCTCCCTTTTAAAGTTCATCTTGTTTGTTTTGGCCCAGTTCTCTAATCTGTCAAGGTCGTTTTGAAGTGTGATCCTGTCCTCTGGGGTGTTAGCCACCCCTCCCAGTTTGGTGTCATCTGCAAATTTGATCAGGATGCCCTTGAGTCCATCACCCAAGTCGTTGATAAAGATGTTGAATAAGACCGGGCCCAAGACAGAACCCTGTGGCACCCCACTAGTCACCCTTCTCCAGGATGAAGAGGAACCATTGATGAGCACCCTTTGGGTTCGGTCAGTCAGCCAGTTACAAATCCACTGAGTGGTAGCATAGTCAAGACCACATTTTACCAGCTTCTTTACAAGAATATCATGGGGCACCTTGTCAAATGCCTTGCTGAAATCAAGGTAGGTTACATCCGCTGCGTTCCCTTCATCTACCAAGCTTGTAATTCTGTCAAAAAACGAGATCAGGTTAGTCTGACATGACTTATTTTTCAGAAATCCATGCTGACTATTGGTGATCACAGCATTCCTTTCTAGGTGCTCACAGACTGTTTGCTTCATGATCTGCTCCAGAATCTTCCCTGGTATTGATGTCAGACTGACTGGGTGGTAATTATTTGGGTCCTCTCTTTTCCCCTTTTTGAAAATAGGGACAACATTTGCCCTCCTCCAGTCTGCCGGGACTTCGCCTGTTCTCCAGGAATTCTCAAAGATGACTGCCAGTGGTTCTGAGATCACATCTGCCAGTTCTTTTAATACTCTTGGATGCAGTTCATCTGGCCCTGGAGACTTGAATACATCTAAACTAGCCAAGTATTCTTGTACTATCTCCTTAGTTATTCTGGGCTGTGTTTCCTTTGCTGAATCATTTGCTCCAAATTCTTCAGGTCGGGCATTGTTTTCTTTATCGGAGAAGTCTGAGGCAAAGAAGGCATTGAGGAGTTCAGCCCTTTCTGTGTCCCCTGTTTGCATTTCACCATCTTCTCCTCTGAGTGACCCCACTGTTTCTTTGTTCTTCCTTTTGCTACGAACATACCCATAAAAGCCTTTTTTTGTTGCTTTTAACCTCTCTAGCAAGCCTGAGTTCATTCTGTGCTTTAGCTTTTCTGACTTTGTGTCTAGACGTGCTGGCTATTTGTTTGAATTCCTCTTTGGTGGTTCCCCCCCCTTTTCCATTTTTTGTACACATCCTTTTTTAATCTTAACTCAGTTAAAAGTTCTTTAGATAGCCACCCTGGCTTCTTTAGGCACCTTCCATGTTTCCGTCTCATTGGTATTGCCTGACGTTGTGCTTTTACTATCTCCCTCTTAACAAACTCCCAGCCATCATGAACTCCCTTTCCTTTTAGTATTACTGTCCATGGGATCTCACCCAGCACTTCCCTAAGTTTTATGAAGTCGTTCCAGTAGTAGATAGGTAGCCGTGTTGGTCTGCCATAGTCAAAATAAAAAAAATTCCTTCCAGTAGCACCTTAAAGACCAACTAAGTTAGTTCTTGGTATGAGCTTTCGTGTGCATGGTATCTGAAGAAGTGTGCATGCACATGAAAGCTCATACCAAGAACTAACTTAGTTGGTCTTTAAGGTGCTACTGGAAGGATTTTTTTAAAAAATTTTTATGAAGTCGACTATCTTAAAGTCAAGAAATTGAGTCCTAGTATGCTTGGCTGCTCCTTTCCGCTGTATAGTAAACGTCAGAAGAGCATGATCACTCGCGCCTAAAGATCCTTCCACTTCTACCCCACTAACCAGGTCATCAACATTGGTTAGGACCAGATCTAAAATGGCTGTTCCTCTTGTTGCTTCTCCCACTTTCTGGACAATGAAGTTGTCTGCAAGGCCAGTGAGGAATCTGTTTGACCTTATGCTCTTGGCTGAGTTTGACATCCAACAAATATCCGGGTAATTGAAGTCCCCCATTACTACTATCTCCCTTCCTTTTGCATGCTTGGCCATCTGTTCCAGGAAGGCATCATCTATGTCAGTGTTTCCCCACCTTTTTTGGGCAACGGCACACCTGTTTAATCAAAAAAAATCTCGCGGCACACCACCATTACTGCCCCGTGACGTCAGCGCGCAGCGTCACGCCGGGAGGGACGCACGAAAGTGAAAGTTTTCACTTTTTTCCCCTCCCCCTTGCCGGGGAACCTCCAAGCTTTGGGGGTGGGGGTGGGGAGGCAGCAGAGCGAGGGACTGAGGGACGGCGGCAGCTGAGGCGGCGGCGGCTGTTGTGGTGGTGGCGGCGATAGCGGGCGGAGGAGGGGGTGGCGGCGGGAGTTGCTGCTGCTGTTGTTGCTGCTGCTGCCCGGACATGCCGGCCTCCTCCTCCTCCGCTGTCTCGCGCTCCTCCATTTGCACGCGCTGCCCCGCCGCTCGGCACCACCACTGCGGAGCCGCCCCCGGCTCGACGCAGATCCTCGCCGCCGTCGCCTCTCACCGCCCAACTCGCCCGCCTCCCTCCCACGGCACACCAGCCGATGTCTCACGGCACACTAGTGTGCCGCGGAACACCGGTTGGGAAACACTGATCTATGTCCTCTGTTTGGCTTGGGGATCTATAGTAAACTCCCACAATGAGGTCACTGTTAGTCTTCTCTCCCTTAATTTTGACCCAAATGTTCTCACTTTGGCTTTGAGGTTCTAAATCTTGGATTTACAATGAACTAAAAAAATCTATTTACAATGGACTTCCGGGTTAGCGCGAAAAGGTTAATGGTGGATTCCCTCCGAGCTCCGGAGGGAATCGACTCCGTGGAGGACGGGTCGTGCCGTGCCGGCGACATGGGGACCCTCAGAAACCACAGGCGCTGAAGCCTGTGGACTTGGTGACTCGGCGGGCACCATTTGCACCCCCCGACCCGCGAATAAGCCTTTTTAAAGGCTTCGGAGCGGTGGACGGAGGGTGGCGTGGTGCTGAGAGTAGACCGCTTCTTCTACGGAGTGAAGCCGCAAGCCATGGCCGGAGAGTGCTGACTTCTTTCTTTGAACATTTGGATTGCAAAAGTAACAACCCGTGAGTAGTACGGAAATTGGACTTAAAAATCTCTTTTCTTTTGAATTTGGTACGATCGGGGGAGGTGGTAAAAGGAAGTCCGCCCCCCCCCCGTCCTGTAGACAATTTAAAGCAAGAATTGGATAACTAAGGTCGAGAGACCACTTCTCTCTTTGCGAGACAAAAGTTATTAATTTCATGATTTGGCATTAGAAGTATTTTGCTGGAGGATAAGAATTGATTTTTAGGAGCTGACGTGCAACCCCCCGGGATCCGGGAGCGATCCGCGAGAGAGCCTGTTGAGGAGTCATAAAGAGTTTGACAGCTGTCAAACGAGCTGTCAAAGTTAGAAAAATTTGCCTTTTGTTATTTCTGCTGGCTACTTTTTTTTTAATAAATTTTTATTGATTTTCATCTAGTTATACATTTTATCCAAAATACAACAGATTATAACCATTTTAGACTTCCTTCAGCGTCTCTGACAATCATTCATAATTATAACTTTAATACACATTCCCTTCTTTCATATTGCCATTTGTCCCTCCCTACCTTCATTATTTCTAATAAACAATACTTTTTTTTTTTTACAGTGCCTCTTGAAACCCCACTAGCGTTGTATTTACACCACAAATATTTTCCAGATAACCCACAAATTTTCCCCAGTCCTCGATGAACTTTTGAACTTTGGTGTATCTAATTTTCCCAGTTAATTTGTCCAATTCCGCATAATCTGTCAGTTTTAATCTCCACTCTTCTACCGTTGGTGTTTCCTCTTGTTTCCACTTCTGAGCCAACACGATTCTGGCTGCCGTTACAGCGTATTGGGAAAGCTTACAGTCCTTTCTTCTTATGTCCTTTCCTACAATGCCTAGGAGAAAAGCTTCTGGTTTTTTCACAAAAGTATATCTTAACATTTTTTTCATTTCATTGTATATCTCTTCCCAAAAACTTTTCACTTTCTTACAATCCCACCACTGATGAAAGAACGTCCCTTCTTTATGTTTGCATTTCCAGCATTTGTTATCAACCTTATACATCTTTGCCAATTTTACGGGTGTCATGTACCATCTGTAAAGCATTTTCATCACATTCTCTTTCAGTAACGTACATGCCGTAAATTTTATATTTTCTCTCCACAGCTTTTCCCAATCCTCAAATTGAACATTGTATCCAAAATCCTTTGCCCACTGTACCATCACCGATTTCACCTCTTCATCCTTCGTGTACCACTCCAACAGTATTTTATACATTTTTGACAGAGTTTTATACTCATTATTAATTATGTCCTTTTGGAAACTTGATTCTTTTTCCGCATAACCTTTTTCCTTCAAATCTTTTTTAAACCTTTCATTTACTTGGAAATAATGCAGCCAGTCATATGTGTACTCTTTAACTTGATCATATGGTTTTAGTTTCCATTTCCCTCCTTCATTGGTTACCAGTTCTCCATATGTACCCCACTTTCCTCTCATATTAATTTTCTTAACACTCATTATCTCTAGCGGGGATAACCAATGTGGGACTTTTGGTTCCAGTATGTTTTTATATCTGTCCCAAACCTCTATTAATGGACCTCTGAAGATGTGATTTCCAAATCCTTTGTGAACCCTCTTTTTGTCGTACCATAGGTACGCGTGCCACCCAAATTTGTTATTATAACCTTCAAGGTCTAATAATTCTTTATTTTCTAACTTTATCCATTCTTTTAACCAGCATAAACATGCTGCCTCATAATACAGTCTCATGTCTGGCAGGGCGAAGCCACCTCTTTCTTTTGCGTCCGTTAGTAGCTTAAATTTTATTCTAGGCTTCTTCCCTTACCAGACATATATTGAGATCACCTTTTGCCATTCTTTAAAAATACCTATACCCTTTATTATGGGTATAGTCTGAAATAAAAATAACAACTTAGGTAGCACCGTCATCTTTACCATAGATATTCTTCCCCAAAATGATAGTCTCATTCTGGCCCACACCTCCAGATCTTTCGTTATTCCCTTCCAGACTGGGATATAATTATTTTGATATAAGTCAGTATTCTTAGGTGATAGCCAAATTCCCAAATATTTAACCTTTTTTACCACCTCAATCTCCGTTTGTTGCTGCATTAGTTCAATCAGGTCTTGTTCCATATTTTTTACAATCATTTTGGTCTTTCTCTTGTTCAATCTGAATCCTGCCGGCCTTCCGAATTGCTCCATCTCGTCCAATACCTCCTTTATACTTTCTATTGGTTCTTCCATAGTCAATACCAAATCGTCTGCGAAGGCTTTAACTTTGTATTCATTTAAACCTACTGTTACCCCTTTTATTTGCTTATTTTGTCTAATTGCATTTAAGAAGACTTCCAGAACCGTTATAAATAATAGTGGCGAAAGTGGGCATCCCTGTCTTGTTCCTTTGGATATTTTTATGTCTTCAGTAATAACATTATTCACTATCAATTTTGCTCTCTGTTCTGTATAAATTGCCTTTATGCCATTGAAGAACTCTTGACCCACCTCCATATGTTCTAAGTTTTTCAACATAAATTCCCAAATTACATTATCGAAGGCCTTCTCTGCATCCACAAAGATTAAGCTTGCTTGTTTATCACACCTATCAGACAGATATTCAATAACATTAATTATATTTCTTATATTATCTCTCATTTGTCTGCCTGGTAGGAAACCTGCTTGATCTTTATGTATACGTTTTATTAATATCTTTTTCAATCTCTTCGCTAGGATTCCTGCAAAGATCTTATAATCTGTGTTTAGTAGTGAAATAGGCCTGTAATTCTTAACTTGGGTTAGATCCGAATCTTGTTTTGGGATTATTGTAATAAATGCTTCTTTCCATGTTTCTGGAATGTCCCTTTCTTTTAGAATGTTATTCATTACTTCAGTCAACGGGGCCATCAACACATCTTTCATTTCTTTATAATAACTGGATGTAAACCCGTCCGGGCCCGGTGTTCTGCTGGCTATTTTTGATACATTTGACTTCAAGTCGTTGAAAATAAAGAAGAAACCAAAAAAAAGTAACTTGACTGTTGGAGAAAGAGTACTAAGTAACTAGAATCCCTCTAGAGGGGGTTCTGAGACATTACAATGGCTGCAGATGGGAAAATACAGGCTGAGTTGGATAGAATGTTTTTTCTCTTGGGAAAGTTACAAGATCAGAGTGAAGTTTTGGCTACAGATGTAACGACCTTGAACTCTAAAGCAAATAAACTTGTTGATTGTGCCAAGGACTTGACTCAAGAAAATTTTGCAGCTGAACAAGAAGAGATATGCGCTGATTCAGAGGAGTGGGAAGGAGGAGCTGAAATGTCGCAGGTGAAAAAGGACAACCAGAGGCCTGTAAAAATGGATTACAAGGAAAACAAGACCTGGATGATGAGAATTTGGTTTGAATTTGAGAATGAAGATTGGAGAGATCTCCCCATGGGGAGATCGGAAGACATATGGATTACAAATTTGATTAAGACGAAAGTTGGAGCTTTTGGGACACTTGGACTTAAAAGGAATAAGAAACATGATTTGGGCTCCACTTTTGAATATGGAGGTCTGGTTGGAAGAAACATAGACCCTATTGGGACAGAGCTTCTCCGAGACTCGATGTCCAACATAAAGGACTACCAACAAAACCGAGGGACTGAGAGAGATTTGAGGGTCTCGGACGTGAGGGATCCAGGCTGAGAACTGATAGACTGATGGATATTCTTTGGGGATCGAAACCGGGAAAGGGGGAGGGGCGAGAGTTTTGGAATCCAAAGGGTGTATAATTATGTGTTGTTTTTTGTTATTATGTTTTGTAATTAATATAAAAATTGGGAAATTTGTGGAAGGGAACTTGGGTCGACCTTAGAAAAGGACATAATTGATGAGTATTGTGGTTTAATCGAGGTTTATAAGTTAAATTTGGTTAATTAAGAAGAATTAAGTAAAATATTAATAAGGTAAAAGTTGGAGATAAGAACTTGCTGAGTTAACTATTGGAATTGGGATGCAAGAAGGGGAGTTGTGGGGAAGTCAGGGAAAGTGGTTAAGAAATTAAGGATTTGAAATTATATATGTTTGTCTTTGTGTTTGTATGTCTGTATTGTGTATTGTGTATTGTGTATTGTGTGTGTTTATATAAATTGTGCAAACCCAATAAAAATTTTATATTAAAAAAAATCTATTTACAATGAACTAAAAAAAATATTTAAATATACCTTCACAAAAATCCCTGAGGCCTTCCTTCTGGGGATAATTGGAGAAGAAATTAAAAAGGAAGACCAAACACTTTTCCAATATGCAACAGTGGCTGCTAGAACACTAATAGCACAAAATTGGAAGACATCAAAAATCCCAACTATAAACAAGTGGTAAGCTAAATTATTTGATTATATAGAATTGGCAAAAATGACACAGAAAATAAGAAACCAAAAAGGTACAAAGTTTAATAATGAATGGAATAAATTTATGACATATATTGAAACAGATGTAAAAAATCTAAAAATCACAGTAGGCTCGATATAATGCTTGCGACGTAAAGAGGTTTAAGAAAACGAAACTGCAGATAGAAAACTTCTTGTAACATATCCCGAAACCGAGTTGAAGGAAGTCAATTGTTGTTGTGTGATTTAGTTATTTAGTTATTGTAAGTTTAATTTGTTGGTGTCTTTTGTTATGTAATGTTTTTCCTTTTTTTGCTTTTTTGTGTTTTGTTTGTCTTTTTTGTTGTTTTAATGTTTGGTGTTGTATAATTGAAGCTAATTAACAAATATATATATATATTGACTTTGGAAATACTAAACTCAGTATTGAGGAATGAAGAAGAAATTAAAGGAATTACCCTGAGCCAAAAGGCTTTCAAAGTGAAAGCCTTTGCAGATGATTTAATCATTACAGTAGAAGACCCAGAATCGAGTATACCTAAAGCGTTGGAAAAAATATCAGCATTTGGTGAGGTTTCTGGATTGTACTGGATTTAAACTCAACAGATCAAAAACAAAACTAATGATTAAAAATTTAAGGGGTTAGGAGAAAAAGGAGCTACAGGATAAAACGGGTTTGATGATAGTGAAAGAAGCAAAATATCTCAGAATTGAAATAACATTGTAAAATATTAACCTTTTTTGATGATAATTATAATAAATTTTGGAAAGAATTTTTTTAAAAATTGGAAATTTGGACCAAACTAAAACTTTCATTTTGGGGGAAAATCTTGGTAATAAAAATGAATGTACTCCCCAAAATGATCTTCCTTTTTTCAAATGATCCCGATTATAGGGAAAATTGAATGTTTAGATAGGTGGAGAAAAGATTTGACAATGTTTATCTGGGTGAGTAAGAAATCCCATATAAATAACAAATTACTGATGGGTAAGAGAGAGGGAGCTTTGCACTTCTAAATTTAAGAAAGTATTACGAGGCAGCGTTCCTGACGTGGATTAAGGATTGGATCTTGTTAGAGAAGACAGATTTACTGGACTTGGAGAGTTACAACAACAGATATGGGTGGCTTCTTCTTTTTCTTCTTTGGCGATCACTTGTAGCCAAGTAAGATTGTCTTCCATAACAATGAGTCCGTAAGTGACTGTGGAGGCCAATTCTGGACCCACACGTCCTTCCACAGTGGGGACATTGATTTCCGGGCAGGAGTTGATCACGGTGTGGATTTGCCAAGCGTGCCTTCCTCTTAGCACGTTTCTCCCTTGCATCCTGAGTTTGAGTGTCTTCAAAGCCCAGGACACCTTTGGTAAAGGCTGTTCTCCAACTGGAGCGCTCACAGGCCAGTATTTCCCAGTTGTCAGTGTGCATGCCTACCTTGGCTACAATAAAGTCAAAGTCCACAGTGGGTTTACTAATCCTATAGTTAGGAATGCCCTCTATAAGGTGTGGACTGATACCAACCATTACTTGAACCTCAAACGCCATGGTGGCTGTCCCCATTAGAGGCCTTTGCAGTTAAAAATATAAATATGAATAGCAATTGGGGAACTTACAGCCAACTACTAAAAGAAGATCAAGGGCAAATGAAATTGAAATCATTTGAAGAGATAAGGCATTATCTCACCGATTGGCTACAATACCACCAGTTAAATAATGTATTTAATTCAGATAAAAAAATAGGTTTCGGAAAAGAAGAATCCAAATTACAAATTATATTATTAAAGAACAATAAGAAATTATTATCTAAAATTTAAGATCTATTACTTGAATGGGACCTGAAAGATGAGCAAGTAAAAGGTGTTATGGTAAAATGGGCCCAGGACATCAGCCACACAATGCAGATGGAGCAGTGGGAAAAACTTTGGAGACCAGACATCAGATTTACCGCCTGTTACACCATTATGGAAAATCTGGTAAAAATGTTATATAGGTGGTGTCAGGGAACTGCCATCGGAGCATCAGGTGGTGGAGGGGCTCAGGGAGGAAGAAAGAGACTCAACAGCTGAAGCAGGAACCAGCAGGGGGAGGAGTGGATCTCTGAGGGAATGCGAGCAGGAGGGAGGGCTCAGAGACGCTTCCAGCGAGAACAGTGGGGAGGTATCTGAGTCTCCCATAGGGAGACCCACACCTCGCCGGAAACTGTCACGCCGTGAGTCCAGGAGACGCGTTTCCGTTAAGGAGCTTCTTTGCTGGAAGCGCTTCCGCAGACAGCCACTGTCAGACTCTACGAGTGACTAGAGCAGACATGTTTGAGGAGCTCTGTCACACACAGAGGTTTGTGGAGCCGCACAAACTCTGAGGGAGCACGATTTTACGCACAAGCAGCTAATCATCCCATTACAGCAGTCTGACAGTCTCTGTACGCTGCCTGTGCAGGAGAAAGCATCATGAGCGACCCAGCCGGAACCGGAGGAGCAGGGGTTGGAGCTGGTCCAAGCTTGGAAGAAAGATACCGAGCGTTGGAAGTCCAACTTGCGCTGCAGACGGCGAGGCTCGAGGAGAGAAGGGCTCAGGATGCAGACAAGAAGGGGAGAGCCACTCAATTCCCCAGAAAGGTACCAGGATTGGTGCAGAAGTTTGGGGGGGACCCCAAGGATTACCATGCCTTTAGGACAGAGATGCAATATGCCATTAATGTGCAGTTTGATGAGTTCCCTGATGAGGAATCGCGAGTTGCTTTCGTAATTGGGCATCTTGAGAAAGGGGCGCGGGACTGGGTTCGACCCCTAATGGCAACGCACAATGACGTCCTAAAGGACACGATGAAGTTCTTTCGTGCAATGGATATCATGTTTTCCAGCGATATTGAGGAAGGGGTGGTGCGCAGACAGCTAATGGCTTGCAAGCAGGGAAGCCGATCTGTCCGTGAGTACTGGACTGAGTTTACCATGCTGGTTCACAGATTGGGTTGGGATTTATCGGCGGCACCCATTCAGATGCTATTTGAAGAAGGTCTTTCTTCGGCTGTGAAAGACGAGCTGTCCCGGAGCCCCAGGGCGGTATCTATGGATCAGCTGACCAAATCTGCGCTGACCATAGGAGCGCGTAAGGAGGCAAGAGCCTTGGAAAGGCGGGAAGGGAGAGGGGAACGTTGGAAGGAGTTCCGCATTCCAGACATTCCTGAGCCAGCTTTCCCGCCGGCAGAGCCGATGGAAATCGGAACAGCGCGCGCGCGCGCATTTTCAAAACCCAGTGAGGGGGTTAAGAAGGAGGGAAAGGGCGCCCGGAAATGCTATCTCTGCCAACAGCCAGGCCACTTTGCCAGAGTCTGCCCCCAGAGGAAGGAATGGCAAGGGATGGTGGGAGCTGTTGAGGGAGGAGAGCAGGGAGAAACAGAGCAGGTAAAAGCCAACGCCTGGTTGCCACAGTCGGGGCACTGCAGCCAGGCCAAAGAGCAGTGAAAGTGCCCGTGCCAGACGCTCCTCAACCTGCTCTAGTGATTGAAGTATCGCTAGAGCTGCAAAATGGACACCCCCTAAAAATAAAGGCGCTGTTGGACTCAGGCAGCTCCTGCAATTTTATGAGCAAGGAGTTTGCTGCTGAACACCAGATACAGACGATCCCTTTAAGCAACCCCCTGCAGGTGACCACGATCGATGGCAGGGAGTTGTTGGGAGGAGGAGTCAGCTTGCAGACCGTCCCAATGATAATGAGGGTGGCAAGGCACACAGAACTGATAGCGTTTAATGTGGCCACCTTGGGAGGCGCTCCCATTATTTTGGGAATGAGCTGGCTAGCGCTACATGATCCGCTGGTGGGCTGGCATCAAAGAGTGGTTTCCTTTGGTTCAGCACATTGCTTAGAACACTGCAAAGGGGAAAAGGGTTCAGCAGGGGCCCACGCCACCCTAGCAGGGACGGAAGTAATGGAGAAGGTGAAGGTACCACCACAGTATGCAGATCTCAGCGACGTGTTCAGCGAGAAGGAAGCTGACCAACTACCCCCGCATAGGCCCTTTGATTGCCAGATCAATTTACTCCCTGGAGCACAGCTTCCTGTAGGCAAGTTGTATGCCATGTCAGACAGAGAAATGCAGGAGTTGCGAGAGTTCATTGACAAGAACCTGAAGAGAGGCTTCATCAGAGAGTCCAAAGCAGCGGGGGGTAGCCCAGTGTTTTTTGTGGATAAAAAGCACACGGACAAGCCGAGACTTGTATGTGATTTCAGGCGGTTAAATGCAGTGACAGAACCAGTGACTTTCCCTATGCCCAGGATTGATGATATTTTGACCAGGGTGCGGAAGGGAAAGATTTTTACAAAGCTGGATCTAAGGGGGGCGTACAACCTGATACGTATAAGGAAAGGGGATGAATGGAAAACCACCATGTTTACCCCTTTGGGGGCATTTGAATATCTCGTTATGCCTTTTGGATTACAAGCAGGCTCAGCGTGCTTTCAATCTTTTATGAACCACGTACTGGGTCCTTTGCTCTACAAGAATTGCGTGGCCTTCCTAGATGATGTGTTGGTGTATTCGGAGAATGAGGAGCAACATGTGAGAGACGTCAGAGAAGTGTTGAGCAGGCTGCAAGCCAACAGGCTGTGGGTGAAACTGGAGAAGTGTCAGTTTCATACCAAGGAGGTGGAATTCCTGGGGTACCGCCTGTCAGACAAGGGATTGGCCATGGATCCCGGCAAGGTGCAGGCAGTGCTGGAATGGAAAACACCCAAAACCAAGAAGGATGTGCAGAGGTTCCTAGGGTTTGGAAACTTTTATCGTAAGTTCATCCGAAACTTCGCCCACCTGACGGCGCCCATTACGGACTGTCTCAGCAGTAAAAAGAAGTTTGTATGGACGGCGGAGGCGGAGCGAGCGTTTGAGGAACTGAAAAGGGCCTTCGCCTCAGAAGAACAACTTCTGCATGTGGATTTACAAAGGAAGCTGAGGGTCGAAACAGACGCATCTGACAGAGCCATAGGGGCGGTGCTTCTTCTGCAGCCGGGGAAGGAGGAGTCAGAGTGGCGACCGTGTGCCTTCTTTTCGCGAAAGCTGAACAAATCCGAGAGGAACTACACGGTGTACGACCGGGAACTTCTTGCTATTCATGAGGCTTTCCGGAAATGGAGGCACCTGCTAATTGGTGCACAACATAAGGTGCAAGTGTGCACGGACCATAAGAATCTAGAGTATTGGAGAACTGCGCGAGTGCTCAACCAACGGCAGTTGAGATGGGCCCAGGAGTTCTCCAAATTTAACTTTGAGATTTGTTACGTGCCAGGCCCAGAGAACGTTAGGGCGAACGCTCTCTCACGCAAACCTGAATATTTGGAGGGGGAGGGAGCACCCGAAGAGACCCATGTCATTCCAGAGGACCGCTGGGTGTGTGGGGCGGCATTGGTGGGGCAAAGGGAATTGGTAGAGGGAACGGTGCATGATGAATACGCCCAGGACAAACTCAGGGGTCTCAGGAGGGAGGGAGACAAACCCGGGGGTTTTGAGGAGAGAAACGGGGCATTGTACTACAAGGGAGCGTTATATATACCCGAAGGGGAGTTGAGGGAGAAGGTACTCAAGCAACTGCACGATAGCCCCACAGCAGGGCATTTTGGGCAACACAAAACCATGTGGCTGGTTACCAGGGAATTTTGGTGGCCCAAGGTCAGGGAAGATGTGCGGGAGTATGTGAGAGGGTGTGAACAATGCCAACGAGCAAAGGGGGAGAGGCGGGCACCGGCAGGTTTATTAGAACCGCTACCCACACCTGAAAGACCGTGGGAAGCAGTGGCAATAGATTTCATGACTGATCTGCCAAGGTCTAGAGGGAAAACAGCCATCATGGTTGTGGTAGACCTGTTAACTAAAATGGCCCACTTTATAGCCTGCTCACATGCGGTCACAGCAGAAGAAACAGCTAAATTGTTTGTAGAAAATGTGTTTAGGTTGCATGGCGCCCCCTTGAGGGTGGTTTCAGACCGAGGGAAACAATTTACTTCCAGGTTCTGGAGGAAGCTCATGAGCTTACTGCATGTAGAGGTTAATTTCTCAACGGCCCGTCATCCAGAAACCAACGGGCAGGCGGAAAGAGCTAATGGTGTTCTCCAGCAATATTTGAGGTGTTATGTGAATGACAGAGAGAATGATTGGGTGGAGAAGCTGGCGTTGGCAGAATTTGCCTACAACAATGCAGAGAACGTGTCCACGGGGATGAGCCCCTTTTTGGCTAATCACGGGTGCCATCCCAGAGCCTTCCCAGGGGGGGAAGGGGAGAACTGGAGCGTTCCAGCTGCAGAACAGTTCGTTGAAGAAATGGAAGCGATCCATCGCCAGCTCCAACTCAACTTAAACAGGGCTAAGGAGGAATATAAGAGGCAGGCAGACAAAAACAGAAGGGAAGGTGAAAGCATTAGGGTGGGGGACCAGGTGTGGCTGTCAACCCAAGGGTTGCCATTCAAAGGGGGTTGTAAGAAGTTAAGACCCAAAAGGCTGGGCCCATTTGAAGTCATGCAGCAGGTCAACCCAGTGGCTTTCAGACTCCGGTTACCGAACCACATGAAGCTGCACCCAGTTTTCCACAGGTCGTTGCTGTCACCGTATAAAGGGGACAGAGAAGGGAGGGTCACTAGGGGGCCAGCAATGGAGGAGAAGGAACACAGCTACCATGTAGCAGAGATCCTCGATTCCAGGTGGAAGGGAGATCAAGTAGAGTATTTGGTAATGTGGGAAGGGGAACCGGAGTCGGAAAACACCTGGGTTAGGGTAGAGGATGTCAATGACGAAGTTTTAATAGAAACTTTTCATCAGAGGTTCCCACGTAAACCTCAGCCTGTAGCGAGGTTCCGGAGGAAATACTTTGCCACCACCGACGAAGAAGAGGAGTTGGAGGGGTTCACAGATTCCGAAGAGGAGGAGGATTCAGCGAGCCAGGACGGCGATCGATGGAGGGAATTGTTCGAGACGTCTGAAGATGAAGAAGATTCTTTTCGGGGTTTTAACCCTTCACCTCCCAGAGGAGAGGAAATGGGAGGGGTGAGGGGGGCCCTGGAGGGGAGGTGGATGTCAGGGAACCGCCATCGGAGCATCAGGTGGTGGAGGGGCTCAGGGAGGAAGAAAGAGACTCAACAGCTGAAGCAGGAACCAGCAGGGGGAGGAGTGGATCTCTGAGGGAATGCGAGCAGGAGGGAGGGCTCAGAGACGCTTCCAGCGAGAACAGTGGGGAGGTATCTGAGTCTCCCATAGGGAGACCCACACCTCGCCGGAAACTGTCACGCCGTGAGTCCAGGAGACGCGTTTCCGTTAAGGAGCTTCTTTGCTGGAAGCGCTTCCGCAGACAGCCACTGTCAGACTCTACGAGTGACTAGAGCAGACATGTTTGAGGAGCTCTGTCACACACAGAGGTTTGTGGAGCCGCACAAACTCTGAGGGAGCACGATTTTACGCACAAGCAGCTAATCATCCCATTACAGGTGGTATATGACACCCTCTAAATTAGTCAAGGTATATAAACTAAAATCCAACCTGTGTTGGAAATGTAATAAAATTGAGGGGACAATGTTCCATGTATGGTGGGGATGTGAGAAAGTTAAGAACTTCTGGGGATGTATCCATGAAGAATTAAAGAAAAAAAAGTTCGAAATTTCTAGAGAGAAGAAACTGGAGGCGTTCCTATTAGGTATTTTAGGAAATGACATCCCACAGGATAAGAAAAGGATGTTTTTATATGCCACAGTCACAGCCAGATTGCTACCTGCTAGAAATTGGAAAGGAGACATCATTCCCACTAAAGAAGATTGGATAGGTGGAAGTCGGTTTAAGATGGCGACTGAGACAGCAGCCTAGTTAGAGCTCCTGTCTTTCGTTAAGCTTTTAAGTAGTTTTTAATCACTTCCTAATTCTAATTTCATATTTTTAACGTTTTACTGGCTGCCTCATCACCTCGCCTTGCTTTTAGTTTATTGTTTTATTGTTTTACTGCTCAACCTGAGAAAAGACGCGAGAAACAAGGAGCGGCTGAATCTGAAGGAAACCTGGGCGCAGGGGAGGAACAACAAAGCTTGCCAGGAGGATTTCTGTACAAGAAGGAAGATTAATAGCTGAATGAAACCTGTTGTGAACTCTTACTGTAGCCGAGTGAGTATAACTCCCTAAAGGAAAAGAACGTGAATAGAGTGAAATCCTTGGGAGGAATGAAAAACTGCTTACCTGATAAGGGCCTGGGGAGGCCTTGGAACCTCTCCCTTTTACCCAAAACTGACTTGCGGGGAGCCCTGTGATGGAGCTAATGATCCTAGTTTAGTTTAATTAAGTTTTTAACTCAAAGTTTTAAGGTACTGAGACCCTGAAAGAAGATATATTTATGTATATTTTAAAATCCTTTTTAAGCATCTTGATTATTACCGGGGGAGTACCAGAGCCTCTGCGGTAATCACCTTGCAGCAATTGAAGAAGTAAACTCACCCCTGCCTCTCCACCAGGTTGTCTCTCTTCTCTTTTGCAAATACCTCCTGTCTATTATCTCAGTCAACGCACTGTAGCGTGTTTATTACAACAATAAAGGAATAACTTACAAATTTACAACTTTAAGGAAACAATGGTGACGACCAGGAGCGGCTGCAAAACCTCAGGCTTCTCTCTGAAGGCTGTAAGACCCACCTTTAAAAGAGCCACTCTAAAGAAAGCACAAACAAAAATAACTTGCTTTTACATGAACAGAGCAAAATGTGGGACAAATGAGGAAATGACTGAAATCAATGAGAATAAGAACAAGAAGGGAAGAGAAATCCTACTCTTTCCTACCAATCTCTCTTACAGCCATAATGAAGGACTAGTTATGCAAAGAAAGGAGTGTACTAAAAGCAGCGACAAAAGCCTAAATATATTGGAAGCAACACAAAATATCCTCAATACAGCCGATGAAGCATCCCCGAAATTGAAAGCCAAACCCCAAGCTCCCCCCGAACCATCGCTAGACCAAAAAATGGAGGAAGTAATGTTAAAACAAATTTCAGAATTGGCCTCGGAAAATATTAAACCTTCGAAAGACTCTTATCCTCATTCCCACGAGCCAAATGAAGAGGGTCTCTCAACCATCAAATGGCTAGTGCTTCTTACTGAGGACATTGAATCCATAAAGTCCTACTTGGACATTTGCACAAAAATTCTTACCATCATGGCTGACTCCTGTAAAACTCTCTGGAGAAAACCCGTCGGAATACCTGAAGAATCGGAAAATAATCATGGCCTCACCTCCACCCTCTGCAGAAGTGGCCCACTAAGGAAGGGTAAGAAAGCCTGCAGAACTAATGCTTGTAAAAGGAGATCCAGAGTTGTTAAAAATGTTAAAAAAAGGAAAAACATAAAAAATCTTAAGACAGTGCATTATAAAAAAATGGTTTTTAAAAAGCTTTTTAACCTACTCGAGTGCATATCAGCCTCTGGGACTAGAGGGAACCTGGTGAAGTCTTTAGCCAAGAAGACAGTTAAACAGGATTTGCCCCCAAACGTCTGTGCTGATAAAGCCCAGGATTGTCTAAAACCTTCAGCACTTGCTCCACCACCAAGCTCTAAGCAAGATTTATTACCCCAAGATCCATGGTCCTACGTTTTAACCATAGACAACTCCAAAACCAATAAGGAGAGCATTCCAACAAATAAGAACTGGAAGCTGGTGTTGCTTCAAAACAAGCTTGTTTTTTCAAGCTATCCTAAGCCTCCAGGACTTTTATCTCAAGAGGATCGCAAAGTCCATCTACTGAACTTCCTTAAAGCATACATGCCAGGTATTTTGAGTAATCCCTCGGAGTTGGACCAAGTGGAATATCTATATTTTGATGGCTTGCTTGCCAGGGCGGTGGTTACATTCCATGATCGGAGACTGGCAAAACTGATATATAAACATAGAGAATACCTAAAGACAAGTGGTGTAAAAATATCAAGGTTCTTTAAAAATGAGACCTCCCCTATCCCACTACTCCCCAGTTCTGCAACCTCGACTGCAGCACATCATCAAAAGGCTGAATACCACACTTTAATTGATTTAAAATCCACTGAGGACTCACCTAATCACCTTCCAGAGTTGCTCACTAATGACCTTCAAAGACCAGACTCTCCCGGGACTTCGTATGAGGAGAGCCAAGGTAATGGGCTCAAACGAGAGCTTCAAAAACTAAAAAGGAAAGATGCCCACCTGCAAGACCTGCAACTTCAAGAGAATGAAGATGAGGATCTTTTCTCCGTGGAAGAAAATACCTTAATTAGGCAATTTTGCCATTTTCCATCTCCGGTGCAGACTGAAATATTAGAAAGATTGGATATGCTGGCTGGGAGAGAAATAATCAAGGAAATCAATGTGGATGTCCATAAAAAGGACCAGACTTCCTATAATTTGAACCCAATACAAGAACAAAACCCAGCGGCCTGTCGGCCATGTTGCCTCCAGACAATGGCTGAGATTAACCTACCCTCAATTAAGGAAGCCCGGCACACTGAAGAGAACACTACACCACCTCCAATAAGGAGAACCATCCCGAAGGTGAACTCACCAGGCTCTTGGGACAAGCTGAGGTACCTAGATGAGGCAGAATTAGGCCACAATCAGGTACCGGAAAAATACCTACGGAAAGAGACAACACACTTCAAAGGCCCGGTGACCACTAATGTCAGTATTCAACAGTCAACAGCCGAAACTATAGAACATTTGGCTAGTTTGCCATGTATGGAGAGCAATGGGCTGGCTCATAAAAAAGTAATCCCTAAAAGCACCTTGGGAAATAATTGACAAAGATCAGACCAGAGACAAACTCCAGCCGGCTCCCTATCTCCGCGGAAATCCGACACCATTAGATATGACCAGACTCAACCCTCACTCACAAATCAAGCAAAAGCAGTTCTTTCCTTGAAAGACGCATCCAACCCATCCCAGAGCCTTAAAATTGTCTCCTGGAATGTTAACGGCTGGGCGACAAAGCAAATGGATCCTGAAGCAATGAATTTCATCTCTTCTTTCGACATTGTGTGCCTCCAAGAGACCTGGTCCCAACAAAGTATCGCTCTCCCAAATTATTGCTCCTTTAGCTCCTGTGCTCGCAAACTAACCAACAGGGGTCGCCCCCAAGTTGGCCTCGCCTGTCTTATTTCAACCAGCTTACCTCTCACTATTTGCGAGGAAATTAAATCTTCCCCTTACTTTCTCACTATAAAGATCCATCTCCCAAAGATCAAAAGCCCATGGTTGTTAACTACAGTATACCTGCCCCCAGTAATTAACGATTCCGACCGCAATGAAAGGTGGTCTGAACTTTCGTCTTGGCTCCAAGATCTTCAAACAACTAACCCAGGACTCCCTCAAATCCTCTTAGGCGACTTTAATGCAAGAATAGGTCCCAACGACGATGATATAGTATCTTCCGCAGCACTCCTGGACACCCCCCTGCAGCCCCCCTGGGGAAACAGATGCTCTCTTGATCCTATAACAAATGCGTCGGGGAGACTGATGGCCCAATTGGCCATGGAAAACGATCTCTGCATCGCGAATGGCAACATTACTCCCTTGTCCTCGCAGCAATTAATGTGTATCACTCCCCGGGGAACCAGTGTTGCTGACTACATTTTACTGACGCCGGAGCTATTCTCAATTTCTACAAAAATGGAAGTGGCTGAATATTCTGGTGGTGACCACCTTCCATTGACTCTACTGTTAAACCTAACAGAGCCACCTTCAGTCCCCTCAAACTATAGAACCATGGTACAAAGCCACCCTGTATACAAAACAAAGAAATGGACAAGCCTCAGCTCCTCTCTTGCCCTGGACATACAAAAATCATTTGATATGTCTGCAGCTCCCTTTGATTCAATCCTGCCCGCTGATCAATATCGGAAATTACTTGATGCTTTCTCAACAATTTACACAACCACCACCTCGCCTACTCACCAACGCCTTTTCTCTGAATCGCCTTGGTTTGACAAGGAATGTAAAGCCCTAAGAAGGCGAATTAGGAAAATGGTCAGAATCATTAAATTTTCCAACGACCCCCAAACACGTGCAAAGCTCATAGATATTAAAAGGACATACAGAAACATGATTCATCGCAAGAAACAGCAGCACATCCTTGAGGCTTGGTCCACTCTTCGTTCGGCTGTAGAAAGGCATGACTCCCGCTCCTTCTGGCGCTTAGTCAGACCTTCGGCACCATTCAATCCAGCTACCCAGATTTCCGCTGATGAATGGATTGCCCATTATTCAACCAGTTTCGCTTCTTCAAATCTTCTTACAGATCTCCCTCAGTCCCCGTCGGACCTCTGTTCCTGCTCTCTTACTCCCACTTCCTCAATAAACTTTACCTCAACTCGCATTTCCAACATCATGATGTCAATGCGAAGGAATAAGGCCCCCGGCCCAGACATGGTCCCGTTGGACCTTTTCCTGACTGATCCTATTTGGTGGAGCGAACACCTGACTCCTGTATTCACCGCTATCTCCTCCGCCCTAGACATCCCCGACTCCTGGAGAGAAGCTATAATAGTTCCGATCTTCAAAGGCGGCCAGCCAAACATCCCTAGGAACTATCGCCCCATCAGTTTATTATCCATCCCGGGGAAAATATTTGCCGCTGTTTTATTGGAGGCACCTCTCTCATGGGTCCAGGAGAGGAACATTCTACCACTGGAACAGATTGGTTTCCGAAAGTCAGCGTCAATCATGGACCACTGTCTAACTCTTTATCACCTTGCCAGTAAATACACTGCTCCAAGGCAAGGCCACCTATTTGCCACTTTCATGGACCTGGAGGCCGCCTTTGATTCCATTCCTAGGCAGAGATTATGGTCCAAACTTGCCCATTTGGGAATTGATCCGCACCTCCTCTCCCTAATTATTTCCTTTTATTCAAACACCACTGTCAGGGAACTGCCATCGGAGGAACAGGTGGGGAAAGGGCTCACGGAGGCTGGGAGGGACTCAACAGCTGAAGCAGGGACCAGCAGGGGGAGAGATGGGTCTCTGGAGGAGAGTCTCACAAAGGCTGAGAGAGACGCAGCAGCTAAAGCAGGAACTAGCAGGGAAAGGGGAGGATCTCTGAGGGAAAGCGAGCAAGAGGGAGGGCTCAGGGACACGTCCAGCGAGAACAGTGGGGAGGTGTCAGAAGCTCCCATAGGGAGACCTATTCCTCGCCGGAAGCTGTCACGCCGCGAGTCCCGAAGACGTGTTTCCGTTAAGGAGCTTTTATGCTGGAAGTGCTTCCGAAAACAACCACTGTCGGAATCTGCAAGTGACTAGAGCAGACATGTCTGAGGAGCTCTGTCACACACAGAGGTTTGTGGAGTTGCACAAACTCTGAGGGACTACGATTTTACGCACAAGCAGCTCATCATCCCATCACAACCACAGCCCGCGTCCGAAGTGGTCCCAACGGCTCCCTCACTACTCCATTTCCAACGGCCAAGGGCGTCCGACAAGGTTGTCTCTTGGCCCCTTTATTGTTTAATCTCTATCTTCACGATGCAATTTCCACTTTGAAGCTAGCATCTAAGTATCCTCCTCACTTAGCAGACCACCCCGTTGCTTCCCTTTTCTATGCTGATGATGCCGTCATCTTATCCAGAACAGTTGCGGACCTAGCAAATGCAGTTAATGCATTTATCGCCTATTGTAAGACGGAAGCTCTTAACATTAATTATAAAAAATCGAAAGTCCTCCACTTCACTCGTTCCCGCAAACTCAAGTTGGAGCTGCTTAAGATCACAGGTGGCTACTTAGAAAAGGTAAAAGCCTTTAAATATCTAGGCATAATATTCACTTATAATCTCTCCTGGACCACCCATCTACAATCTGCCTTTCTCGCTGCAACCACGACCTCTAACGCCATTGTCCGATTTTACCACCAGAAGGGCGGCAAACACCTTCCAGCAGCAATTCAAATATTTAATGCCAAAGTTGTCCCTAAATTATTATATGGATGCGAAGTATGGACTACAGCAATATCAGGTAACTTGGATCGCCCACTTCATATGTTTCTGAGATCTCTTTCCGGCGTCCCGAGATGTGTCTCAGGTGCAGCCCTACGACTCAAGTTCGCCCAGCCCTCAATTGTCAAACGAGCATGGAGTCGAGCCATTTCCTACAGCTTCCACCTATTAGCATCGGATGCTCGAATTAGAGGTGGTTTTTCCAATCTGATCCTAAGAGACATTCATAATTCCCCTTGGAAAACTACAATTAACCTCAAATTCCGCTCTCTTCTCAATTTGAATTGTAAAACTGTTCTTAACTTAGAGTGTATCAGCCCGGCGGCCCTACCTCTAATCAAAAAGAAACTACAGCAACTTGACTTCTCTAACACAGCTTCCTATGCAAGAGGACCGTGTTCAGGCCTAGCCCTAGCTATTCCACCCCCTGAAGGGATCCCTCTATACTGCTTCACAATTTCTTCGGAGGCTAAGCGTAGGGCCTTTACCTGTGCCCGTCTCAACTGTTTTCCTACAGCAGTTCTGTCGGGTCGTTATTCCAGAGTTCCCATCGCAAACAGAACATGCACCTGTAATGACACGACCCTGGAGACTATGGAACATGTAATGCTCTTCTGTCCCAACTGGACAGATGAAAGATCTCGGTTTTTAACTCCCCTCGTGAATAAGCTTCATCTCCCAATCCAGCCTTGGATAGTGTCCCTCTTTTTGCAGGATTCTGATTGTTGGATTACCGAGATGACAGCTAACTTCCTGCTTAGTGTGATGAAGAGGAAAGCGGCACTAACTTCTTCCTTAACACCACAGCTGCAGTCGATACGCCGCACAACCGAACGAAATTCCAAGTAGCCTAATTGTACAAGGACAATCGAGTTAGGACATATCTGAGGAGCTGAAGGACCCTTTAACGGTCCTCCTCCAGCCTCAGCAGGTTTTTTTCTTTTTCTTTCTTTAAGTAATCGCCCAGGACGATATCTACCTTTATCTCCCCATCCCCATTTTATGTTGCTATTTCAATGTATATCATGCTATGGCCTCACGGCTAATGCAATAAAAAATCTATTTGAAGATTGGATAATTAAATTATGTGAATTTATAAGATTGGCCAAATTAATGGCAGCCATAAGAAATCAGTCCAACCAAAATCTAAGGAAGGAATGGCAATGTTTTGAGGACTATATGAAAAAACACTGCTCTAAGAATAATATATTGCTATGCGTAGAATAAGTATGTAAAGATGAATCAAACTAAGGTAAAATTAATAATGGATATATATTGGATAATACAAGACACAATGTTAAACTATTTATAGTATAAAGGATGTCAAGTTGTGGTGGAGGGAAGGTACACGGGTGAAAGTTTTAGTATTTCTTTATTTTTGTGTATATGGGTTTTGTTTTGTTTTTTTCCAAAGTATGATATGCAAAATGGAATAATTATTTTTCTTTTACTTTTTCATTTTGAATAAATAAAAAAGTTTTTTTAAAAAAGAAACTAGCTGTCAGCCATCATATACTATACCATAACATTTCCACATTAAGTAAGTTACTTGGCGTACAAGTTCTGTGAAAGGAATGATTTTACCTTAAGAGAGTGGACACTCAGACTGTTTTTAATTTGCTTGTATCGCTGCCCCCAATGATTATTAGTTACTTACCCTCTGTTGGTTTCTTCATGGCCTTCATTATGCACGGCATGAAGTCAATCTGCTTGTCTGGGCCAAACAACAACAAATCCATGGCTTGTTCTTCCAGCACCATCAACAACGTACAGATACCTACAACAATGCAAATGAGAAAGTTCAGAAGCTATCACTGGGTGTTGGCTTAACTCCCGATCTTAATCCACAACCAAAACAAAACCTACTTTTGTAATTGCACCTGCTAGCATGCCACTCAAACTTTTAATCTCTGGAGCCCTCTAGAGCTTGGGAATACAACTCCCATCATCCCTGGCAGCAGACCATATTGACTAGGGCTGATGGGAGTTGGGAGTCCAACAACATCTGGAGGGCATCATGTTAGCTTCCCCTGTTTTTCATTACACATTTCTTTGAACAGGTTGCACAAACATAGTTGAGATGGTGTAATTTTTAAAAATGATATATGCAACAGTTAAATGCCACAAAAAATGTCTGATACAGGTAAAGGAAGGAAAGTTTTCATTCTACAAGGAACAGGAGAAAAGGAGCCTCAGGGCCCAAGCCTGCAGCCCTCTAAATTCTATTAGACTACGATTCCCACCAGCCCCAACTGGCAAGCTAATAGTCCAAGATTATGAAAAACATATTCCAGCAACATCTAAGACCACAGGTTAGTAAGCTTTTAGCTATATGGACCAATGGTCAAATTCAGTGTAAGGTAGCTTTCCGTGTGTGTGTGTGTGTGTGTGTGTGTGTGTGTGTGTGTGTGTGCGCATGCATGCATGCATGCACTGGAGGGGAAGACACACAGACTGAGTGTGGGGTGGTTGTACCAAAAGACAAAAAGGTTTAGCCATCTCTGCTGTACTACAATGCTACCACTCTCTATAGAATGGTTCATGCCTAACATCTCAGCTTGCTTCTACTCACCTAGCCAGTAGTTTTTGTAACTGGTGGTATCATACAGATGGCGAGGCAACAAGATAAGATTCCCCTTCTCAACTATTGCAAGGTTATAAGTATCAGAGTTTTCAAAGTGGTCCAGCTCTATGACTCTGAACAAGCACGTCAACACTTCCTGGATGTTGTAATAGTCGTCCCTGTCCACCTTCCCCAGGCTCCTGGCTTTCAGGATGGCCCACTGACGAATCTGTGGGTTTGGAAGGACACTAGGAATTACTACAGTAAGGAATCACAACAGTAATTGTTAAGACAAATTGGGGCAGGAAGCAAGTTGGCATGAAAAGCAACTATTGTAAAGCGTAAGATAAAGGTTCAAATTCCAAACCAGACAGCCTAGATATCTATTTTTAGAAATGCTTATTTGAAGGTTGTGAACTTCCTAGCCTCCTCACTTCCCAACCACCCTAGACACTGAGGGACAAGAGACCACCTTTTAACAACAACCTTTAAAAAAAAAAGATTCTGGGCAGAATTACTAAAAATAGAACTGTGTTAATAACAATGTAGAACAGTTTGGATGTTACTTTGGGTTGTATCCTGTGTCAGTCCTATGCAGAGCAGGATCACTGAAATTGATGGGCGCTGTCAAGGATGCGTATGGTTGCTCACGAGTAAACAGCCAGGACTCCGACCTGCCTTTTTATAGGTTTTATTTGGTGCAAACTATGTACAGTGCAGAAGTCCAAAGTTCATGTCTGCCTCAGTCAGTAGCAGATTCCAAGAGTGGGTTCTTCCGCCCCCCCCCCCATCATAAGAAGCTGGACACCCCCAATCTCCTCCTCTTTTCCTTATGTTTGATTCCCTTGCGAAAACTAGGCGACTGTTTCCCTATCGTTCCTGCCTCCCTCCCCCCTTTTGATGGCAGTCCTCTGACAGGCACGATCAACTTAGGTTTGTTAACTTCAATGGGTGTACTCTTAAGTATAAGTTAGTTCTCAATCAATCGCCTTTATTGGCATAGTAAGAGTATGTCGTATACATGGATTGGAAAACAACACAGGTAACAAAACATAGTAGGAGGCACTTTAGGATAAAACTGTCCAGACGTTGTGAGATACAAAGGTGGCTCTTAGGAGCTATGGTGACGTAATTTCATGGCGTCACTCCAAAATCTTGCTGCATTCTCCAAGTCATTCCTACAGTTATTCAACAGATAGGTCACCCTGGAAGATCCCCTCCTTCAATAAGGGGGCCAAATACTAATCATTTATTTTTGCATAAACTGGGCAATGAAATAAAACGTGTGTGATAGATACAGCCTGTTTTGTGCCACAAGGGCAGTACCTTTCAGAATAAGGGATTTTCAAGAATCTAACATCTTACTAGATGGCAAGATGTGAAATCTTGAGAGGGAAATAGCTCTGCTTAGGTGGGGAGCATAAAGGTAATGTAAATATGGAGGGCCCTGGCCAAATGAGGGTAGAATTCCCAACCCCAATGGGGAACAGGTTTTATTGGCTGTACTGCTAAGGGCTTGGAATTCAATCTCTAGGATTCTGCACTTGATTGTCTGGAATGCTTCCAATTATGGGAGCATAAGCAGCGACTCGAGTGATAGGCCACATGTTCTGATTCTGCTTTCAATGCGAGCCAACCATTTGGAGTGGTGGGATTCCACCAGCATATGGAAAGTTAAAGAAGATGGATCAGACTTCTTTATATGCAAACTCGGCCAAGAGGAGCAAGGCCACCCAGTCATCCTGCTGGTAACTGACGTAACAACACAGGTACTGCTGCAGTGTGTTGCTGGTTCTCTCTGCCTCTCTGTTGGTCTCCGGATGATGAGCTGAAGAGAGGCAAAGTTCCATGTCCAGAAGTTGCATGACCTTCTTACAGAACTGGGAGGTGAATTGGGTTCCTCTTTCAGACACAATTCGCTGTCGCAGACTGTGCAGCTTGAAGACATGATCTACGAAGAACTGGGCTGTCTCTTAGGCTGTTGGAAGCCCCTTGCAAGACACAAAATGTGCCATCTTGGTAAACAGGTCCACCACCACCCAGATCACAGTCTGCTGTCACAAGGACGGCAGTTCAGTAATGAAGTCCATGGCTATGGTCTCCCAGGGCCCCTGCGGTGTAGGCAGGGGTTGCAGTAGCCCCACCAGGGCTTCTTGAGGCCGCTTGGCACACTGACAGCTTTTGCAGGCGTGAACCTACTCCTTGACGTCCTCAGGCACCCACAGCCACAAAAACTGCCGCATCTGAGATTGTCAGCTTGCATCAAGGTGCACGCAGCAGGACACTGGGTCCCAGAGCACAACAAGTATTCAATTGCACAGCTTTACTTAGACTAGAAAGACTTGATAAAGATAAATGTAGAAACAAGATGGCACTTGTTAATATGACCCAGCACGGAAAAATGAGAATTCCTCCCTTTTCGAGAGAAGCGGGAAATATTTGCTGGCTGACTTTGTAATGACTGGAGATAACAATTTGGGATAACATATAGTGCAGCTGTTTGCAGAAGTTTATTGCATTATGAGTGAGAGAGAAGGCTGATGGATTTCTAGCAGCCCCCCCCCATAGGGCACAGAGGGGGGGAATTGTGTGGTCTCTGAGAGACTGATTGATCGCCAAATGACTTATATCTGTGGAATACAGCTCATTTACATTGCATTATTACAAACAGTATGCTTAACAATTTACAGTAATAACTTAATAATGTGGAAGCTACTATGTTATTAAATCTCAAACAAAAAGCTTGGACAACAGCCCGGATTGGAAGATTGGAACGGAGTCAGGGAAAGCTGCACTGGCAAATAGACAGTTGAAAAAATATATATACACAAATAAAGCTGTATTCAACAGATGAAAGGATATATGATTTCTGACATGACTGAGAATCGCAGAGTCAGGGACGGAGAACTTTAAAGCATTAAGATCAGAAGGCGGAAAATATGAAAACGAGAAGAGGCAGGAACAAAGATTTGGAGATATGCTTCAAAGGTCCAGACTATGGAGAGCCCGGGAAAATTAATAATTACAATCTGGACTATAATCATAGAATCATAGAATCATAGAGTTGGAAGAGACCAAAAGGGCCATGGAGTCCAACCCCCTGCCAAGCAGGAAGCACCATCAGAGCACTCCTGACATATGGTTGTCAAGCCTCTGCTTAAAGACCTCCAAAGAAGGAGACCCCACCACACTCCTTGGCAGCAAATTCCACTGTCGAACAGCTCTTATTGTCAGGAAGTTCTTCCTAATGTTTAGGTGGAATCTTCTTTCTTGTAGTTTGGATCCATTGCTCCGTGTCCGCTTCTCTGGAGCAGCAGAAAACAACCTTTCTCCCTCCTCTATATTACATCCTTTTATATATTTGAACATGGCTATCATATCACCCCTTAACCTCCTCTTCTCCAGGCTAAACATGCCCAGCTCCCTTAGCCGTTCCTCATAAGGCATCGTTTCCAGACCTTTGACCATTTTGTTGTTGTTTTTTTAATTTCTTTTTATTGAGTTCTTTACAGCAAAAAACATAAAAGCATTAAGAAACAAAACAAACAAAAATACAAACAAAAAAAGAAAGAAAAAGAACCGAAGACAACACATATAGCAAATAAACAAACAGATCAACTCTAAAACGCTAATTGACTTCCCTCCATCTCGGCTTGAGCTATACACACACCATACCTCTCTGCAGTTTTATTTGGCCAAATCTGTACGTCGCAGGTTTTATGTTTCACCTACTGCGATTTTAATATTTCCTAGGTTTGCTTCAATGTATGTTACAAATTTGTTCCAGTCATTAATAAACTTTCTGCTTTTTTGATGCCTGATTTTCTGTGTCATCTTTGCTAATTCTATATACTCAAATAATTTAATTTGCCATTCTCTGACGGTTGGGATATTAGGAGTTTTCCAGTTTTGCGCTAGCAGTATCCTGGCGGCGACCGTTGCGTACTGGAATAATATTTGATCTTTTTTAATCTCCTCTCCAATCATTCCCAAGAGAAAAGCTTCGGGTTTTTTGGGAAAGGTGTATTTCAATATTTTTTTTAATTCATCGTAAATAAGTCCCCAAAACCTTTTCACCTCTTCACAAGTCCACCACGTGTGGTGAAAATTACCCTCTTTGGTTTTGCATTTCCAGCATGTTTTGTCTCCTGTCTTGTACATTTTTTCCAATTTCACAGGTGTGATGTACCATCGGTACATCATCTTTTCCATATTTTCTCGGAGTCCAACACATGCTGTAAATTTCATACCCTTGTTCCAGAGTTTCACCCAGCTGTCATACTCTAGATTATATCCAAGATCTATAGCCCATTTAATCGTGACCTCCTTTATTTCTTCATCTTTAGTCTCCCGATCTAAAAGTTGGTTGTACATTTTGGATAAAAGTTTGGAGTTACTTTCTAAAATTTCCACCTGATATCTAGACTTTTTTACATTCATCCCTGTTTTTTTGTGTTCGTTCCATAGGGCATTAATTTGGTGGAATTGTAACCATCCTGTTAATTTATCCTTTAACTCTTCATATGGTCTAATTTTCCATCCTTTTTCTGATCTTACCAGGAGGTCTTCGTAAGTCCATCTTTCTCCTTCCATGTTTAGTTTTTTAATTGTTAAAATGTCAATTGGTGATAACCACCAGGGGGTGTCTTTTTCAATAAGTCTTTTGTTCCTATCCCATACTTCGAGCAACGAACCTCTAACGATGTGATTGGAGAAGCCCTTATGTACCCTCTCTTTATTGTGCCACAGATAGGCATGCCAACCAAATCTGATGTTAAATCCCTCTAAGTCTAACAAATCTGTGTTTTTCAAAATAATCCATTCTTTCATCCAGCAAAGGCATGCGGCTTCGTAGTATAATTTCAAATTCGGGACTGCAAACCCCCCTATCTCTCTTCGATCTGTGAGTAGCTTAAATTTAATTCTTGCTCTTTTTCCTTGCCAGATAAATCTGGAAAGGGTTTTTTGCCAATCCTTAAAGTTTGCCATTCCTCTGATCACCGGGATATTCTGGAATAAAAACAACAGTCTCGGAAGTATGCTCATCTTAATTGAGGCAATTCTTCCTGACCAGGAGAGTTTTAACCTACTCCAGATGTCTAGATCTTTTTTAATCTCTCTCCAGATCTTTGTATAGTTGTCTTCTACTAGGTTTATATTTTTCGAGGAGACCCATAATCCCAGATATTTCACCTTTTTCGTCACCTTGATTCCTGTTTGTAACTCTAGCTGGTTTCTTAAGTCTTCGGTCATGTTTTTTGTCAAAATTTTGGTTTTCATTTTGTTTAGCTTAAAACCGGACAGTTTTCCAAATTCTTCTAATAACTCTAGAACTTTACCGGTACTTTCTACGGGATCTTCTAACGATATTACCAAATCATCGGCGTAAGCCTTTAGTTCATTAGGATGCCCTTGAGTCCATCATCCAAGTCGTTGATAAAGATGTTGAATAAGACCAGGCTCAAGACAGCACCCTGTGGCACCCCACTAGTCACTCTGCTCCAGGATGAAGAGGAACCATTGATGAGCACCCTTTGGGTTCGGTCAGTCAGCCAGTTACAAATCCACTGAGTGGTAGCATAGTCAAGACCACATTTTACCAGCTTCTTTACAAGAATATCATGGGGCACCTTGTCAAATGCCTTGCTGAAATCAAGGTAGGCTACATCCACTGCGTTCCCTTCATCTACCAGGCTTGTAATTCTGTCAAAAAACGAGATCAGGTTAGTCTGACATGACTTATTTTTCAGAAATCCATGCTGACTATTGGTGATCACAGCATTCCTTTCTAGGTGCTCACAGACTGTTTGCTTAATGATCTGCTCCAGAATCTTCCCTGGTATTGATGTCAGACTGACTGGGCGGTAATTCTTTGGGTCCTCTCTTTTCCCCTTTTTGAAAATAGGGACAACATTTGCCCTCCTCCGGGCAGAAATGACTGGCAGAATCCGAGACCAGGGAGAAGAGTCGGTGAAAGAAGACTGGAAGAAATTCAAAGACTACTTACAGAAACATTGTAAAATTAATGAATGTTAGAAGGATGTTGGATAGAAACTAAGCGGTTTCCAGCTGTAATGCTTTAAGAGATATGGGGGGGGGAGAGAGGTTTTACAAATGGGTAAAAGTTTAATAGTAAGGAATTGCTGAACTAACAAATCAAACTGGAATACAAAGAAGGGAGGTATGAGGAGGTCCGAGGAAATAAGCGTGTGGAAGTTATGTTATTGAAAATTAATGTGTGTTTTTAACTGTTTTTTATTTTGTATGATTATTTTTCTTTTTTCTTGTTATATCTTAAAAACATTTAATAAATATCTTTTCATAACATTTGCCCTTCTCCAGTTTTCCGGGACTTCGCCTGTTCTCCAGGAATTCTCAAAGATGACTGCCAGTGGTTCTGAGATCACATCTGCCAGTTCTTTTAATACTCTTGGATGCAGTTCATCTGGCCCTGGAGACTTGAATACATCTAAACTAGCCAAGTATTCTTGTACTATCTCCTTAGTTATTCTGGGCTGTGTTTCCTTTGCTGAATCATTTGCTCCAAATTCTTCAGGTCGGGCATTGTTTTCTTTATTGGAGAAGACTGAGGCAAAGAAGGCATTGAGGAGTTCAGCCCTTTCTGTGTCCCCTGTTTGCATTTCACCATCTTCTCCTCTGAGTGACCCCACTGTTTCTTTGTTCTTCCTTTTGCTACGAACATACCCATAAAAGCCTTTTTTGTTGCTTTTAACCTCTCTAGCAAGCCTGAATTCATTCTGTGCTTTAGCTTTTCTGACTTTGGGTCTACACGTGCTGGCTATTTGTTTGAATTTCCCCCCTTTTCCATTTTTTGTACACATCCTTTTTTAATCTTAACTCAGTTAAAAGTTCTTTAGATAGCCACCCTGGCTTCTTTAGGCACCTTCCATGTTTCCCTCTCATTGGTATTTCCTAACGTTGTGCTTTTACTATCTCCCTCTTCACAAACTCCCAGCCATCATGAACTCCCTTTCCTTTTAGTATTACTGTCCATGGGATCTCACCCAGCACTTCCCAAAGTTTTATGAAGTCGGCTTTCTTAAAGTTAAGAAATTGAGTCCTAGTATGCTTGGCTGCTCCTTTCCGCTGTATAGTAAACTTCAGAAGAGCATGATGACTCGCTCCTAATGATCTTTCCACTTCTACCCCACTAACCAGGTCATCAACATTGGTTAGGACCAGATCTAAAATGGCTGTTCCTCTTGTTGCTTCTCCCACTTTCTGGACAATGAAGTTGTCTGCAAGGCCAGTGAGGAATCTGCTTGACCTTATGCTCTTGGCTGAGTTTGACATCCAACAAATATCCGGGTAATTGAAGTCCCCCATTACTACTATCTCCCTTCCTTTTGCATGCTTGGCCATCTGTTCCAGGAAGGCATCATCTCACTTTGGCTTGGAGGTTCTAAATCTTGGATCTCTTCACAGGTATACACATCCCTGACATATAACGCCACTCCTCCTCCTTTCTTGTCTGGTCTGTTTCTCTGAAATAGATTGTATCCCCCCATTATTACATTCCAATCGTGGGACTTATCCCACCAGGTTTCAGTGATGCCTATTATGTCATATTTAGTTTGCTGTACCAAGAGCTCAAGCTCATCTTGTTTATTTCCCATGCTTTGCGCATTAGTGTACAGACATTGAAGTCCATTAATCATTCCCCCGTGTCTCTTATTTAAGGATTTTTTCCTCCCACCACTAGGTCTGCGTGCTGTTTGCTCCATTTGGTCTATGACATTTGGATGATCATCTTCATCAATTGATAGACTCCTACCTTCAGGAGCACTGTCTCCCTCCCCCACATTAGTCAGTTTAAAGCCCTCCTGATGAGGTTTCTGAGATTTTTGGCAAAAACATTCCTCCCAACCGTTGTGAGGTGCAGCCCATCGCTTGCCAGAAGTCCATCTTCAAGAAACTGCAGTCTGTGATCTAAGAATCCAAACCGTTCCTGTTTACACCATTTGCGAAGCCAGCTGTTCACTTCCACTATTTTTCCCTCTCTCCCTGGGCCACGTCGTTCAACTGGGAGGACAGATGAGATGACAATTTGTGCATTTAATTGCTTCAATTTCCTGCCCAGAGTCTCTTTTGATCTTCTGGAGGCTATTGCTTGCAGTGTCATTGGTTCCCACATGAACCAAGAGGAATGGGTATTTGTCAGTGGGTTTTATGATTCCTTGCAGTCGTTCAGTTACATCTTGGATCTTAGCCCCAGGGAGACAGCACACCTCCCAAGACCTCTTGTCAGGCCCACAGATCACGGCTTCTGTTCCCCTCAGTAGGGAATCCCCTATCACCACTACACGCCTCCTCTTAGGTTTGGTCGGAGTTCTTCCGTGAGCTGTCCGTTCCAAGGTCGCCTGAACGTTCCCTGAGCACTGACTTTGCTGCTCGTCTTCATATACCTGATCGACTGTAATGAGGGAGAGATCCTCAAATGGAGCCTGTTCTTCGTCTTCCATGCTAGGGGAGAGGACCTCAAAGCGATTGTGTATTTCTAAACAATCAGAGCGAACCCTGGGCCTCCTACTTCTTTGAGTCACGTTTCTCCATATATCTGGCTCCTGTGTTGGTGAACTAGCCTCCTTCTCAGGGGTGTCCCCTGTCTCCTCCTTGGTGGAGACGGTGTGCTCTGTTGCTTCCAAGAAGAGCTCCAGCTCTCTAATTCTTTGGAGCATAGCTACATGTTCCTCCAGTTGCTGGACTTTGTCTTTTAAAAGGGCAATCAACATGCAATTGCTGCAGGTAAAGCTGCCTGCAACCTTTGGCAAGATGGCAAACATTGCGCAGGAATCGCAGGCGACTGCAACTGTTCCCTCACCCTCCATCTTGAAATCGTGTTGTTGGGGGTGGCTACAGTGGTCCTCCATGTTAAAAAGCGTGAAGACAGGACAAATAACCCCCCCAAAAATGATTGGGTGGAGAAGCTGGCGTTGGCAGAATTTGCCTACAACAATGCGGAGAACGTGTCCACGGGGATGAGCCCCTTTTGGGCTAATTACGGGTGCCATCCCCGAGCTTTCCCAGGGGGGGGAAGGGGAGAACTGGAGCGTTCCAGCTGCCGAACAGTTCGTAGAAGAAATGGAAGCGATCCATCGGCAGCTCCAACTTAACTTAGACAGGGCCAAGGAGGAATATAAGAGGCAGGCAGACAAAAACAGAAGAGAAGGTGAAACCATCAGGGTGGGGGACCAGGTGTGGCTGTCAACCCAAGGGTTACCATTCAAAGGGGGTTGTAAGAAGTTAAGACCCAAAAGACTGGGGCCATTTGAAGTCACCCAACAGGTCAACCCAGTGGCTTTCAGACTCCGGTTACCGAACCACATGAAGCTGCACCCAGTTTTCCACAGGTCGTTGCTGTCACCGTATAAAGGGGACAGAGAAGGGAGGGTCACTCGGGGACCAGCAATGGAGGAGAGGGAACACAGCTACCATGTAGCGGAGGTTCTCGATTCCAGGTGGAAGGGAGATCAAGTAGAGTATTTGGTAA
The DNA here is from genome assembly GCF_964188305.1 of Podarcis bocagei. Taxonomy (NCBI): domain Eukaryota; kingdom Metazoa; phylum Chordata; class Lepidosauria; order Squamata; family Lacertidae; genus Podarcis; species Podarcis bocagei. Next base: position 72,964,052 of record NC_138131.1, read on the forward strand.
CGTGGGAAGGGGAACCGGAGTCGGAAAACACCTGGGTCATGGCAGAGGATGTCAATGACGAGGTTTTAATAGAAACTTTTCATCAGAGGTTCCCACGTAAACCTCAGCCAGTGGCGAGGTTCCGGAGGGAATACTTTGCCACCACCGACGAAGAAGAAGAGTTGGAGGGGTTCACTGATTCCGAGGAGGAGGAGGATTCAGCGAGCCGGAACGGAGACCGATGGAGGGAAATGTTCGAGACGTCTGAAGATGAAGAGGATTCTTTTCGGGGTTTTACCTCCTCACCGCCCAGAAGAGAGGGAATGGGCGGGGGTGAAGGGGGCCCTGGAGGGGAGGTGGATGTCAGGGAACTGCCATCGGAGGAACAGGTGGTGGAAGGGCTCACAGAGGCTGGGAGGGAGTCAGCAGCGAAAGCAGGGGCCAGCAGGGGGAGAGATGGGTCTCTGGAGGAAGGTCTCATGAATGCGGAGAGAGACGCAGCAGCTAAAGCAGGAACTAGCAGGGAAGAGGGAGGGCTCAGGGACACGTCCAGCGAGAACAGCGGGGAGGTGTCAGAAGCTCCCATAGGGAGACCCATTCCTCGCAGGAAGCTGTCACGTCGTGAGTCCAGGAGACGTGTTTCCGTTAAGGAGCTTCTATGCTGGAAGCGCTTCCGAAAACAACCACTGTCGGAATCTGGAAGTGACTAGGGCAGACATGTTTGAGGAGCTCTGTCACACACAGAGGTTTGTGGAGTTGCACAAACTCTGAGGGACCACGATTTTACGCACAAGCAGCTAATCATCCCATCACAGTTTCAATCTCAGTTTTTTCTCGCCCTCTTTTATTTTATCCAATTTTTTTTCTTTTTTCGCATTTTGAGCTCTCTTCTTTAGTGAGTTCTGTTGAATCAGAAACCCCCTCATAACTGCTTTACTTGCATCCCAAATTACTCTTTTTTCCACAGTGGTATTCAAATTTATCTCAAAATAGTCTCTCATGGTTTTTTGGGCCTTCTTAGTTACCTCTTGATCTCTAAACAAAGATAACTTTCTAGTGACGCCACCCTGTGTCACTTACTTCCTGTTCTTTGTAACCAAATAATAGTAATCATAATTTTATTATTTGTACTCTGCCCATCTGACTCGGTTTCCCCAGCCACTCTCGGCAGCTTCTTGCAGATAAAGAACACAATAAAACATCAAACATTCCCAATAACCCCCACTACTTTCTTTATATTTATTTTACAGGCAAATATACTGCACAAATCAACTAGGTGGTGGACACATTTGTAAAGCAGCATAAAAGTACTTATCACCTGGACAGAGATATGCAATAGTAGGGCTGGGCGATATCTGGGTTTCAACCAGAGGACTCCTCTGCTGAGTGCCTGAGGGCCCCATTCCTGCCTCTCTCCACCTGGCCTGGAGCGGGGCCTGACAGGCCCATGAGGACTGCTGCTCAGCAGAGAGGACCTCTTTTTTAAAAAAACTGTTTTTAAACTGTTTCGATAGCCTTTTAAATTGTGGTTTTTTTCCAACAACCTCAGATATGCAGATGACACAACCTTGATGGCAGAAGTGAGGAGAAATTAAAGAACCTTTTAATAAGGGTGAAAGAGGAGAGCACAAAATATGGTCTGAAGCTCAACATCAAAAAAACGAAGATCATGGCCACTGGGCCCATCACCTCCTGGCAAATAGAAGGGGGAGAAATGGAGGCAGTGAGAGATTTCACTTTCTTGGGCTCCATGATCACTGCAGATGGTGACAGCAGTCACGAAATTAAAAGATGCCTGCTCCTTGGGAGAAAGGCGATGGCAAACCTAGACAGCATCTTAAAAAGCAGAGGCATCACCTTGCCAACAAAGGACCGTATTGTTAAAGCTATGGTTTTCCCAGTAGTGATGTATGGAAGTGAGAGCTGGACCATAAAGAAGGCTTATCGCCAAAGAATTGATGCTTTTGAATTATGGTGCTGGAGGAGACTCTTGAGAGTCCCATGGACTGCAAGAAGATCAAACCTATTCTTCATTCTGAAGGAAATCAGCCCTGAGTGCTCACTGGAAGGACAGGTCCTGAAGCTGAGGCTCCAATACTTTGGCCACCTCATGAGAAGAGAAGACTCCCTGGAAAAGACCCTGATGTTGGGAAAGATGGAGGGCACAAGGAGAAGGGGACGACAGAGGACAAGATGGTTGGACAGTGTTCTCGAAGCTACAAACATGAGTCTGACCAAACTGTGGGAGGCAGTGGAAGACAGGAGTGCCTGGTGTGCTCTGGTCCATGGGGTCACGAAGAGTCGGACACGACTAAACGACTAAACAACAACAACATAGAGATTCTCTATCTCCAGGCTCTCTGTCCAGTTTTTTTTTTTGGGGGGGGGGCTAGAGTGTTTGTTCCTGGCGCTGGGCAATCAGGACAGATTAGGGATTCTGCTAGTTTACCACCCGCCTCACTGCCCAGCAGTCTCCCTGCCTGAGATGACAGAGTTGGTCTTGGAGGCAGTGTTGGGGACTCCTAGACTACTGGTTCTGGGAGACTTCAACATCCATGTTGAGACAGCTGGCTCTGGGGCGGCTCAGGACATAATGGCTGCCATGACAACCATGGGGCTGTTCCAACATGTCACCGGCCCAACACACAAGGCAGGACACACTCTGGACCTTGTTTTCTGGACTGGACAGGAAGAGGGTGATTTGAAGGTGGGGGACATTGACATCAGTCCCTTGTCGTGGTCAGATCACTTCCTGTTGAGATTTAGGATGTCAGCACCTTTCCCCCTCCGCAGAGGGGGATCTATTAGGAAGGTCCGCCCTCGGAGGCTGATGGATCCAGTGGGATTTCAAACAGGTCTGGGGGATTTTTCGGCTGATATGACTGGCGCCCCTGTCAAAGCCATTGTTCAGCCCAGACACTGAGGTCCAGCCCAAAGGGCCTTCTGGTGGTTCCCTCACTGCAAGAAGCCAAGTTACAGGGAACCAGGCAGAGGGCCTTCTCGGTAGTGGCGCCCGCCCTGTGGAATGCCCTCCCAGCAGATGTCAAAGAGAAAAACAACTACCAGACTTTTAGAAGACATCTGAAGGCAGCCCTGTTTAGGGAAGCTTTTAATATCTGAAAGACCATTGTATTTTAATAGTTTGCTGGTGCCGCAATGCTCCCCAAGGGCCGATCTCTCTCTTTTTTTAATTAATTTACATCCATACACGATCTTAGGTACATGTGCAGCCTTAAATAGTTATACCATTAAATACTGATTTAAACTTTGTACATACAGTGACTTTGTACATACAGTGGTGCCTCGCAAGAGGAAAAGAATCTGTTCTGTGAGTCTCTTCGTCTAGCGATTTTTTCATCTTGCAAAGCAAGCCCATTGACGGATTAGTGGATTAGCGGCTTAGAAAAAGGGGGGGAGAGAAAAAAACCCGCAGGAACTCGCAAGGCATTTTCGTCTTGTGAAGCAAGCCCATAGAAGATTCGTTTTGCGAAGCACCTCCAAAACGGAAAACACTTTCGTCTAGCGAGTTTTCCGTCTTGCGAGGCATTCGTCTTGCGGGGCACCACTGTACTCTTTTCTTATAATTTCTAACTAAACAAAAATAAACCAAAGTAAAAAATCCAATAAACTAAATTATATGAAAACAGACTTCAGTTCCGGCTGCTGCAGAGGAAAATGTCGGTGTGCTGAGTGTCGTCTGTGACAGGGAGCCGGCGGAGAGGCTTTGAGGGCAGCGCCAGAGCTCAGCACCCCCCCAAAAAAACCCCACAGGAGTGTGGGGACCCAAGGGTTCCTGCAGAGCAAGAATTCTCCCCCCCCCCCGAGCACCCCCGGCTGCTGTTTAGCACAAGGGAGGAAAGAGGAAGAGGCTTGAGAACGCTCCAGTCAACAACGCAACCTCCTGTCCTCCCAGTTGAACGACGTGGCCCAGGGAGAGAAGAAAAAATAGTGGAAGTGAACAGCTGGCTTCGCAAATGGTGTAAACAGGAACAGTTTGGATTCTTAGATCACGGACTGCAGTTTCTTGAAGATGGACTTCTGGCAAGCGATGGGCTGCACCTCGATTGGAATGTAATAATGGGGGATACAATCTATTTCAGAGAAACAGACCAGACAAGAAAGGAGGAGGAGTGGCGTTATATGTCAGGGATGTGTATACCTGTGAAGAGATCCAAGATTTAGAACCTCAAAGCCAAAGTGAAAGCATTTGGGTCAAAATTAAGGGAGAGAAGAATAACAGTGACCTCATTGTGGGAGTTTACTATAGATCCCCAAGCCAAACGGAGGACATAGATGATGCCTTCCTGGAACAGATGGCCAAGCATGCAAAAAGAAGGGATACAGTAGTAATGGGGGACTTCAATTACCCGGATATTTGTTGGATGTCAAACTCAGCCAAGAGCATAAGGTCAAGCAGATTCCTCACTGGCCTTGCAGACAACTTCATTGTCCAGAAAGTGGGAGAAGCAACAAGAGGAACAGCCATTTTAGATCTGGTCCTAACCAATGTTGATGACCTGGTTAGTGGGGTAGAAGTGGAAGGATCATTGAGACTTCCGGTCGGCGCCAGCGCTAATGGCGGTCCTCTTTCCGAGCTCCGGAGGAGGACTGCTCTGCGAGTTCGGGTCTGACCCGCTACGGCAAGCGGGGGACCCCTAAAATCACAGGCGCGGAAGCCTGTGAACAAGGAGATTCGGTGGGCACCAGGAGCCTTTTTTTTACCGCAGAAAGAGCCTTTTTAAAGGCTCCGGAACGACATCGGGGGTGCGCGGTGCTGAGAATCGCTACCCAGCCCGCAGGGTGAAGCCGCGTCGCCATTAGCGGAGAGCGCCGATTCCTTCCTGTAAATTTTGGACTGAAAAAACCCGTAAGATTGAACGTCTATTCGAAACTAAAGCCTATATTTGAAATTTGGTTGAAAACGGGGAAGCTGAAAATTAAGGAAGTCTGCCTTCCCCCGACTGCATGACAGTTAAAGCAACGAAACTTTAAAGCTGCATCCGCAAGAAACTTTGTTTTTGATTATCTAAATCTGACATTTGGACTTTAGACCTCCCCTCTAGCTAGCAGGGAGGAGGGGAGGAAAAAGAGACATTAAGAACTGCATGATTTATTTAAAAGAAAAAGTCTTCTGCTGCCTCAATAACCTGAAACGGACTGCTAAATAAGACAATAGGGCACTGAACTGACTTTAAACTTTTGTGAAAGTTACATGGTGGAAGTTTTGCTTGATACAAAGTCATTGGATTTTGCTGCTACAGTATATTAGAGTAGGCTGAGACAGTATCTATTGGAAAAGTGTTGCAATTCATATTTACAAGCCTCCTGATATACTTGTTTTAAACTTTCTTTGTCTCCGTACTTGGACATTTTGATTTGCTCCCCCTAGAGGGTAAAGTAAAGGTTGTTACAGCCCAGGACAGTGGAATTTTTCATCAGAAGACGGTTCCCGTGGGAAACGACCTTGGGACATGAGTGGTCCACCAGAAGAGATAACCACAAGAGCTAAGGCTAAACAACAACAACAACACCAGCAACAGCAACAGCAACAAAAGAAGAGAGGCTCAATTACAGGTGCAACTCCTACAGGAACAACAGGACAAGAAAAAGTGACAGCCGCTTCCATGGATGCAGTAACACAAGCTCTACTTAAGATAAACCAATCCCTGGAGACTCTAACAAAGCAGAGTTCAGAAAACACACAGAAATTAACAGAATTGACAGCAAGACTCGATTTGAACACAGAATCTATAAACAAGCTTGTTCAGGAAAATTCTGCAACACGTAAAATTGCAGAAGAAGCTAGAACCATAGCTGGAGAGACCCAAGAGAACTTAGAACCGATTGCTAAAAAGGTGCATGAACATGATGCAACTCTGGCTTTGTGGGAATTACAGAGAAAAGAGAGAAACTTGAAATTGAGATTAATTCCAGAGAACGAAGGGGACAATCTCGTGGAGTTCCTAACACAAGAGTTTGCTGACTGCTGGGAAGATTTGGAGGAGGACGAATTTAAAATTACAACAGCGTTCAGACTGGGTAAAAGACAGAACAGAAAGACTCCGAGGGATTGTTTGATCACCCTTAGATCAAAGGAAGAAAGAGATAAAATATTAAGACTACATTTTGAAAAGGCCTTGCAAATTGAAAACTCATCTATACAGATTTTTAAAGATATCCCTAAATATATCTTGGATCTGAGAGCTTTCTATAAGGATTTGATTTATCTGCTAAAAAAGAACACCATCATCTTCAGGTGGGAATTCCCACAGGGACTGTCTTTTGATTACAAGGGAAAGAAGGTGAAAATAAAAACGATACAAGATAAAGAGAGATTTTTGGAAAGAAACCGAGAGGACTTACAGAAGGGAACTGTGGACCCAATTGCAGAACAGAGGAGAGCAATAGACATTTTGAACCTATCGTTTGGACACAACCCACCACCATCAGAGGAAGAGCAGCAACTTGGAGCTGTTGGAGGAGTACTAGAAAAATAACAAGTTGGCCCTGCAATTCCTTAGTTGGAATTGTAATGGGCTCAACATGCCTTTGAGGAGACGACAAGTTTTTCATATTCTGAACAGAGAACAACTGGATTTGATATGTTTACAAGAAACTCACATAACCAGAGCTCACAGGAGATTACTTATAAATAAAAGATTAGGACAAGAATTTATCTCATCGGACAAAGTTAAAAAAAGAGGAGTTGTGATCTATGTAAAAGAGAAGTGGGTTCCAAAAATGATGTTTAAAGATGAACAAGGAAGATATTTGGCAGTTGAGATACAAGTACAAGGAGAAAAATTTCTGATAGTTGGAATTTATGCACCAAATGAAGGCAAGGCAGAATTCTTCAAGAAACTCCATGAAATTTTGATGGACTATCTGGATTACAATATGATAATTATGGGAGACATGAATGGCGTGGTCTCCACAAACATGGACAAGGCACAAAGACTGACAGTCACCAAGGAAGGGAGACTCCCGAAGACCTTTTTTGAAATGACTGAAAATATGGACTTAATAGACATATGGAGAACAAGGAACCCTCTTGAGAGAGAGGGAACCTTTTTCTCCCAAGCAATGATGACCTGGACCAGAATTGATCAAATTTGGATTACTAGTGGGATGGCTCCAAAGATTAAGAAGGTAGAAATCTGCCCAAAAACCTGCTCCGACCATAACGCCGTGAAGATGGAAATGAAACTCACAACAACTGGTCAATTTAGATGGAGAATGAATGACACCCTCTTTCGAGATAAGGAGATCCACATGAAGGCCCAAAAAACTTTAAAGGACTATTTTGAAATAAATTTAAAGGCCGATGTGGAAAAAAGAGTGATCTGGGACGCAAGTAAAGCTGTGATGCGAGGTTTCTTGATTCAACAAAACTCAATAAAGAAGAGGAAACAGAACGAGAAAAAGGAAAAGATCTTGGAAAAGATAAAGGAAGGAGAGAAAAAATTAAGAGTAAAGCCAAAGTCCCAGGAGATTCTGAGAGAGATTAAGTTATATCAAACACAATATATGGAATTGATGAACCAAGAGATTGAATGGAAGATAAAGCAAATGAAACAAAAGACATTTGAATCGGCAGACAAATGTGGCAAACTTCTGGCATGGCAATTGAAGAAAAGGCAGAAACTAAATACAGTTACAAGCCTAGAAGTGGATGGAAAGAACATATCTAAACCTAATGAGATTAGAAATTGCTTTTTGAGTTATTTTAAAAAACTCTATGCGCAAGGACCACAAAATGAAGAAGATATAGATAAATTCCTTGATAAATATGGATTACAAAAAATCTCTCATCAAAGTAAGATGGATCTGAACCAGAGAATAACAGAACAAGAGATAGAGGGTGCCATTCAGAATATGCAATTGGGCAAATCTCCAGGGCCAGATGGACTGACTTCCAGATATTACAAATCTTTGAAGGAGTGGTTGATCCAACCGTTAAAGGAAGTCTGCAACGAGATCCTAGAGGGAAAAAAGGCACCTGAATCGTGGAAAGAAGCGTATATTTCACTCATACCAAAGACAGAGACTGAAAAGACCCAATTAAAGAACTACCGCCCAATATCATTACTTAATGTGGATTACAAAATTTTTGCAGACATTTTGGCAAAAAGACTTAAAAAAGTGTTGATGGAGAAGATTCATAAGGACCAAGCAGGCTTTCTCCCAAAAAGGCACCTATCAGACAATGTAAGGAATATAATAGATATTTTGGAAAAGTTAGAGGTGAATATAAATACTAAAGCAGTGCTGATTTTTGTGGATGCGGAGAAAGCCTTTGACAATATTTCTTGGAGCTTTTTGAAAAAGAATCTTCATGGGATGGGGGTAGGGCAAGGATTTGAGAATGGTATGGGTGCAATATATTCTGAACAAAAAGCTAAGCTGATTGTAAATAACGTAATAACTGAGGAACTCAAGATAGAAAAAGGAACACGACAGGGGTGCCCAATTTCCCCATTGCTTTTTATCTCGGTTCTGGAGGTGTTGCTGAATATGATTAGAAATGACCAGCAGGTTAAAGGTGTACAGGTCGGAGCTAAACATTACAAGTTAAGGGCATTTGCAGATGATCTAGTATTGACCTTGCAAGAGCCAAACACTAGTACGAAAAAGGTGTTAGAAATAATTCAACAATTTGGCCAGGTAGCTGGATTTAAACTGAATAAACAAAAAACTAAAGTTTTAGGAAAAAATTTAACAGATATGGAGAAGGAGAAATTCCAAGAGGAGACAGGTTTGACGGTGGTTAAGAAGGTGAAATACCTAGGGGTTTACTTGACATCTAAAAATTTGAATTTGTATAAGGACAACTATGAAAAATGTTGGTTAGAAATTAAAAAAGATCTAGAAATATGGTCAAATCTGAAACTGTCAATGTTAGGCCGAATTGCAGTTATCAAGATGAATGTATTGCCTAGAATGTTATTTTTGTTTCAAACCTTGCAGATCCTGGACAAGATGGACTGTTTTAAGAGGTGGCAGAAAGACATTGCGAAATTTGTCTGGCAGGGCAAAAAGCCCAGAATTAAATTTAAAATACTGACAGATGCCAAAGAAAGAGGGGGATTTGCCCTGCCGGACTTAAAATTGTATTATGAAGCAGCCGCGTTTTGCTGGCTGAAAGAGTGGATGCTCCTCGAGAACACAGACATTTTGGATTTGGAAGGTTTTAATAACGCATTTGGTTGGCATGCATATCTATGGTATGATAAAATCAAGGTGCATAGGGCCTTTAAAAACCATATTGTTAGAAAAGCATTGTTTAATGTCTGGATAAGATATAAAGATCTGTTGGAAAACAAAACCCCTAGATGGGTGTCACCTGTGGAGGCTAAGGCATTGAAGAAACTCAATATGGAGGTCGGATGGCCGAAGTATTGGGAAATCTTGGAACAGGAGGGAGATAAACTGAAATTACAAAGTCATGAGAAAATGAAACCTAAAGTACAAGATTGGCTTCAATATCACCAAATAATGGAGATTTTTAAACAGGACAGGAAAATTGGCTTTCAGGTGGAAAAATCAAAACTAGAGACTGAACTGTTAGAACCCAATACTAAGAATTTATCAAGAATGTATAACTTGCTGCTGAAATGGAATACACAAGATGAAACAGTTAAATCGGCTATGATTAAGTGGGCACAGGACATTGGTCATAATATTATGTTTGCTGACTGGGAATGGTTGTGGAACACCGGTATTAAATTCACGGCATGTAATGCCTTAAAGGAAAACATTATGAAAATGATATACAGGTGGTACATGACCCCAGTCAAGCTAGCAAAAATCTATCATTTGCCTGATAATAAGTGTTGGAAATGTAAAGAAACTGAAGGTACTTTCTATCACCTTTGGTGGACATGCCCGAAGATTAAGGCTTTCTGGGAAATGATATATAATGAAATGAAAAAGATACTTAAATGTACTTTCTCTAAAAAACCAGAGGCCTTTCTCTTGGGCATTGTCGGCCAATTGGTGCCAAAGAAAGATAGAACTTTCTTTATGTACGCAACAACAGCAGCAAGAATACTTATTGCAAAGTATTGGAAGACACAAGATCTACCCACCCTGGAAGAATGGCAGATGAAAGTGATGGACTATATGACACTGGCTGAGATGACTGGCAGAATCCGTGATCAAGGAAAAGAGACGGCGGAAGAAGAATGGAAGAAATTTAAAATTTATCTCAAGGACTACTATAAACTTGATGAATGCTAGAATGTCGAGGTTTTCAGAAAGAAAGGGTTACAGCGATATAAGATTAGATTAAAGAAAAGATTAAGAAGACAGAGGTTGGAAAGAAATACTTAGAAGTTGCTAAAAAATTATGGACATTGGGATGCAGAAAGGGGGGGTATGGGGGAGTCCCGGAAAAGAGGTTTATGAAAAAATGTTATGAAACTATACGTGTTTGTATGTCTTTTTATGTGTTTGTTTGTTTTAAAAAAACTTTTGTAAAACCAATAAAAAATTTTATAAAAAAAAAAAAGAAGTGGAAGGATCATTAGGCGCGAGTGATCATGCTCTTCTGAAGTTTACTTTACAGCGGAAAGGAGCAGCCAAGCATACTAGGACTCAATTTCTTGACTTTAAGAAAGCCGACTTCATAAAACTTAGGGAAGTGCTGGGTGAGATCCCATGGAGAGTAATACTAAAAGGAAAGGGAGTTCATGATGGCTGGGAGTTTGTGAAGAGGGAGATAGTAAAAGCACAACGTCAGGCAATACCAATGAGACGGAAACATGGAAGGTGCCTAAAGAAGCCAGGGTGGCTATCTAAAGAACTTTTAACTGAGTTAAGATTAAAAAAGGATGTGTACAAAAAATGGAAAAGGGGGGGGGGACCACCAAAGAGGAATTCAAACAAATAGCCAGCACGTGTAGACACAAAGTCAGAAAAGCTAAAGCACAGAATGAACTCAGGCTTGCTAGAGAGGTTAAAAGCAACAAAAAAGGCTTTTATGGGTATGTTCGTAGCAAAAGGAAGAACAAAGAAACAGTGGGGTCACTCAGAGGAGAAGATGGTGAAATGCAAACAGGGGACACAGAAAGGGCTGAACTCCTCAATGCCTTCTTTGCCTCAGTCTTCTCCGATAAAGAAAACAATGCCCGACCTGAAGAATTTGGAGCAAATGATTCAGCAAAGGAAACACAACCCAGAATAACTAAGGAGATAGTACAAGAATACTTGGCTAGTTTAGATGTATTCAAGTCTCCAGGGCCAGATGAACTGCATCCAAGAGTATTAAAAGAAATGGCAGATGTGATGTCAGAACCACTGGCAGTCATCTTTGAGAATTCCTGGAGAACAGGCAAAGTCCCAGAAGACTGGAGGAGGGCAAATGTTGTCCCTATTTTCAAAAAGGGGAAAAGAGAGGACCCAAATAATTACCGCCCAGTCAGTCTGACATCAATACCAGGGAAGATTCTGGAGCAGATCATGAAGCAAACAGTCTGCGAGCACCTAGAAAGGAATGCTGTGATCACCAATAGTCAGCATGGATTTCTGAAAAATAAGTCCTGTCAGACTAACCTGATCTCGTTTTTTGACAGAATTACAAGCCTGGTAGATGAAGGGAACGCAGTGGATGTAGCCTACCTTGATTTCAGCAAGGCATTTGACAAGGTGCCCCATGATATTCTTGTAAAGAAGCTGGTAAAATGCGGTCTTGACTATGCTACCACTCAGTGGATTTGTAACTGGCTGACTGACCGAACCCAAAGGGTGCTCATCAATGGTTCCTCTTCATCCTGGAGTAGAGTGACTAGTGGGGTGCCACAGGGTTCTGTCTTGGGCCCGGTCTTATTCAACATCTTTATCAACGACTTGGATGATGGACTCAAGGGCATCCTGATCAAGTTTGCAGATGACACCAAACTGGGAGGGGTGGCTAACACCCCAGAGGACAGGACCACACTTCAAAACGACCTTGACAGAAGCAGCATGTGGAGACTTCCGGAGGCGGCGCCAACGGTAATGGCGGTCTTCTTCTGAACGGGAGAAGCTCCGCGGAATCTGGGGGTCTTACCGCTACGACGCAGCGGAGACCCGAAAAAACCGCAGGCGGGAGAAGCCTGCGGCCGTGGGACCCGGCGGGCGCCAGAAGCGCTCCCCCATTTAGCAAGGGAACCCCGCAAGGGGCTCCGGAGCGGAGTGGGGGTGGTGCGGCGCTGAGGGTCGATCGCTACTTCCGTGGAGTGAAGCCGCGCAGCTGTTGCCGGAGAGCGCTGTACTCTTTCCTTTGAAATTCGGATTACAAACTACAACCCGTGAGTAAGATCTTTAAATCGGGAGATCAGAGGATTGGATTACCTCTGATCGGAAAAAAGACTTTGAACTTGGCACTGAAGCGGGAAGACGCAAAAAGGAAGTCCGTCTTCCGCTCTTGTAGAGAGAAGCAAAGCAAAGACCTTTAAAGCTAGAGCTGCAGAAATTAAATTAAAAAGACTCAGATTTCAATGCCTGATGTAAGAACACACCCCCCCGAAGTGAGGGGGAGAGGGAAATCTTTGAACTTGAGATTAAGGAGCTGGAGGGGGGGGGGAAAGACCACTGCCTAACCCCTGATATTGGTCTGCCAGAGACAATAAGAAAGTGTTGCACCGTTTATAAAGATTTGTAACTGTTTGAGATTACTCTGCTTTTGAATTGGAAGGGACTCTTTGTAGCAGTTGGAACTGGAAGAACTCTCTGTAATTGTTGCCTTTTATTGAAAAGTGAAAGTAGGACAGGACAGCCTTTGGAAAACAGCTTTGAAAGCAATACTGTTGCCAAAGTACTCCCCTAGAGGAGGCCTGGAATATAGCTGGGGATTTTCCACTACAAGGTCTGGAAATTTTCCCATCGGAAAGGAATTTGAGCTGCGTGAGCGACCTTGAATTTTTGAACAACAAAGCAATGGATCAGGATAAGCCCCAGCCAACCAGGATTAAAACCAGACAACAGCAACGAAGACAATCAATAGTAGCACCCCGTTTCAGAAAAAGAGGATACTGGACAGACTGGTGCAAAAAGCACAGGTGCTGAAGAGAACTTAAGTGCATCATTAGACAAAATATTTGGAGCTTTGGAAAAATTGTCAGCTAAAATTGATTTAAACACTACAACTATTAATTCCAACACACAGGCTATTGACAGGCTGGTACAGGAATCTAAATTGACAAAGAAAATTGCTGAGGAAGCCAGAGAAAAGGTGCTGGTGGTAGAAGGAAAATTGCAACCAATTAACAAGCAAATAGAAGAGCACAAGGCACAACTGTCCCTATTGGAATTGAAAGATAAACAGGCTAATTTGAGGATCAGAGCTGTACCGGAATCGGAAGAAGGTAACTCGAGTGAATTTCTTACGCAGGAATTCGGAGACTTCTGGGACCTTGATCCAGAGAAAGACTTTAAGATAGTGACAGCCTTTAGACTTGGCAGAGGGAATAAAGAGGGAAGAAGGAACAAGGTAAGAGACTGCCTGATTACGCTTGGATCTAAAGAAGAGAGAGACAAAATACTGGGCCTACACTATCAGAAATCACTGGAAATAGAGGGTTCAAGGATAGAAATTCACAAAGACATCCCGAAACATTTATTGGACCTTAGAGCGAAATACGGAGACCTGGTGACCCTGCTAAGAAGAAACAACATTGTCTTCCGGTGGGAATTTCCCCAGGGGCTGTCCTTTACTTACAAAGGGAAAAAGGTTAAGATAAAATCGGAAGAGGATAAAGAGAAGTTCTTGAAAGTTCACGAGGAAGACTTATACAAGGAAGCGGACAACAGAGAATCAAGGCCGAAACCAGGAATTTTGGACATAACGAAGCCAACATTGGAAGATAAACCAAAAGTGACACCACCCACAGATCAAGAACAAACACTGGGAGCAGTTGGAGGAGAAGCAGAATAAAGACTCTCCTCCCTGAAAGAGAGGGGAGTGGTTGTGGGCGGGAGCCCGAACACCGCTCCTAGCAGGGGGCGTTGCCCCCTGCCTCCAGCTCACCTGGCTGGCACTCACGCCCCCCCCCCCGGTGGCCGCCCAACCAGGTGCCATGGGGGGGCGTGTCCAGCAGCCTTTATGCTGCAGTGCCAGCCTCTCCCCGGCCTCATTTCTCTTTGTCGTCCTGTGCGAGTCAGGAGAGTCAGGATTTCCTCTTCCGCGTGCCCAGCTGAGGTTCCGCCTTGTTGTTGCTGTTGTCCAAGCTAACCCCCTTTGCATGTACCTTGCATTTTCCTACTGCTTCCCCCTCATTCTTCCTTATTTTCTCATTTTGATTTCCAAAGCTTTTCTCATTGTTTCCGTCTGCTGAGCATATTTAGTGCCGGAAATTCTATGTTACCCTTAAGACTTTACTCCTAGTGTTCTCTACCTCCCGACTATACTGCCTAAAGTTCTCCTTTACTTTTGGGTGCATGTTTCTGGGTTAGTGACTTTGTTTTGCCACAGTGCAGTTTTCCTCACTGCCTGGTTACTTTGCTTTTATTTGTATTATTTCGGCCTCGGCACACGTGCGCTTGCAGCTGCATCCGCCTACCTACTATCCTCTTTGCCTCTATGTCCTCTTAAAGCTTGTCTTAAAGGCAGTGGGTTCCGTGCTGGCTAATTTGGGCTTTTCAGCGCTCCTCCGACCGGCGGATAGCCACTCTGTGTGTGCATTTGTGTGTGTGTTCCTCAGCGCCCTGGCGAACTAAGGGGAGATACTCTGTTTGTGCGCCTGTGTGCTTGCAGTATTGCTGTGAATTCCTGTGAGGGCTTTTCCAGCAGCTTATTATTATTTCAACTCCCCCCTTCCCCCTTCGTTACCCCCCCTCCCTACTCTGGAATTTTGCCCCTCCTGAGCTGATATTGTCCTCCCTCCCCCTTCGCTAGCTGGCTTTGTGTCCTTCTCTAGCAGGCTCCGTGGTTTGGCTTGGAGCCCTTCCTCCCCCTCTCCCCATGTTTTGGCTTGGAGCCCTTCCTCCCCCTCTCCCCACGTGTTGCCTTCTCCCTTTGGCGTTGCTCCCCCACGCCTCCGCGATTTCAGGGGGCGGCAGCTCCATTTAAAAACTTCTTTCAGACGGCTGCATTGCCCCAATTTTGCTATTGTCCCATTTTGCTGCTTATTGCTTTACCTTAAACCCTTCCTGGTGCTCCGAGCTCCCTCACTCCACACACACACACTGTTCAGTTTCGGTTTCAGTTTCTGTTAATTGGTTCTCGTGAGAAACTTGCAGATTCTAGCTTCACCAATTAACTCCAGCTGGTGTCAATTTACTCTTGGCAGAAAGCCCAGGTCTGCTTGACCTAGAAACTACTCACTCTGATTGGTTAACGAGCAGCACTCAACTCTGTTATCTAGGGATTGCTAGCACAGTTTGATGTGAGGTGTGTTAGGAGTCAGAAGTGCTGTGTATGGTTTTGAGAGAGAGAAAGAGAGGATTTATTTTGCTTTTATTTGTATGCAGAAACTCTGCTGGTTTTATTTTTCCTTTTAATAAATCCTGTAAATAGTTATTCTGAGTCTAGCTGACTAGTCATTACTGCCGCAACTAGCTTCTTCGCTGTGCAGGAAAACTCTGCTACGTTTGGGCTAAAGCCAATAGGGCTATGCCTGACACTCCAAAGTTCCATGAGGTTATGGGCATTGTGCTGCCAGCCTGAGTTGCGGTGGTGTCAGCATCAACGGCGTTGGTTCCAGTAGTTCCAGAAGTTGTTGTTCTCTGGCTGGTTCCTGACCGTGGTGAGCTGGTGACGCAGCGGACACAAGGACAACAGCTGCAGCGTGTGAGTGCTGGGTGCTGTGGTTCCTGTTTTCTCTCTCGGTGGTCGTGAGTAGCTGGTTCCGGGTTCCAGGGACATCGCTCTCAAGATGGCCTCACAACCAGTTCAGATGGCTTTTGAGCGTCTGAATGACTCCAATTACTTGCTGTGGTCGGAACGCATGCAGGCAGTGCTGCAGAGGGATCGTCTCTGGCAAGTGGTGAGTAAGTTTCCTACGAAGCCTGATGATGAAGACCTCGATAAAGACCAAAGAGCAAGGGCCACAATTGTCTTGGGGCTGGAAGATTCCCAGTTGCCGTATGTGAGGGGAATCAAGACAGCTAGAGGTGTGTGGCAAGCACTTAAAGAACTCCATGTGCGTGAGACAGCGGTTTCCAAGCTGTTCATTCGCAAGGCATTGTACAAGGCAATGTTACAGCCTGGGGTTACAATGCAGGAACACCTACACAGTTTACAGTTAAAGTTTGTTGCGCTACAGGAAAGAGACTGTGCATTAGACCAGCAGGAGAAGGTGGCTATTATTTTGAGTTCTCTCCCGGAAAGCTGGGATAATTTAGTTTTGTCTCTAGAAGGCATACAGGAGCGTGATTTATCAGTCAGTTACGTTACTGGGCGTTTGATTGAAGAATGGCAGAAGAGGCAAGAAAGGTCGTTGGCTGCAGAGACTTCTACTGGCGGGCGGTTTGGAAGGAGTTCTCATGCCGTGCCAGAGGTGAAGCAAAAGCAGCGTACTGGTGAGAAGTCAGCGTTTGCTGTTAGGCGTTGTTTCCGATGTGGGTCTTCAGCGCATCTAAAACGACAATGTCCGGAGTTGGTCAAGTCTCAGTTGCCGGTGCAGGAGCAGAGACGAGATCATCAGCAGCAGCAGCGTAAAAAGAACTTCTTCAAACGAAAACAGTCGGCTCAGCTGGTGACCGGCGAGGTCAAGATTGCTGATGAGAAACAAGCGGTCTGGGTGGTCGATTCGGGAGCGTCTCGCCACATCGTGAATTCAGATGAATTATTTGTTTCCAAGAACTCAGCACAGCGCAGCCAGGTGGCTCTAGCAGACGGAAGTACTTCCGAAGTGATTTCGGGGGGTGCAGTTTTTGTTCCTTGTCTTCGTGAATGCCTGCAAAATGTACTTTGTGTGCCGTCATTAAGGAGCAATCTGATGTCTGTAGATTGTTTGCTAAAAGCTGGGTTTAAAGTGTATTTTGAAGGAGACAGTTGCATTATTAAGAAGGCTGGTGAGATTTTAGGCACTGCTAAGTCAGAGGGAGGCTTGTTTTGGCTTAAAGCAGGTCCTCAAGTTGCAGCAGTAGTCAGTAAATCTCAGCCTGCAGTGAATAACAAAGCTATACATGACAACTGTGTGCACTTATTGCATAGGAAAATGGGGCATGCTTGCTGGAAAAGTGTACTAAAAATGTCTGAATTGGCTGATGGGGGTAATTTAAAGAGTTGTAACAAGTACCTTGATTGTAATGTGTGTAAAAAGGTTAAAACCCACAGAGTCTCTTACCCCAGAAGTGACAGAGTTAGTGAGTCACCGCTACAGCTGGTTCACATGGATGTAATTGGTCCATTTGCTGTAAGCAGGGGTGGATCGCGCTTTTCACTAACAATTGTGGATGACGCCACGCGTTACTCCTGGGTTTTTCCCATGAAGAATAAGGGTGACGTGTTCACTAAGTTTAAAGGCTGGGTGGCATCTGTGGAAAGATTTCTGTCCATTAAACTCAGAAGGATTCAGACGGACAGAGGTGGCGAATTTATGTCAAATGCCTTTAGAGATTGGTTACAAAAGCGTGGCATTGGGCATAGGAAAACGAACGTTTTTTCCCCAGAGGAGAATGGCGTTGCAGAGCGAAAAAACAGATCTTTACAAGATATGATGTTTGCCATGCTTGATGATGCTGATTTGCCCATGTCTTATTGGGGGGAGAGCATGCTCACCGCGTGTTATCTCCAAAATAGGCTCTTTCATCAAACAATAGGTACAACCCCGTACTTTAAATTGTTTCAGAAAAAACCTAAAATTGACCATTTGCATGTGTTTGGATCAAAAGCCTGGGTATTAATTCCGAAACAAATGAGAAAGAAGGGAGATCCTAAGACCAAACAGTTAGTGTTTGTGGGTTACCAGGAGCTGGGAAAAGGTTTCCGCTTTGCTGAAGGGACAAATGGCATTGTGATCTCCAGGAATGCCAGTTTTTGTGAACATAGTGGCTGGGAGAGACTACATGCCAATACTGAGGTTTGGTTTGAACCTTCCCAGGAGCTTCATGACTCTGAAGGTAAACATAGAGAATCAGAGTCTGAGGGGGAGGAAAGTTCAGATAAGAGCTCTCAAGAAAGTGGAGTTAGCCAGAGACCAGTTGCTAAGCAACAAAAGAGAGGTCGTAGTTCTGAGGAGGAAAGTGGGTCAGAAGAAAAATTTTCTCCCAGAAGATCTAAAAGACAAAACAAAGGAGTGCCTCCGGTGCGTTTTTCCCCAGATACTGCAAATGTGTTTAGTGTAAGTGCAGAACCCAAGAGTTTTCAGGAGGTGTTAAAGTTACCAAAAGAGGAGGCAGAGCGCTGGAAACAGGCAATGGAGGAAGAGATGTCCTCTCTGAATGAGCACAAGGTTTTTACACCAGTAGCAGCGCCTGAGGGGGCAAAGATTGTAGGCTGCAGGTGGGTGTACAAACTTAAACCTCTGGTGACAGGAGAGTACAAATACAAAGCTCGTTTAGTCGCTCAAGGATATTCTCAGAGGCCTGGAAAAGATTATGACGAGACTTTTTCCCCTACTGCTAAGGGGGACAGTGTAAGGCTGATTCTAACACTTGGAGCAAAGAGAAAACTCCTGTTAAACCATTTTGATATCCAGACTGCATATTTACATGCATCAATATCAGAAGACCTTTATCTAGCCGAACCGCCTGGTTATGAGACAGGTTCCAATAGAGTGTTGAAATTAAACAAAGCTCTATACGGTCTCAAACAGGCTGCAAGATCTTGGAACAAATGTTTCCATGAGGCCTTAGTGTCATTTGGTTTCAAGCAGAGTACAGCTGACAATTGTGTTTATGTACGTGGTACAGGCAGTGATCAAGAGTTTTGTCTGATTTATGTAGATGATGTTTTGTATGCCTGCAAAACAGATAAACAAACTAAAAGATTTGCCAAGCAATTGTCCAGTAAGTTCAAAGTGAAGGACTTAGGCCCGGTTAGGACATATCTAGGGTTGGAAGTGTGCTGGGCCCAAGATGGCAGCTGCCTAATTAGTCAGCAGAACAAAGTTAAGCAACTACTGACTACATACAGGATGCAGGATTGCAAAGGGGCAGCGGTGCCTATGGATCCAGGTTTCATAAAAACACTTCACATAGATGAGAGTCCTGAATTTGAACACCCTGATGTATATCACTCTGTAATTGGAAGTTTATTGTATCTAGCACAGTGGTCCAGACCAGATATTAGCTATGCAGTAGGCATATTAAGTAGATTGGTCTCAAAACCCACACTAAATGCCTGGAAAGGGGTAAAACAAGTTCTGAGGTATCTTAAACAGACAATTGGCTATATGTTACAATTAAATTCTTCAGAGGATGAAATGTTGAGTTGCTACTGTGATAGTGACTGGGGAAATTTGCCAGATAGAAAATCTGTCACAGGACTAGTCATAATGGTCGGTGGAGCTTTAATCAGCTGGCGGTCACGCAAGCAAGACATTGTAAGTGTGTCATCAACGGAATCAGAGTATGCCGCATTGAGTGAATTGTGCAACGAGGTGATTTATTTCAAGCATTTGTTAGCAGATTTAAATGTGAATTGTGGAGAACCAGTACAAGTTTACATTGATAATCAAGCTTGTATAACCTTAAGTAAAACAGAGGGTTTCAAATCGCGTTCCAAACATATCTCTGTAAAATACCAAAATGTACGTTGCTGTGTACAAGACAATGTAATCACCTGTACTTATGTGTCAAGTGAAGAAAATGTAGCAGATGTGTTAACTAAACCATTGGCAAAGGTAAAGAACAAGCGAATGTGCAAGGGTTTAGGTTTGCTGGAAAAATAATCTCCTACATAGGTGTATTTGGTGTTAATTGTTCAGCAGAATCTGTGAGGGGGTGTTCAGTTTCGGTTTCAGTTTCTGTTAATTGGTTCTCGTGAGAAACTTGCAGATTCTAGCTTCACCAATTAACTCCAGCTGGTGTCAATTTACTCTTGGCAGAAAGCCCAGGTCTGCTTGACCTAGAAACTACTCACTCTGATTGGTTAACGAGCAGCACTCAACTCTGTTATCTAGGGATTGCTAGCACAGTTTGATGTGAGGTGTGTTAGGAGTCAGAAGTGCTGTGTATGGTTTTGAGAGAGAGAAAGAGAGGATTTATTTTGCTTTTATTTGTATGCAGAAACTCTGCTGGTTTTATTTTTCCTTTTAATAAATCCTGTAAATAGTTATTCTGAGTCTAGCTGACTAGTCATTACTGCCGCAACTAGCTTCTTCGCTGTGCAGGAAAACTCTGCTACGTTTGGGCTAAAGCCAATAGGGCTATGCCTGACACTCCAAAGTTCCATGACACACACCCCCGCTTGGTTTAAAAGCGGATAGTATTTCTGGGTCGGCCTGGTGTTTCTCTCCCGCTGTTGCCCCATAGTAATAAAAGCTATCGCTGGGTGTTTCTTTATCCCCTTTAGTTTTAAAACTTTTCCTGTGCACTGGACTTGCAATCCCCCCCCCCCGCTTGGTTTAAGAGTGTGCAGCTATACTGCAGCTGCATCCCCAGGGTAATTCTGTTCAGCTTACTCCAAAGTCTTTGTAAGTTGAACGTGCTATGCAAATAACTACTTAGTTGAACGCGATTTTATTTGCCTGGCATTTATCGTTATATAGCTGCTTTCAGCATTTGTTTTACTTGGGAGACGCAGTCACGCCCCCATTATTCTTCACCCTCCACTCCCCCCCCACTCCCCTTCCCCTCGCATTGTCCTTTGATCACCGGCCAGGGTTGCTTTGTTTTCCCTTAAGCTCCGAATAGCTGGGCAATTAACAGCCTCCTGGTCTTACAGAAGGCAGCTTATGCTTTAGCTGCAGAACCAGTTCTCTTTTGTTGTTCTAGTGACACCTTTACTGCCACCCCCTTGCGTCCCCTTTGTCTCCGGGCGGGGCTGCTTTAACTGCAGTCGTCTCCGCCCATTGCTCACAGCAATTGAGTCACCTCAATATAATTGCTGATAGTATCAGCAGTTGTTGAAATTCAGTTTGCCAGATATATTGCAGATTAATTGAAGCAGGCCCCCTGGTGGAGGCAGGTTCCTTACTATCTGATATCTAGTGGTCAGCGGTGGCTCAATTTGCTAATTAATATCTGCAACATATTATTTACATCTAATTTAAAATATCAATCAGGTAATTTGATCAAGCCATTCGATTTGCACCAACATATTCAGTAATTGATTAGAGACTAATTTAAGAGGCTTGAGATTTTACTAACTGGGGATTACATTAATTTTATATTATTTTAACTGATTTGAGATGCTTGAATAAAGTCTGAATTTGACCAGTTTATTGGACACAATAGGGTGCTAATTAACCAGTAGCAATAGCTAGTGTAAATTGATAGCGGCTTTATAGTAACTTTAATTAAATTGTAATAATTTATTGAGAATTAGTGAATCAATGATTAGCAATATATTTACTGATTAAATAAATAAATAAAATAATAATGATAATTTATTATAATAATAATAATAATAATAATAATAATAATAATAATAATAATAATAATAAAAAAACAAAAATAAATAAATACAATTAATAATAATACCTACCAGGCAGGATACATTGTCGCTTAAAGACAGGCAGTTCGTGGTACATTGTTAATTCAGGTACCTGGCGGATGGCCAATCAAGGATACATTGTCTTTGGCAGCATTTTCCTTCTGCTGGGGCCTCCAGCATAACCTTATGTTTTTCAAACTGTTAGTTAAAGGGACATTTCCATTTGATTGCAGTGTGGGGGCCGCCCATTGTTCCATCCCTATATGCTTGTGTGTTATTTAGCTGTGTCTATCTGCCTGACCCTTTGCTTGGTGGCAAATAAATAAATTTATAGGCAAATACAAACCAGTCAAGTGAAGAATAATTATTTCATATCATCATTAGTTATGGTAGACAATTAATAGCATCATCAATTAATTCTACTTACAGTGGTAATTATTTGAACAAATAATACTGGAATAGATTGTAATAAATAACAATAACAATAAATAATAGAATAATAACAAGAACAACAAATAAATAAATAAATAAAAATGAATAGATAAATAACAGAATAAAATACTACTAATAATAAATAAAATAAGTGGATGTAATTTATTTATTTAATTTTTTGAAAATTATTATAATAAATAAATAAATAATGATAAATATACATTAATAATAATAACAGAGAATAAGTGGAATGATGTCACATACCAAGATTAAATTGATTAATTAATTAAACAAATCCATAGATAAATATATAAACAAATAACATAATAAATAAATAAAATTCATTAATAATAAATAATTTACATATATTTCAGAACCCTCAGTTGGTTAGAGCGTGGTGACAATAACGCCAAGGTTGCAGGTTTGATCCCTGTACGGAACAATTATATATTCCTGCTTTGCAAGGGGTTGGACTAAATGACCCTCGGGGTCCCACACAATCCTAGAGAGCCTGGATAGCTCAACTGGTTAGAGCATGGGGCCGATAATGCTAAGGTTGCTGGTTTGATCTCCGTATGGGACCCCGGTATATCCTGCATTGCAGGGGATTGAATGAGATATTATAATATGAAGTAGGAAGCATCTTATTTTAAGAAAAATTAAAAAAAGGAATAAATAATAATAATAATAAATATTAATATATAGAGAGAGAGTAATAAATAGCACACGCAAGCACATACTAATGGGATAAACAATTAAACATTTAACTGAATGCTTGAGAATCATTGTTTATTTTAAGTAAAGCAATCATTAATTAGTATATTTGTTTCAGAATCAATAACACGTCCCTGTACAACCGCTTGTAAGCGGTGGCACGTGTTTGTGGCAGTAGCTTTAGCATGTTATCCTTGGCGCCTAAGAGGAAGCGCTCTGCAACGGAATCAACTCACACCTCAGGCTGCATGGGTGCCAATAGCCGTAATTCATCGGGGGTGCCACATGGACGGGATAATAACCCCAAACATATTTCACACTGCCTAAATGCATTTAGATCGTTCATTGATGATTATGAGCAGCGTTTTTTTCGATCAATCCCCTATAATGAATAATTATTTCATATCATCGCCAGTTACGGTAGACAATTGATAGTATCAGTAATTAATTCTACTTACAGTGGTAATTGATTGAACAAATAATACTGGATTAGATTTTAATAAATAACAACAATAATAAATAATAATAACAATAAATAGATAAATAAATAAATAACAGATAAATAATAATAGAATGATAACAACAACAATAAGGGGGTATAGCTCAGTGGTAGAGCATTTGACTGCACATCAAGAGGTCCCTGGTTCATATCCGGGTGCCCCCCCCACCAGCTCCCTCCTCTCCGCATTCTTCGAATGAATTCTTCGATCGGGCACTAAGACTTATCCGGAATTTTGGTTACGAGGCACTCTTGGCAAAATGTGACATAGTCAGCCTTCTGTCTATTGCCAGTTCATCCCAATGACTCTCATTTGCTGGGATTCAAATTTCAAGGGAAATATTACATTGTCAAGGCTATGCCGATTGGTTGTTCTGCAGCCGGCTCGGCCTATGAGACATTTAGCACTTGTGGGGACTGGGCCTTGCACTACAGAACCAACTCACCTGGGGCGACACGTTACCTCGGTGACTTTCTACTCATTGGGAAACCCAATACTGGCGAATGTGCCTCCCTTCTGGAGGCCTTCTCAGCTTTGGCCCAGGAGCTGGGAGTTCCCCTCACAGCAGATAAGGCGGACCCTCAACGCATCTTACTTGCCTGGGTATAGAGCTTGACACAGCAGCTCAATCCGCCCACCTGCCAGTGGGGAAAATAGTTGCCCTTAACGAAACTATTCGTCAAACCCTTCCTGAAATAATAATAATAATAATAATAATAATAATAATAATAATAATAATAATGTCGCTCTTAGACAGGCCCAGTCCTTGCTAGATCATTTCAACTTCGCATGTAGAGTAGTTTCACCAGGCCGCCCATTTCGCTCCCGCTTAGCCAGGTTGTCAGCGGGCCTCAAGCACCCGCACCATAGAGTAAGACTTATCAAGTCGGTCAAGGCGGATTTTGAGATGGGGATCAGATTTCTGGAACACTACAACGGAGTCTCCCTATGGCTGGAAATCCTTAATTTGGCCCCTGATTTCCAGGTCCACTCCAATGCACGTGCCCGCCTAGCCAGGCTGTCAGTGGTCTTAGACACCCGCACAACAGGGTCCGCCTCCCCAGGTCGGTCAAGGCAGATCTGGAGGTGTGGACGACTTGTCTGGAGATCTACAATGGGGTATCTCTATGGCAGGATGTCTTGAATCTGTCATCAGACTTCCAGGTCCAATTGGACGCGGCTGCGTCCTTAGGCTTTGGCTTGTACTTCAAGGGGCGCTGGTGTGCACTACGATGGCCGACAGCATGGCAAGGTCAGGCCATCACGTGGGATCTCACCTCTCTTGAGTTCTTTCCAATAGTGGTGGCCGTTCACATCTGGACGGAAGATTTTTGAGATCTCTGCATGTGCTTCAGGACCGACAACCTGCCGGTCAGGAACATTCTAGCCAGGCAGTCATCTCGGTCTGAGAGGATCTCCTCCCTTCTGCGGGCGTTCGTCCTCCGGTGCCTTGAGTACAACTTAATATTTTCAGCCAAATTCGTACCCAGAGCCAATAATGACATTGCCGATGCCTTGTCTCGATTTCAGATACCTCGCTTCCGGTTGCTTGCACCTGGAGCACAACTGTTGCTCGAACCCTTTCCGGAGCACCTGTGGAATGTGGGAGACGCAAAGTGATACAGGGAGTATGGAGCCATTGAGGGTTGGGGCAGGTTACAACCTCACAGGGCCGAGGGCCGTAAGCCGATTTCTTACGGGTTATCACAGATACGCATAAAACTCAGGTCAATTTGCTGGTCCAGGTTCAAAGCACGTCTCTTTTCCGCAGCATACGCTATCGCCTTTTTTGCGCGCTTAGAGTTGGTGAGGTGGTGTTTGAAGTTAGTGCACGAGGTTCAACACGCGGCCTCCGGTGCAAGGACATGCAGTTGTCCGATTCTAACGTGACAGTTGATATACGTCAGTCCAAGACTGATCAGGCTGGTAAGGGTGTCCTAGTTAAGCTCGCGGCGTCGGCACAGCAGGGCCCATGCCCGGTAGAGGACACTAGGCGGTACCTCTACCTCAGACCGCCCGGCCCGGGTCCGTTTCTGGTCCATGAAGATGGGTCACCCTTGTTGAGGCACCAATTCACCAGAGTACTTCGCAAGGCTATTGAGGCTTGTGGTCTATCCTCCCAGGAGTACGCTGCCCACTCATTTAGGATTGGCGCCGCAACCACGGCCGCGCACCTGGGGCTACCGGCGGACAGGATCAAAGAAATGGGCCGGTGGAAATCCAATGCTTATAAGTCTAATATGTGACCTGCAGCTTTACCCTACTGATCTGCCTTTTCTTTTCTGTCTTTTACCCCCAGCTATGCTCAGGAGAAGCGTGTGGATTTGCGGCCACAGCATAGTTCATGGGGCCCGCGTACGAGCGGTGAGCTGCGGCCTTGCATATAATCTTGGTCTTCCACATGGTGTTCGAGTTTCCTGGCTTTCGAGAAGAGGCATGTGTTGGGAGGAGCTTATGCCATTGCTGTGGGAGAAAGTAGCCAAGTTCGGCCCTCCCGACATCCTTGTAATTCATTTGGGGGAGAATGACCTCGCTAACAGAAGGAGTGTGGACTTGTTGTGGAGCATAAAAAGAGACTTGAATGCATTTGCAGCCTTGTGTCCCAGAACAAAGGTGTTCTGGTCCTCCTTCTTGAAACGAACTATTCGGCGCGGTGCGCAAAGGTCCTCCTTCTTGAAACGAACTGTTTGGCGCAGTGCGCAAAGCTGTATGGCCATTGAAAGAACCAGGAAACTCGTAATTCGGGCGGTAGCCCGTTGAGTGCGCTCTATGTATGGCCGAGTCATTTATCATGACCGTATCCGGATCGGCGACCAAGCTTTATACCGGAATGACGGCGTCCACCTATCGGATCTGGGGAACGACATTTGGTTAGCTAGTGTCAGCAAAAGCATCTGGGATTGGTTGCAGCTTTGAAGGTATTGGCGGCGAGCCTTTAGCTCGGGTGGCGGTTAGGCATTGGAATAATGTGTTGTGGTGTGTCGAAGTGCTAGGTGTGGCCATCGCCTATGCCTTCAATTTATAGGGGTATTCCGGTAAAGGAATCTGCCGGTCGTGTATTCCGTCCGAAGCCTGCTTGGCGGGAGGCCATGGCACAACCCGCGGTGACATCAGGGGTGAGCCTATAGTTGGATTAGCATCAACAGGTGATGAACCCCTGGTGAATAAACCCACTTGTTTTGCGATCCAATGCCTAAGCCAATACCTTTTCATTGCTGTAATCAATAAAGTTGTGGCCTTTTCTAGCCCATTAACCTTATATCACGTGTCCCTGTGTCTTCATTTTACTTCGCGGGGGTCGGGTCCTCGAACCACAACTTCACAATGTCTCTGCAAGTATTAACTTGGAATATTAGAGGTTTGAATTCCCCAGACAAGAGGAAATTTTTTTTTCATTTGTTGAGAAAGGAAAAATTGGACTTGATATGTTTACAAGAAACCCATGTGACCAGAACACATAGAAAAGTGCTAATTAACAAAATATTAGGACAAGAATTCATCTCATCAGACAAAGTTAAAAAGAGAGGAGTGGTGATTTATGCAAAGGAAAGTCTATCACCTAAATTTGTATTTAAAGACGATCAAGGAAGATATGTAGCTATTGAAATACAATTTCAAGGTGAGAAATTTTTGATAATAGGGATATATGCACCAAATGAGGGGAAATCAGAATTTTACAAGAAATTGCATGAGACATTGTTGGACTATATGGACTTAAACATTATTATGCTTGGAGATATGAATGGAGTGGTATCGACAAATATGGATAAGTCCATAGGCGCCGACTCCATGGGGCTTGAGGGGGCCCGAGCCCCCTCAAAAATTCGTTTGGGGGGGCTCAGCCCCCCCAATAATCTCGGGCGGCGGTGGGCGCGTCCGCGGCTTTTATAGGGCGCCCGGCGCGCACCAGCTCGATAACGGGCACCGGCGCAGCCGGGGGCGCCGGGCCGGGGGAGGGGGGCGGCCGGCCTGTCTCCTTGGCAACCCCATTGAGCAGCGCCGGCTCCCCCGGGAGGGCCATCCCCCCGCGCCGCCGATCGCCAACACCGCCGACGCTGTGGCTGCCCGAGCCCGAGCCTGAGCCTGAGCCTGAGCCGAAGCCCGAGCCTGAGCCGAAGCCCGAACCCGAGCCCGTCAGTCAGTCAGTCAGTCAGGAAGGAGAAATGGGGAGGGAGACGAGGGAGGAAAATTGCGCGCAGAGTGAAGAAAGGAGAAGGGCGAACGAGACGAGCTTCCAACCCCAAAAAGGGCTGGAAGACTGGGAGGATGCAGGATCGGGAAAGAAAGCGACGCCTTCCCCGCCCGCGACGTCGCCCGCTTGTCATTGGCAGCGCAGCGGGCGCCCAGAGGGGCTGGGCACCGGCGCAGGGCCGCTCCACAGCAGCGGAGGACAGCTGCGCGGCTAGCAAGGTGCGCCGCGTAGAGCACGGCCCTTGTGTGGCCCGGTGGCCAGGCAAGCTCGGGCGGGGACCCCCATGCGAATCTAAGACGGGAGAAGAGGGCAGAGCAAAGGGGGTCCCTTCCCCAACCTCCGGCTCTGAGACTTCCCTGCGCCCCAGAAAAGCGAAAGGATTTTCTCTTCTTCTTTTTTTATAAATATTTTATTAAGTTTTCAAATACAAAGTTAGAAACATACACTGAAGAAAAAAGTAAAAGAAAAAGAAAAAGAAAAAAAGAAAAAGAAGAAAAGAAAGCCAACCATTCAACACATTTTTTATATAACTAACTGGACTTCCTCGCATCTCCCTTACCCTGCATTCTTTATAATAAAGATATCAGCAAATTATTACCTTGTTTCGTACCTTATTTTGTACTTTTCAAATACTATACCTCTAAATTTAACATACTTTTCATCAGCTACTTATATCTTAAATTAAACATAGTATTACCTTAGATTTTGACCTTTTCTTACTTAAAATATAATTTCCTGTTTCCCAAATCTAATTGCTGAAGCTATAGTTTCCGAATCGTGTAAATTTTTAACATTCATACAACTTATATTGTTTTTGTAAATAGTCCTTAAATTTTTTCCAGTCCTCTTCCGTTGTTTCTTCTCCCAAATCTCGGATTCTGCCAGTCATTTCAGCCAGTTCCATGTAGTCCATCAATTGCGTCTGCCACTCTTCCAGTGTGGGCAAATCTTGTGTCTTCCAATATTTTGCGATAAGTATTCTTGCTGCTGTAGTTGCATACATAAAGAAAGTTCTATCCTTCTTTAACACTTTCTGGCCAACAATGCCCAAGAGGAAGGCCTCTGGTTTCTTGGGAAAGGTATACTTAAATACCTTTTTTAACTCATTATAGATCATTTCCCAGAAGGCCTTCACTTTTGGAAAAGTCCACCAGAGGTGAAAGAATGTCCCTTCAGCCTCCTTACATTTCCAACATTTATTATCAGACAGGTGATATATTTTTGCAAGCTTGACTGGGGTCATGTACCACCTATAAATCATTTTCATAATATTTTCCTTCAAGGCATTACATGCCGTGAATTTCATTCCGGTGGTCCATAACCTTTCCCAGTCCTCAAACATGATGTTATACCCAATATCCTGAGCCCATTTTATCATGGCTGATTTGACTGTCTCATCCTGAGTGATTTTCTCTTCAACCTGCCCTCCATCCTCTTGCAGAAAACTCTTTGCCTGCCCTGCCCGTATCTCGTTTTTGCTTTTTAATTCCACACACGCACCCTTCGGACTTCGTGGCAAGCGGGCGCGCGGGTGCGTTTCCTAAGAGAGTGAGGACCCCCGCCTCCTCCCCACCTGCTCCCTCGCCAGCCAGCCAGCCGCGCGCCCTAGCCGGAGAGCCCCGGCCGTCCCCGTCGCGCAATCGGCTGGATCTCCCTTCAGCAGGCCGTGCTCACAACTCGGCCCAGGGACCCCCAGCAGCGGATCTCCGGCTCAGCTGAAGAATCCGGCAACAAGCCCCCTCCTCCCCAATCGCTCCGCCGAAATACGCTCCAAAACCCCCCAGATAGGCCGCCGGCCGCCAAGTCTAGTGGCGCCCTGAGCGAGGGTCTCTCCCCAACATCGCCACCTCGAACTGCGTTCTCCCGGCTACCCGAGCGAACCAGCGGCAGGACCCCGGTATGGGCCCCCCCAATATTTTTTATAAGTCGGCACCCCTGGATAAGTCAGAAAGACAAGTGGTGACAAAAGACGGAAGACTACCGAAAACCTTTTTTGAAATGACAGACAATATGGACTTAATTGACATTTGGAGAACTAAGAACCCCCTAGAAAAAGAAGGGACTTTCTTTTCTGAAGCCCAAAAGACCTGGACAAGGATTGACCAAATCTGGATAACCAGAGGAATGGCTCCCAAGATTCGCAAAACGGAAATCTGCCCAAAAACATGCTCCGACCATAACCCTGTAAAGATGGAAGTGAAACCAACAGTGACTGGATCCTTCAGATGGAGGATGAATGACGCCTTGTTTAGAGATCCAGAAACTATTAAGAAGGCCCAAAAAACCATAAAAGACTATTTTGAGATAAATTTGAAGACTACAGTGGAAAAAAGAACAATCTGGGACGCAAGCAAAGCCGTGATGAGAGGGTTTTTGATACAACAAAATGCAATAAAGAGGAAAATCCAAAATGAAAAAAGGAGAAGATTTTGGAGAAAATAAGAGAAGGAGAGAAAAAACTTAAGAGTTAAACCAAAATCCCAAGAGATCTTGAGAGAAATTAAGTTATATCAAGTACAATACGTGAAATTGATAAATCAGGACATTGAATGGAAAGTTAAACAGATGAGACAAACACCTGCCCCAGCCACCCCTCTTCGGAACGCTGCTCCGAAGCGGGGTGGGGGGGCGGGAGCACCTGCCCCAGCCGCCGGGTTTCGTAGCGCTGCTGCGAAGCCGGGCGGGGGGTGGGAACACCTGCCCCAGCCACCCCACTTCGGAACGCTGCTCCGAAGCGGGGTGGGGGGGCGGGAGCACCTGCCCCAGCCGCCGGGCTTCGTAGCGCTGCTGCGAAGCCAGGCGGGGGGTGGGAACACCATTTTTTTTGTCCAAATTATACACCTCTCTTATTTGAAAATAATGTAACCAGTCTCGCACCTTCTCTTTAAGCTTGTCATAACTCTGCAATTTCAATTTATCACCTTCCTGTTCTAAAATTTCCCAGTATTTTGGCCATTTGGCTTCCATGTTGAGTTTTTTCAAGGCTTTCGCCTCCATAGGTGATAGCCACCTTGGAGTTTTACTCTCCAAAAAGTCTTTATACCTTATACAGACATTAAACAATGCTTTTCTGACAATATGGTTTTTAAATGCCTTATGTGCTTTTATCTTGCCGTACCATAGATATGCATGCCACCCAAATACATTGTCATACCCTTCAAGATCCAAAACATCAGTATTCTCAAGAAGCAGCCATTCCTTCAGCCAGCAAAAAGCTGCTGACTCATAATAAAGTTTTAAGTCTGGCAGGTCAAACCCCCCTCTATCTTTAGCATCAGTAAGAATTTTAAGGTTTATTCTGGGCTTTTTGCCCTGCCAGACAAATCTAGATATATCTCTTTGCCACTTCTTGAAACAGTCCATCTCGTCAATAGTTTGCAATGATTGGAATAAAAATAACATCCTCAGCAATACATTCATCTTAATAACAGCAATTCGACCCAGCAAGGAAAGCTTCAGGTTCGTCCAAATTTCTAAATCTTTTTTCACCTCTGACCAGCATTTCTCATAGTTATCTTTAAATAGATTTACATTCTTAGATGTCATGTTCACCCCCAGGTATTTTACCTTCTTTACTAATGTTAGATCTGTTTCATTCTGAAACCTCTCTCTTTCTATCGGTGTCAAGTTTTTCTCCAGAACCTTAGTTTTTAATTTGTTCAATTTTAAACCTGCCATTTGGCCAAATTCCTGGATTACTTCTAAGGCCCTCTTGGTACTAGGTATCGGCTCCTGTAGTGTCATAACAAGATCATCTGCAAAAGCTTTAAGTTTGTATTGTTTAGCTCTGACCTGAATACCCTGAATCAAATGGTCCCTTCTAATCATGTTTAGGAGAACCTCCAGGACAGAAATAAAATTTCTGAATGTTGAGGACATTGAAATGAACCGCAGGGGTTCTAGCAACAAGCTAAAATGTATGATTTGGATAAATAATAGATAAACTAATGGGACATGAATTTGCTGAACTAATTTTTAAAAGGGATACAAGAACAGGAGATGTGAGGAAGTCAGGAAAACAAGTTAACTAAAGATGAGAAACTAAGAAAAAGGGAATTTTTGTTTTTTTCTGTATATGTGTTTTCTTTTTCTTTCTTTTCTGTGTTCAATGTTTGTATTACTGTATTTTGTAATTTTGTATTCTTTCTGTTTTTGTACTGAAGGAATGGGTTTCCCAAACCCAAAACTGACTGTACAGGCATTTCTAAACTGCACCAAAATCCCCATTTCTCCTTAGCTAAAATGCATAAACTTTAGCCGTTGAGCAAATGCAAAACAAGAACACATTTCTCTTCCTTATCAGTTTGACGGCAAGACTGGCCTTGACTTTACCAGTAGAACAGACACAGACATATCTTATGTTCTGACCACAAATGACGGAGAGACCCAAGTCTGGGACTAATGCCAGAGCATGTTCTCGGAAGTAGTGACCTCTTGCTCCAAGATAGGAATAGGAACTGTCCCGGAGCAACGCAGACCCAATCAGTGAACTCCAATAAGGCTACAGTACTTTTTTTTGAATTTTCTTATTGTTAAAACCCAATAAAATATTTATAAAAAACCAAAACAAAACGACCTTGACAGATTAGAGAACTGGGCAAAAACAAACAAGATGAACTTTAACAGGGAGAAATGTAAAGTATTACACTTGGGCAAAAAAGATGAGAGGCACAAATACAAGATGGGTGACACCTGGCTTGAGAGCAGTACATGTGAAAAGGATCTAGGAGTCTTGGTTGACCACAAACTTGACATGAGCCAACAGTGTGACGCGGCAGCTAAAAAAGCCAATGCAATTCTGGGATGCATCAATAGGAGTATAGCATCTAGATCAAGGGAAGTAATAGTGCCACTGTATTCTGCTCTGGTCAGACCTCACCTGGAGTACTGTGTCCAGTTCTGGGCACCACAATTCAAGGAGGACACCGACAAACTGGAACGTGTCCAGAGGAGGGCAACCAAAATGGTCAAAGGCCTGGAAACGATGCCTTATGAGGAACGGCTAAGGGAGCTGGGCATGTTTAGCCTGGAGAAGAGGAGGTTAAGGGCTGATATGATAGCCATGCTCAAATATATAAAAGGATGTCACACAGAGGAGGAAGAAAGGTTGCTTTCTGCTGCTCCAGAGAAGCGGACACGGAGCAATGGATCCAAACTACAAGAAAGAAGATTCCACCTAAACATAGTACGAGCTGTTCGACAGTGGAATTTGCTGCCAAGGAGTGTGGTGGAGTCTCCTTCTTTGGAGGTCTTTAAGCAGAGGCTTGACAACCGTATGTCAGGAGTGCTCTGATGGTGTTTCCTGCTTGGCAGGGGGTTGGACTCGATGGCCCTTGTGGTCTCTTCCAACTCTATGATTCTAACTGCCTCTCTTATTTTTTGGTATGCATTCTGTTGGATCATATATCCCCTTCATGACCACTGTGCCTGTGTCCCACACCACATTTGCATCTACGTCTTTGTTGAGATTAAGTTCAAATTGTTATCTTAGAATCGCCTTCCCTTTGGTTACTACTTCTGAATTATTTAATACAGCCTCATTTATTCACCATCTGTAACCTTTTTGCTTCTCCCCCAATATTCCTG
This sequence comes from Podarcis bocagei, assembly GCF_964188305.1. NCBI lineage: Eukaryota > Metazoa > Chordata > Lepidosauria > Squamata > Lacertidae > Podarcis > Podarcis bocagei. Next base: position 72,996,978 of record NC_138131.1, read on the forward strand.
AAACCAAATCAGGTGTTCTGCGGGGTGGCACGGCAGTAAAAAAATTTAAAAATGGCACCTAGACATTTTGTTTTGGCACCCACAACCTAGGTCCCAGAAGCCACATGGCTCCTAGCTTTCCTACCCCAGTTTCTAACACTGATGCTGGGACTCCAGTATCCATTAGCCCCAGTCAGCATGGCCAATGGTAGGAAAGGGCTGTATCTCAGTGGTTAGAGCACATGCTTTGCATGCAGAAGGTCCCAGGTTCAATCTCCAACATCTCCAGGTAAAACTGCCAGGTAACGCTGCCTGAAACCCTGGAGGGCTGCTGCCAGTCAGTGTAGACAATACTTGGCTAGATGGACCAAAGGTCTGATTCAGTATAAGACAGCTTCCTAGGTTTCCTATGGTGGGAGTTGTAGTCCAGGAAGGGTTATGGGTTAGTGAACCCTGCACTATGATGACCACAGGATGTTGATTTTTTACAAGCACATATATATATATAATTATATATCAATGGAAAGATAATTTTATGAAGAATGTAATACAAGAAACTTTGTTCAATTATCTGTATTCTATCAAAGGTTATAGCCACATAACCAGAAAAAGGAAGCACAACTTGCTTAGGTTGATATGCTGCAGCTTTCCTTCATTGGAAGGTAGCCAATGAGCATGAGTGTTTAGATAGCATCAACAGTGTCTCCGAAAAATTTTACACATCACTTGGGAAGACAGGAGAACTAATATCAGTGTACTGGAAGAAGCAAAGATCACCAGTCTTGAAGCAATGATTCTTCAACATCAACTTCGTTGGACTGGTCATGTTGTGTGGATGCTTGATTATTGTCTTCCAAAGCAACTACTCTATTCTGAACATAAAAATGGAAAGCGTAATGCTGGTGGTCAACAAAAGAGGTTTGAAGACTGTCTCAAGGCAAATCTTTAAAAAGTAGTATAAACGCAGACATCTGGGAAACACTGGCCTGCAAGCACTCCAATTGGAGAACAGCCTTTACCAAAGGTGTCCTGGGCTTTGTAGACACTCAAACTCAGGACGCAAGGGAGAAACGTGCTAAGAGGAAGGCACACTTGGCAAATCCACACTGTGATCAACTCCCGCCCAGAAACCAATGTCCCCACTGTGGAAGGATTTATGGGTCCAGATTTGGCTTCCATAGTCACTTACGGACTCATTGTTAAATCCGTGTTTATGGAAGATGATGTTATGTACTGGAGCTGAGAGGAGGACATTTGTCAGTGTTTTTATGTGATTGCTATCAAGTTGATTATTTTTGTGTGTGTTCTTTCATTTAGTGAGCTTGTAAAATGTAATAAAATTAAAGGAATGGCACAAAGAGTTGACTGGTCACCCAGAAAGTGATGTAAAATAGTACTATCAAGTGAACAGTTATGAAGAAATTAGAATAAAAAATGGTGAAAACTTAACCAAAGGTGGCATTCCTACATTTTTCATAGAATCATAGAGTTGGAAGAGACCACAAGGGCCATCGAGTCCAACCCCCTGCCAAGCAGGAAACACCATCAGAGCACTCCTGACATATGGTTGTCAAGCCTCTGCTTAAAGACCTCCAAAGAAGGAAACTCCACCACACTCCTTGGCAGCAAATTCCACTGTCAAACAGCTCTTACTGTCAGGAAGTTCTTCCTAATGTTTAGGTGAAATCTTCTTTCTTGTAGTTTGGATCCATTGCTCCGTGTCCGCTTCTCTGGAGCAGCAGAAAACAACCTTTCTCCCTCCTCTATGTGACATCCTTTTATATATTTGAACATGGCTGTCATATCACCCCTTAACCTCCTCTTCTCCAGGCTAAACATGCCCAGCTGCCTTAGCCGTTCCTCATAAGGCATCATTTCCAGGCCTTTGACCATTTTGGCTGCCCTCCTCTGGACACGTTCCAGTTTGTCAGTGTCCTTCTTGAGTTGTGGTGGCCAGAACTGGACACAGTACTCCAGGTGAGGTCTGACCAGAGCAGAATACAGTGGCACTATTACTTCCCTTGATCTAGATGCTATACTCCTATTGATGTCAGATAGTTGTTTATTTCTTTGACATCTGATGGGAGGGCGTTCCACAGGGCGGGCACCACTACCGAGAAGGCCCTCTGCCTAGTTCCCTGTAACTTGGCTTCTCACGGTGAGGGAACCGCCAGACGGCCCTCTGGGCTGGACCTCAGTGTCCGGGCAGAACGATGGGGGTGGAGACGCTCCTTCAGGTATCTTGGACCGAGGCCATTTAGGGCTTTCAAGGTCAGCACCAACACTTTGAATTGTGCTTGGAAACGTACTGGGAGCCAATGTAGGTCTTTCAAGACTGGTGTTATGTGGTCTCGGCAGCCGCTCCCTGTCACCATTGTTTTTAAAAAAGGCATTGTTATCTCTCAAACAAAGGTTCAAAAGATTAAACTGAGCTAAAACCCATGTGAACTGGACAGCGGAACAATGGGACAGTGCTATTTGGAGTGATGAAACCAAAATCCCTTTGCTTAGTAGTGATGGCATGAAATATGTGAGAAGAATCAGAGGAGATTTACATCCTACTTGCATTACACCTACCATGAAACACCCAGTTAGTGTTATGATCTGGGGCTGTGTGACAGCAAAAGGTGTGAGCAGAATTTGCATCATTAAGGGGAATGTAAATGCCCCAAAATACATAGCCTAGAGACCTTAACTCAGGGCTCAGCAAACTTTTTCAGCAGGTGGCCGGACCACTGTCCCTCAGACCTTGTGGGGGGCCGGACTATATTTTGAAAAAAAGTAATTAATGCATTCCTATGCCCCACAAATAACCCAGAGATGCATTTTAAATAAAAGGACACATTCGACTCATGTAAAAACATGCTGATTCCCGGACCACCCGCGGGCCAGATTTAGAAGGTGATTGGGCCGAATCTGGCCCCCGGGCCTTAGTTTGCCTACCCATGCCTTAACCCAATCCAAAATCTATGGAGCCGACTAAAGAACCTTGTTAGTCAGAAGCAACTCAGCAATAAAACCCAATTAATAGAGGCAATAATTCAATCTGGGTTTCACATTATTATAACTGCAGAACTAAAGAAACTTGGTTCACTCCATGGGAAGGCGTTGTAAGACCGTAATTAAAGCTAAAGGTTACCCAACTAAGTATTAACTGACATGGTGAGAATTTTTGTATATCTCATTTTTTCTATGTGTTTCATGTTTCTTCTTGATGACTGCTGTTGTGATAAATAATCCTTCATAAAATTTATTGCATTACATTCTTCATTAAATTATCTTTCCATTGATATATAATTTTATGGTATTACTCCAAAAAATAGTGGTGTTATGAGCCATCAAACCTCGGAGATACACTTTTTCCAAAAGGTTTCCACAATTTTGGCCACTAGTGTATACAGAGTGCCTCACAGAAAGTAAACTTTTCGTTCAAGAAAAGCTTGCTTTGCTGTGTGTAACTATGAATTTCACATTGGGCAGCATGGACACCACAGAGTGCAGACATCATATGGGGACAGATAAAGGGAGAGCAGCATTAAAGAAAAGAAAACCAGATTCTGTAAGTGAGAGCAATTAACATAACGGGGAGACTTGTTTGGAACAAACAGTGACTGATTCCCTACACCGGCAAGCAAGCACCATCTCGTAGCAAAGTGATTGGAAGACCCAGCCCCAGAAATCTTTTTGTCTTTGCAGACAAGTTATTTATGATTTACTGTACAGAGAACACAGACAGGCAAAGCAGCAAAAGCTTCCCACAAAGGTGATAAAGGATTTGCCCATCTGCCACACACCTTTGCCTTGGGCAGTGTACAGAGAAGAGGCAACATGCAGAGCACCCCAGCATGATGGCTTCCCAGAGCCCATCTTTCTTATTTATTTATTTATTTATTTATTTATTTATTTATTTATTTACGGCTATTAGCCCATAAAGTATGTACAAACATAAAAGCACAGAGGCATAAAGACCGATATATTCGGCACCAGAAGGTGAACACCATGATGCAGGGGTGGGTCATTGAGCAGAGCCAGATAACAGCTTGGGGCCCGAAGAGCTCCAGGGGACGGATCCCAGAAAAAGGAAAACTGAAGACGAGATCCGACATGCACTCTTCTTCATAACTGTCCGATTAGTTTTTGATGTTGTTGTTGTTTTTGGTGGTTTTTGTGTGTGAGATAACCGCATTCAGGAATCTCGCCACCTGCAGAGTTACAGAAGGATCTGTATCCTGCAAAAGTAGTGCGGCATGTGACTCAACAGGCCTGCCAACCAAGCGCAGTAAAGCAGGACCCAGGAATTTAGTCCTGGCTATGCTATGTAGGGGACAGTTGAACATTATGTGTTGAAGAGAATCAACAGTTTTCCCGTCACACACGCATAGCGGAGACACCAAACCCTTGGAAAATCTGTGGCTCAGCAGGTTCGATGGAAGGACATTGAACCTTGCACGAATAAATGCAAGTCGGTGTGGTACAGATGAAAGAGATGACATGTATGATGGGAGGCCAAGTGGTGGGGTTATTCCGTGGTACCTGGGGGAGCAGACACCCCCACCCCCGGCGAGGTTGTGTTGATTTTCAATGTCTGCTAATCTTTGCTCAATAAGGCTTTTGGCTGAGCGTAAGTTCATCTTTAAAGAGTCCGCTGGGGAAATTCCGATGCTCAGAAGTTTGGCATGGATTTTTCCTACCCACGGATTGACAAAGTCGTCCCGCCAGAGGCACTGAAAAAGGTAATGGTCAGGAAGCCTATGCCAGCTGGACAGCCAATAACCAAAGACTCGCTTCCAGATGACAGTCTCCAATGATGTAATCTTTAACTCCAGACGTATGGCTGCGTTGCTCACACACATGGGGAGTTTCAGGAGGCGACGGAGAAACTGATTCTGCAATGTCCCCAACGATGTTAAATTGGACCCTGGGGCCATTCCCAGAGCCCATCACCAAGAGTATCCTGCTACTGCTGCCACTGTCCACTCCACACCTGCTCTTTCAATCTTCCAGGGGTCATCCAGATGGTGAACACAGGAGCAGCCACCTCACTGCTTCACCGGAATTTTATAGGTGCCACAGTAACACTCACTTGCCTTGTATGGAGGCAGTGGCCCCCTTTTTCTCCCAGAGTCCCACACCAACATTTGGAAGGCATTCTGCTTCCCACGTAGGGGACTTGAGAGGGTGGTGAAGGGGAGGGGGAGAGACATGCTCTGCTGCTATGGGGGTAGTTAGGAGGGTCAGAGCCCAGACAGAGGCTGGTGGGAATGCAATAGCAGAGGAAGATACTCAGAGGCAGCGGGGAGCAACCTAGAAACCAAGTCAGGACTGGGGCTCAATTTCATATACTTGTCTCTCTGGAAGTATAAGTGACAGAGAGGACATAGGAAGTTGCTTTGTGCTGCTGAGGACCATTGGCCCAACTTTCTCAGTATTGCATACCCTTGCACACCCTTCAAGTATCCCTATTTTCCAGGGAGAGTCCCAGAATTACGAAAGCCATCCTGGCTTCTGATTTGATCTGGGAATGTCCCTGTTTCCCCATGTCAGTGCTGCCGCCACCAAATTCAGGGAGGAGCCGGCACTTGTCCTGAGCTGCGGCGGTGAGGGAGCATCCTGTGGACTCTCCATGGCCATTGCCGCCGCCACCAACCCCCTCCCTTGGGTAGCGCATAGCGGCTGCTGGAGAACGGGTGAGGATGTGGAATGTTGGAGGGCAGAGTATTAGCTATACTGAACCACTTCCCTGAGGGCACCACTGAAAACTACAAAGGCTTACATCTCCAGAAGCACTGGTGTCCATATCACATTCACTTGGGTATCACTCATTGGAGCCAACTCCTTGGGGTCGAGGTACATTCGGCCCAGGGTTCAAAACGAACACGTGCTTTTTGCAATTCAATAGCGCCACCTTGCAACCAAGTTTAGATTTCCTGTTGCAATGTTGCGACTAAAATCTCCAGCAAGGGCAACATCCCTAAGAGCAAGCACAAAAGCTGAAAACCTGTTACCAGGTTGTTGAGCTTAAGGCACTCTGCAAGAAGCCTTTAGATACGCAGGAAGAAGAAATCTGATTCCATTGTGCTACTGTTTGCAAGAGCTGCAAAGCAAATTGTCTGCTGGTCTGCTGTAGAAAAAACAGCAGAGCAGCTGGTTTTTTCAGCCCACCCCCACACCTCCCCTCCAGAGCTGCTTGTGTTTAAGCAATGACCTTGGTGAGATAAAGAGCTCAGCCAAGAACAGCAAAGCCAGAGGAACAGAGGCTCCGTCTCCATAGCAACAAGACCAGATTTACATACCTCACAGAAAAAGGGGACTATGACTCAGTTGAGGGAGTCAGTAAGTAGACTTACAAGACTCTCCCCAGACTTCAAAAAAGATCCAGAATAAACGGTCCTTAGAACAGAAGATGGACCAACAAAACAAAGATGCTGCAGATAGTGTGGAAGCTATGGGACTTAAGGAAAACTTCCCACTGACAGGCACAAAGGCTCATAACGTAGTATCATGCTGCTCCTTTGCCTCTATGCTGACCTTGGAATCCTCACACATGTTCATCAGTGGATGAACCATCAGGAAATCTTGATCCACTAATTCAACTTGGCTCAGATAGAGAGAATTTATTAAGAGAGACTCTGAATACAGTCCTGGATGAACATCAGACAGACCATAATGGTGACATGAAAGAACTTACACCACATATGCATACAGGCTGTGTGGACTATGAAGTAGACCTGCGCACGTTATACAAATCACACCACAGCAGCGAGCATCAGGAATCTGCAAACCTTAAATATCTGGCACAAGAACTTCTAGAGAATGGTGAGCAAGAAACTGCTGTGCAAATATTTCCTGCTCGGCAAGAACAGCTACATGGCCAAAAGAAAAACTTGCATCTACCTGATGTTTCTTCCCAGGAGACTCTTCAAGAGTTCGACCTTCCAATATTCTTAAAAGAGTCAGAGCAATTAAATAAAGATGTTCCAATTGAAGGATTTTACAAAAGCCAATCATTTTGTCAAATGAGACAACCCGCACAGAGACCCCAATGGAATGACTATTATTGTTATTCATTCATCCAAGGTCCATGGACTGTTACAACAGTTAAAACACAATTATTTAAAAGCAATTTGAAACAATTTACTGTCACAGAAATAAGGTGGCTTCTAAAAATATGCCCAAGCAGGCAAATGCATAATTTTGCAGCCAGCCAACCCTTGTTGGTTTTTTTTTTTTGGGGGGGGGGTGGAGGCAACCAGATGGGGAGAAATGGATTCAAGTCCCTTTTTACCTTTAAAAATTCAGAGTAACCCTGGATCGGTCACTGTTTCTGAGACCAGTCAATCTCACAGAGCTGTTTGGTGGATAAAAAGTGGGGTGAGGAGGGAATAAACCTTCACCAGCACTAGGTACTACCATTGCTAAGATTGGTGGTGGGGCTAACCTGCCCCCCCATGTTTTATTCAAGTAAACGCCCTTGCATGCTTAAGTTACAGTATAAAAAACCCCAATTGTGCAACGATACAATATAGCTCTGTATTTAAGATACTATCTAAAACGCTCCCCACTCCAATCCCCAGCAAGTGACAGGGTCATAGCCTGTCCCATCAGGCTCTCCTTTAAACCAGTGTTTCCCAACTGGTGTTCCGCGGCACACTAGTGTGCCGCGAGAGATTGCCTGGTGTGCCGTGGGAGGGAGGCGGGCGAGTCGGGCGGCGAGAGGCGGGGCGGCGGCGGCGAGGATCTGCGTCGAGCCGGGGGCGGCTCCGCGGTGGTGGTGCCGAGGTTTCTCTCTCCATTCTCCCCTCACACACACACACACAGGAAATAACACAGGATCAGCTGACAGGACCCGGCCAATGGGGCGGCGGCGGGGCAGCACGTGCAAAAGGGAGGAGCGCGAGACAGCGGATGAGGAGGAGGCCGGCATGTCCGGGCAGCAGCAGCAACAACAGCAGCAGCAACTCCCGGCGACGGCTCCTCAAGCCCCGGGCAACCCTACTCCCTCACCGGCCTCGGCCGCCCTCCTGCTCCACCCGCCGCCGCCGCCGGCCACCTCTGCCCTGCCGCCGCCCCATTTCTGGAGAGGTCGAGAGAGGGCCCTGGCGCCCGAGGGCTCCCCTCCAGCCCGCTCTCCTCGGCAGACATCCTCGCTCGCTCGCGCCCCGTCCCGCCCTCGCCGCTCCAAGGCTTCCCCGCTTCCCTCCCCTCCTCCACTGACGCAGTCCGTGCTGCGCCAGATCCTAACATGGCGGCGGCGAGGTGGTGAAGAGCGCGGCGGCGACGGCGGCGAAAGGAGACTCCGGGCCGAGCGGGCAAGCGCGGCGGCGGGCGGGTGAGTGGCTTGAGCCACTCTTCCGCTCGAGGGGCCGCGGCGTCGCCGCCGGCGAATATTTAAGGGCCTTGTGGTGAGGGGGGAAAGGGAGCAATGGCGCGGGAGGCGAGAGGGCTCGGTCCTCTCTCTCCATTTGAATCTGCCTCGCGAGGGGCGGGCGGGCAGGCTCCCTCACGGCCGACTCGGCAGAGGGCTCGGCCGGCCCGAGTGTCACCCCCTCAACAAGTGGGCCGTTGGGGAAGGCGGGGGGAAGACGAGAGGTAGTTTCTCGGCGGGGAATGACTTGAGGGAGAAGCGCGAGGCCTTGAATGTGGAGGGTCTTCCCGCGATTCAATCTCCGGGAGACGCGGAACGGGTTCGGGTGGGCAAACTTGGGAGGCCGCGCGGGAGGCGGTTTCGAGAACCGTTGCAAATAGTTATGAATGAAAGCGGGCGCTCACGTCCCTGTAATTAAAGGGGGGCAGCGGAAAGGAAGGTGGCCTGGCAGTTGGCTTTAAAAATAATACCTTAGCTAGAGGCAAGAAGTCGCGGGATAAACGTGCACAGGAGCGGGGAGGGATAGGGGAGTAAGCCCATGGCCCAAAGGAAACATTTTGCACACTGATTCCTCCCCGCCCCTGCCCCCAAAATGCTGTATGCAGGTTGATAGTAGACAGGCTCCAGTAGAAAGCACAAAGTTTAAAAACAAAAACAAAAAAAACACCACAGGCTATTTGACAATGTAGGGGTCTTTTATTCGAGAACTGGATCACTTTGCTCGTCTCTGTTTGGAAAGAAGTTATGTGCAGTGTGACATGTATGCAATGGTAAAATAAAGGAGCAGATTAATGTGCTTTGCTTTCTGAAACTGCATTCTGAAATGTAAGGGGAACGGGCCTTTCCAGAAACATCTGTAAGGCTTGCTTTCTCACCAAGTTCCTTTATCAATGGAAGGAAGAAGTGTGTTGGGACTGATGCATTTCAAGTCATTCAAAATGATCACAGCCAAGTTTGCAGGTGACTCCCAAATTATTCAGGATGGTCAGGAAGGCCACAGTAGACTCTCCGTATGTGGTGAAGGGGCAGCAAAATGGCAAATGAGTTTCAATGTAAGTGTAAAATCATGCACACCAAGGCAAAAGAAAGAAAGAAGAGATAAAAGTTGATGGGTGGGATCTTAATTGGTTGTGACTGACTGCTATAAGAGGTTTGTGGTAGTGGTGGACGGCTCACTGTAACAGAGGAAGCAGTGAAAAAAGGTAGGCTGTTGGACATTATTAGGAAAGGGACTAAAATATAAAATTCTGTTGCCATAGTGCAGGGGTTGGAAACCTAAGGCCCACGGGGGTCATTTAACCTGCCATGAGCTGCCCCTGAACCGAGCTGCCCACTCGGCGAGTCCTGGCATGCTGTACTAAACCAGCATGGCATGGGGGCTCGCTTCCACAGTGCCGAAAATCACGTCTGCACAGATGCCGAAAAATGCGAGTGCGCGGGCGATCCGGCCCACGAAGGGATCTCCGCTGGAGTGAACCGGCCCAGGCTAGGTAAACCTTGCCAACCCCTGCCATAGTGCATATTCCAGCCATACTCCTCCGCCCGCTATCGCCGCCACCACCACAACAGCCGCCGCCGCCTCAGCTGGGCCCATGCCTGCCGGGAGCGGCAGCAGCAGCGCCCCGGCGCCCTTCCCTCACGGCGGCGACCCGGCCCTGAACGAGCAGGAGAAGGACCTCAAGTGACGCTGCGCGCTGACGTCACGGGGCTGTAATGGTGGTGTGCCTCGAGATTTTTTTCATCAAACAAGTGTGCCTTTGCCCAAAAAAGGTTGGGAAACACTGCTTTAAACCAATTCAGACCACTGTTTACACAGACTAGCAGCAACCATCCAGTTTCACACAGAGGACATTTCCAGGGCCACCTGGAGATGCTGGGGATTTAAACTGGGACCTTCTGCATGTGAAATACTGTATATGCTCTACCAGGAAATTATTTCAGCCTAGGTGGTTGCAGTGGGGGTGGGGAAATATAAATGGGCAGTTCTCTGGTGGGTTGAAGTATGTGTCATAGGAGGTCAAACACACAAGAACCCTCTCCTGCGTGTGTGCAGATCAAGAAGGAAAGTCACATATTTGGGGGCTCTCCCCAGGTGTGTATTAGAAGGGAAGCAGCAAATGCATGGGGTGTTGTTGTTTTTCTGTGCGCGCGCGCGCAACAGAGATAAGAAAAAATGGTGGGGAGACTCTTGTGTGCTGTTTAGCGGGGGAAACAATCATATGGGAAGAAAATGCAGAAAGGGGGACTCCTGTGTGCCTGCTGTGAGGGGGAAACTGAGTTGCATGGAGAACAAATGAGGTGAGAAAATATGTCTGTTGAGGGCATGGGCGTAGCCTGTTGGGATATGAGTACTACGCAGCTGCGAACAAGCAGTTCAATGTTTACATCACATGATGGGTCTAACCGTGGGACAGGATGTTCCAAGCAATTCTCAGGGATTTGTTCTCTGTCTAATATGCGACCTTCCTGTTGTTTGTGTCGAGGAAGTCTAACGCAGTTGCTCGGAGGAGACTGAGTAAGCAGACATGCTTTTTGTACAGTGTACAGTCATGAATAAAGTAGAGATGAAATAGTCTACTTTCTGACTGTTTTCTTTCTCCTGCTGCTATGCAAGGGGGAAGGGGGTGTGCACCTTTCATCAGGGAGGTGTCGCCTATCAAGATCTCCCTGGTCTGCCAGGATGCCAGCCAGGGTAGGTCACCGGCAAACAGGCCCCAACAAGCCTGGGAAGATGAGCCAGCCTTCCCAAGGGGGCCAGTTTCCAACAAGTGGTAGCACGTGGATGGTCGAGGCAACAAGGCACAGCTAAGGGGGGCAGCTGTCCCCCTAAATCAAGTAAGTCCATACAAAATACTTAGATGAGGTTCCGCGCCCCCCCCATAAATCCTGGCTATGCCCATGGTGAGGGGCAAAAGGTCAAACACATGCAGTGGGGGGACGGGGTCTCTGCGTGTCCGTCAGGAGTAGAGATGTAAAATTTCCGGAAATTTTGAAGCCACGAGAAAAAAAACGTTTCCCCTCTGTTTTTTCCCGGGGGGGAAATGGAAATTTTGGAAAAATTGAAAAAAAGGTCAGTGTGGAGTAGTTTTACAAATTGCATAAAACACAGTGTAGATAAAAGTATTATGCTTGCAATAAAACAGGTAAGCAACCCCTTTTCCTCAAAAGCAACAAAAAAAAGCAAGAAACCATCAACATTAAAAATAATCAGATTTGCCCCTTAGAACCAACAGCAAATAAATTTAAGGTCCACCTCAATATTTAAGCTCCATAGAAGGTCTACCCTTTGAGTAGTGCTTAAAAAAATAATCCAAAACAAAATCCAAAACAAAAACAAAACCAGAAGAAACAACATATACAGCTTATTCTATCTCATTTTTTGAACTACTGCTATCATTTTCCATTTCTTCTTCCTCTTCCTCTTTGTCATTTTTCTCATGGACTTCTAAAAAAAGGCTTTGGGGAAAAATGGGGGGGCACCTGTTTTTCCCCCTGTTTCCCCCCAGGTCTTTCAATCTCTACTTGACCACAGGCAGCGCAAAGCATAAGGCAATTTTTCTGCATGCCAGGCCAAGAAGTAACCAACATCCAGTTACTGAATAGTATGTTGCACTACGGCTTAAACTCTGAAAGGAAAAGGCGTGTATGTGCTTTTTTAATTGAATTTGTTATTATATATTATAAACCGGACTCGTGTGGCGCTGTGGGTTAAACCACAGAGCCTAGGACTTGCCGATCAGAAGGTCGGTGGTTCAAATCCCCGCGACGGGGTGAGCTCCCGTTGCTCGGTCCCTGCTCCTGCCCACCTAGCAGTTTGAAAGAACGTCAAAGTGCAAGTACAGTGGTACCTCGGGTTAAGTACTTAATTTGTTCCAGAGGTCTGTTCTTAACCTGAAACTGTTCTTAACCTGAAGCACCACTTTAGCTCATGGGGCCTCCTGCTGCTGCCGCACCGCCGGAGCACGATTTCTGTTCTCATCCCACTCAGCAAAGTTCTTGACCCGAGGTACTATTTCTGGGTTAGCGGAGTCTGTAACCTGAAGCGTATGTAACCCCAGGTACCACTGTAGATCAATAGGTACCGCTCCGGCGGGAAGGTAAACGGCATTCCCGTGCGCTGCTCTGGTTCGCCAGAAGCGGCTTACTCATGCTGGCCACATGTCCCGGAAGCTGTAAAGCGAGATGAGCGCCACAACCCCAGAGTCGTCTACGACTGGACCTAATGGTCAGGGGTCCCTTTACCTTTATTATAAACTGCATGATGGTAAGAGAGCTTTCTAAACAGTTTAGAAAAATATACAACGGAATACTAAAATGATTGATAAAACACAGTTAAAAGCAGGTATTTAAGAGTATTCGAAAGATCTTTAAAGTCAGCAGTGGTAAATCACATGCAGCTTCTACGTGTTCAGATGGGCTGCCCCTAACGAAAATGTTTTGAGCAGCACCCAGAAAGAGTACAGTGAGAGCACCTGCCTGGTGTCAGTTGGCACGGGGCACCAAAGTGTGGGTGCTGGAAGGCCGGGGGGGGGGGGAGGAAAAATTGGGGGGAGGGAACAGGTTTTTTCAGTCCCCCCCCAAGCCATTTTTTTTCAGGAAAAAAATTGGGGGGAAAGAGTGTGTGGAATATTCAACCTATATCAAACTTTTTTCCCATTTTCCCGGAAAAAAGCGGCTCTGGAAAAAAAACAGAAAATACCTGGGGTTTTTCCCCATTTCCCCCCCCCAGGCCTTCCCATCTCTAGTCAGGAGAGAAACAGCCATATATAACGAGAGCACCCCTCTCCTGGCATGGGGGAGAGGAGGAGAAGCAAAGGCACCTTCTAGGATGTGATAGAAATGACGGGAGAGGAATAAAAAAAAAAGTTGTGAGGAGTAGCTGAGAGAGAAGGAGAATAGAAGCACCAGCACCCCATAAGAATAATTCATGATAATTAACTGTTGTTATGATGATGATTTTTTGTACTCCCCCTTACCTGCTTCTCCGGGCAGGAGTCTCCAAGGCAGTCAGCTGCACTCTCTCACTCCTTCCCAACCCTCACACCGCCAGCCCGTTCTCCTGTTCTGGGGCTCTGCCTCGCTCCCTCCAGGCATTTCCGGTCGGAGTGGCCCAGCCCACTCCGCAACAGAAAATACTCATCCTAGGAGGTGGCCCCGCTCTCCTTCTGTCCCGCCTCTGACCGGAAAGAGTAAATTTTAGACCAGTATTAGGAAGAAGCCCGGAGCCACTTCCGGCTCTGCTTCCCGCTTCTCGGTCTCCTTACGGACTCTGCATAGACTTAGAAATCTATGATTCTTCTCATTCTAGAGACGAGACTTCCGAGTTATCTAGGAAATGCCTTGCTCACACACTGCGGCTGCGCGATATGATTAGAAGTAAAGCGAGGCGGGAATACGGGACTTGAGCACGGCGGTGATTGGGCGGCAGAGTCCTCACAGGAAAAGGGTAAAAGGCGGATCCAGCTGATTTTAAACGGATCCTCATGAATTCATATGATTTTTTCATTCAAATTAAATAAAGACACCATGATACTGTAGGCCATGTCTTACTCTGTAGGGGGACTGGGTTAAAGGCGGATCTACACGGATCCTCATGGATCCTCCACTTTTTAAAAAATAACTCCAACAAATCCAGTGTCAAATCACACCTGGATACAGACTGGACTATAAAAACGTGGATCCAACACTTTGCAGCAACACAAAAACATGGATCCACAGCATGGATCCTCATGAATTCATATGATTTTTATATTGAAACAAAATAAAAACACCATGATACTGCAGACCACATCTTAGTCTGTAGGCAGAACCAAACAAATCACGCATCCACTGTTTCAATGGTGCAAAAACATGGTTAAAAAACATGGATCCTCATGGTTTTTGCACTAGATCAGCTCGAAGTCACCATCAGATCAAACATCATGGCCACGGGCACATCCTGCACCAGAAAAAACTCAGATCCACAACTTCCTCGCCACTCCATAGCCCAAAAACGTGGTTTCGAAGCATAGATCCTCATGGATCCTCACGCTTTTTGCACTGGGCCACCCATAACTCACCGTAAAAATCACACGTCATAGCCAGGGGCACAGCCTGCACCACAAAAAACTCAGATCCATGGCTTCCTTGCCGCTTTAGGCGCAAAAACGTGGATTCGAAGAACAGATCCTCATGGATCCTCACGCTTTTTTCATTGGGACACCCCTACCGCACCATCAAATCACACATCATAGCCAGGAGGGGCATAGCCTGCACCACAGAAAACTCGGATTCATGGCTTCCTGGCTACTCTATGGCCCAAAAACGTGATTTCGAAGCACGGACCCTCATGGATCATCTTGTTTTTTGCATTGCCCACCCCAAACCCACGGTCAAATCACACATTGTAGTCAGGGGCACAGCCTGCACCACAAAAATCTAATATCCACCTGTTATGTACTGAGTTGAATAGGATCCAACTGCAGCAGTCTGATTGGTCCTAGAACAATAGGATCCAAATTGCAGCAGTCTGATTGGTCCTAGAACAATAGGATTCAGAATGCAGCAGTCTGATTGGTCCAAGAACAATGCAGCAGTATGATTGGTTGGCAGGAACCACCCAATCATGCTCCAGATATAAGTGAATCCACAACCTGATTGGCTTACAGTAGAATTCCAGAATTAACCAATCATGTGCAGCCCATTGTGTAAATAATGTATACAAAGCAGATACTTTGAGGGGACTTTCATTCATTCCTCCTCACCACTATGAGCTGAATAAAGAGCATGAAATCACTTTGCGACTCTGAGTATATTTCACTGGCGACAAAGGTGGGATCCCGCTGAGCTGACTGCCACACACAGCACCGCAGCACCGCCACCTGCCGCACCGCTGCCTCGCACCGTGTATCCAGGCTTCAGCTCCGGGACACAAGGAACTCAGAATGGCAACCGACAGCAGCTTCTCGCCGTTCAACCCCGCATCTGGAGACTGGGAATCGTACGCCTCCCGTTTCACCTTCCTTCTAGAAGCCAAAGGGGTCACCGACGAAGAAGATGCCAAGAAGAGGGCGATATTCTTCAGCATCTGCGAAGAGGAGACATTTGAAATCGCCCGGGCTCTCCTTGCACCTGAAGACATTGCTACTGTTCCATACAAAACTATAATGGAACAGCTGAAGGGGCACTTTTCGCCGCAGCCCTCAGTGGTGACTCGTCGAAATGCCTTCTACGCAAAGCGGCAAGCCCCTGGGGAAACCATAACTGGGTTTGTGACCTCTCTCCGCCAAGCTGCCCGGTTCTGCAACTTCTTAGAGCTGGAGAACATGCTTCGTGACCGCCTCGTCGGTGGCCTGAAGGATGAGAAGCTGCAACAACGCCTCTACGCCAAGAAGGACCTAACGTTCCAGGTCGCTCTGGAGGAGGCCCTGGCAACGGAAGCTGCCAAGAGGTCGACGCAAGAGGCACGGCCGAGCCTGCCACCCCAACCGAGGGTCCACCATGAAGACCTCACCGACGACTCAGGATCTGACAGGGAGGAGGTGCACCGAGTACAGCAGCGCACTCAAGCAGCCCACATACCACAGCTGCCTCAACAAGAAGGAGGGAACTGCGCAAGCTGCGGGGAAAGTCACAAGAGGAGGACCTGCCGTTTCCGCAACGCAGAGTGCAGGCAGTGCAGAAAACTGGGACACATCGCCCGGGTGTGTCGAGCTCGGCCCACCCAACGCCAGGCATCAGATGACCAATCCAAGAGCCCCAGGTCCCAGGGCCCAACGCACCAAGGCAACTCTACGGAGCTCACGGACTTCCAGGTATACCAGTTGCCCCACCCCAACGTAGAGAAAATTTATGTAGAGGTACAGATAGAGGGGGCCCCATGCCGCATGGAGCTTGACACGGGTTCAACTCTATCCATAATCTCGGCAAGGACCTTAAGGAAACTGTGTCCTACTGGGGGTCCCAAACTCAGGCCGGCCCCATTCACCCTCCGGGACTTCCAGAAACGTAAGGTCCCCACAATGGGGGTGGGGACCTTCAGGGTGCAATACCGAGGGCGGACGCGGCAACTGGACTTGCTCGTGGTCAAGGGCCCCTACATTAGCTTACTGGGATTGGCATGGTTTGGACCACTGGGGCTAGCCATCACCGGGGTGAACCACACTACCTTACAAGTGGACGTGGACGCCATCTGCAAGGAATTTCCAGGGGTTTTCGATGGGAAATTGGGACAGTATACGGGCCCCCCCATTGCTCTACAGCTTGACCCCGCAGTACGACCGGTCAGGCTCAAGGCCCGCCGGGTCCCGTTCGCCCTGAAACCCCATATAGACGAGGAATTGGACCGGCTCATGGAGCAAGGCATGCTGGAGCCGGTGCCTAATGCCCCCTGGGAAACCCCAATCGTCACACCCGTCAAGCCTAATGGTTCGGTCCGCATCTGCGCAGACTACAAATGTACCATAAACAAGGCCCTCATAGCCCATGCATACCCAGTGCCAGTGGTCAGCCATGTCCTTGCCACCCTGGCTGGGTCGAAATTTTTTGGCAAGCTGGACTTGGCCCAAGCATATCAACAGCTGCCAGTAGATGAGGCCACAGCAGAGGCACACACGATTGTGATGCACAGAGGAGCGTTCAGGGTAAAGCGGCTGCAATTCGGTGTCAGTGTGGCACCAGGCATATTCCAGAATCTAATGGACTCGCTCCTTAAAGGGATTCCTGGCGTCACCCCCTTCTTCGATGATGTGTTGATTGCCGGGCCCACACCAGAGGAGTTTGAGGACCGCCTCCGCACCGTTCTGCACCGTTTCCAGACGGCGGGTCTCAAGGTGAAGCGGGAAAAATGTCTACTAGGAGTGCCTCAGGTGGACTTTCTGGGATTTATGGTGGACGCAGAACGGGTCCACCCAACTGGGGACAAGGTACGGGCCATTTGTGATGCCCCAGCGCCCAAGAGCAAGACTGAACTTCAGGCCTTCTTGGGACTATTGAACTTTTACCATTCCTTCCTTCCCCACAAGGCGGCGGTAGCGGAGCCCCTACACAGACTCCTGGACAAGCGGGCCCCTTGGGTGTGGGGCCAGCGCCAGGAGGCTGCATTTCAGGCAGTCAAGGACTTGCTTGTCTCAAACTCAGTCTTGGCACACTTCGATGAGAGGCTGCCGGTGGTGCTAGCATGCGACGCCTCGCCCTATGGCATCGGCGCTGTCCTGGGACACCAACTCCCGGATGGAAGAGAGGTACCGGTGGCATACTTTTCCCAGACACTCAACGCAACCGAGCAGAACTACTCGCAAATAGACAAGGAGGGTCTGGCAATTGTGAAGGAAGTAAAAAAATTCCATGATTTCTTGTACGGGCGGCCCTTCACCGTGGTGACTGACCACAAGCCGTTGCTTGGCTTGTTTGCCCCCGAAAAGCAGACCCCCCAAGTGCTGTCTCCTCGCGTCCTCAGGTGGTCAATTTTCCTTGCCAGCTACCAGTATGCACTGATTCACCGCCCGGGGAAGGCGATGGGTCATGCGGACGCCCTCAGCAGGCTACCACTACCGGTAACAGGCCCCGACCCAGCACCTGCACAAGAGGTTATGAGCCTGGAGCTGCTTCCCGACCGCCCCATTCAGGCACAAGAAGTTGCACACCATTCCAAGAAAGATAGGGTCATCTCCCGGGTCCTGGACTGGGTGTGGAGGGGATGACCCAGCAGCAGCCCTGGGCCAGAATTCTCTGGCTACACAACCCACAAACATGAACTGTCGGCCCACAAGGGGTGCCTGTTATGGGGAAGCAGGGTCGTTGTTCCCCAGCCCCTCCGCAAAAGGGTCCTCACAGCCCTACACGAGACACACCCAGGGGTAGTAAGAATGAAGGCCCTTGCCAGGAGTTATGTGTGGTGGCCAGGGATCGACGGAGAGATAGAGGCCTGGGTCAAACACTGCCAGGCCTGCCAAGAATCCCACCCAGATCCCCCAAGGGCCCCAGTCCAGTCCTGGGAGTCCGCCCGAGCACCATGGTCACGCCTGTATGTGGATTTCGCTGGCCCCTTTCAGGGGAAAACATTCTTCATAGTGGTGGACTCCTACACCAAATGGCTGGAAGTCGCACTGGTACCGTCCACTTCCACGTCCGCAGCCATCCGGGTACTACGCAGGCTGTTTGCAACCCATGGGCTCCCTGACACTCTCGTCTCAGACAACGGGACTGCATTTACGTCAGGAGAATTCCAAACCTTCACAGCGCAGAACGCCATCCGCCACATCCGTTCGGCGCCATTCCACCCTGCCACCAATGGCCAAGCAGAACGCATGGTGCGGACCACCAAGGACACCCTTCGCCGCATGACGCAAGGGGATTGGGAGTACCGCCTTGCCAAATTCCTTCTAGCACAGCACAGCACCCCCAGCTCAACGACTGGCTGGAGCCCCGCTGAACTACTAATGGGTTGGCGCCTTGCAATCAGATTGGACCGCCATCTCCCCGATAGAGCTCAGGATGAGGTAGTGGTGGGGGAAGGCAGGAACCCCCGGACCTTCGAGGCCCAGGACCCAGTGTACGTAAAGAATTTTGGGGCAGGCCCAGCATGGGTACCCGCCACAGTCACCAGGGTCACTGGCCCCGTGTCGTACGAGGTGCTAACGGATGGGGGGCAATGCTGGCGCCGCCACTGCGACCAGATACGGCGACGATTCCCAGGAGAAAACCAGGAGGAGGAAAGGTCAGAGGAGTCCCAAGGGAACAGAGGGGTAGTGAGGCCCATAGACCAGGAGGGGCCAGCAGGAGAGGCAGAATCAGTAAATACAGAGAGGACCCGCGAGGCCGAAAGGACACCGGAACCAGAACCACGACTTAGCGAGCCGGTTGCGCCAGACCAAACAGGCCCATCACAGCCAGCATCCTTGGAACACGAGCCAGAACCTGAACCCCGGACTAGGGAACACCACAGGCCGCAAGGCACACGTAGGCCGCCGGCATACCTTGAGGACTATGAATGCGACCTCCCGGGCAGGACTGGAACTTAGAGGGGAGGGGTGTTATGTACTGAGTTCAATAGGATCCAAACTGCAGCAGTCTGATTGGTCCTAGAACAATAGGATCCAAATTGCAGCAGTCTGATTGGTCCTAGAACAATAGGATTCAGAATGCAGCAGTCTGATTGGTCCAAGAACAATGCAGCAGTATGATTGGTTGGCAGTAACCACCCAATCATGCTCCAGATATAAGTGAATCCACAACCTGATTGGCTTACAGTAGAATTCCAGAATTAACCAATCATGTGCAGCCCATTGTGTAAATAATGTATACAAAGCAGATGCTTTGAGGGGACTTTCATTCATTCCTCCTCACCACTATGAGCTGAATAAAGAGCATGAAATCACTTTGCGACTCTGAGTATATTTCACCACCGCTTCCTGATCATACCATGGCCCAAAAACCGGTTCTTGAAGCACGTATCCTCATGGATGATCTTGCTTTTTGCATTGGCCACCCCAAACTCACCGTGAAATCACACATCAAAAAACTCAGATCCATGGCTTCTTGGCCATTCTAGGCCCATAAACGTGGTTTTGAAGAACGTATTCTCATGGATCCGCATTGAGCCTCAGGTTTTTTGCATTGGGCCCCCCAAACTCACCATCAAATCACACATCATAGCCAGGGGCACAGCCTGCACCAGAAAAAAACAAGGATCTACAGCTTCCTGGCTAAACCATGGCCCAAAAAGATGGTTTCCTCATGCTTTTTGAACTGGGTCAAACCAAACTCACCGTCAAATCATACATACAGCCTGCACCACAAAAATCCAGGATCTACCACTTCCTGGTCATACCGTGGCCCAAAAACATGTTTTTGAAGCACGTATCCCCATGGATCCTCACGCTTTTTACATTGGGCCAACCCAAAATCACCGTCAAATCACACATGATAGCCAGGGGCACAGCCTGCACCAGGAAAAAAACAGATCCATGGCTTCTTGGCCGTTTTAGGCCCAAAAATGTGGTTTCAATGCACGGCTCCTCATGGATCCTCACGCTTTTTGCATTGGGCCAACTGTAACTCACCGTCAAATTACCGTCAAATCCTCATTGATCTTCATGTTTTTTGCATTGGGCCCCTCCCTAACTCACCTTCAGATTGTTATTGGTTTCAGAACTCACAGGGTTAAGGAGTTCTGGTGACGTCTCTTTCCTGAGGCGTGGTTAGAAACACATACGGGAGTGGTTAGAGGCTAAGTGTGTCAGTCTGTTTTCGCTTTTGCGGAGAGAGGACGCAAGATGTGTGCGTTGTCGCCCGGAGAGATTTAAGAGATGTTTTACTTCATGATTAAAGGCTAACAAGATAAGGAACGCCTTTGTGTCTGCTCTGAATTTATTACCCACACTGGCTGCAATTGCTTCTCACCGCTGTGTATGCTCTGCTATCGGCAAGAGGCAGAGGCAGGAAGGATTTTTGGATCGGCACGAACAGTCTGCAAGCTGCGCAACAGGAAGCGTGCTGGACTCCATGTTTGTTTTTCTTGGCACTCATGGCAACTTTGGCCTCTCCGTTGCCATAGGTTATGGATGCTTGCCAACGCTTTGAAGCATTGCAGGAACGTCCCATAGCTAGGGTCACAGCAGCACCACAAAAAAAATTCCACGGCTTCCTAGCCGCTCCACGGCCCAAAAACGGGGTTTCGAAGCACTGATCCTCATGGATCCTCACGCTTTCTGCATTGGGCCTACCCAACTCACCGTCAAATCACAAATCATAGCCAGGGGCAGAGCCTATACCACAAAAAAACATGGCTCTACAGCTTCCTGGTGATACCGTGGCCCAAAAACATGTTTTTGAAGCACGTATCCTCATGAATCCTCACGCTTTTTACATTGGGCCAACCCAAACTCACCGTCAAATTACACATGATAGCTAGGGGCACAGCCTGCACCAGAAAAAACACAGATCTATGGCTTCTTGGCCAATTCTAGACCCAAAAAGGGGGTTTCGAAGCACAGCTCCTCATGGATCCTCACGCTTTTTGCATTGGGCCACCCATAACTCACCGTAAAAATCACACATCATTACCAGGGGCACAGCCTGTACGACAAACAAAAAGGATCCACGGCTTCCTGGCCATACCATGGCCCAAAAACATGTTTTGGAAGTACGTATCCTAATGGAACATGTTGCTCTTTGCTGCTGCTGCTGCTCTAGTGAGTGCTGGGTGGGCCGCTCCCTTTCCTGCCAACTCCATCTGGCCTAGGGGGCGGAGCCTGCACTCACCACCACAGCTAAAGAGGCCTGAGGGAGGCTTCCGGGACACTGCTGCTGCTCTAGTGAGTGCTGGGTGGGTGGCTCCCTTTCCTGCCAACTCAATCGGGCCTAGGAGGCGGAGCCTGCACTCACCGCCACAGTGTAAGAGGCCTGAGAGAGGCTTCCGGGACACTGCTGCTGCTGCTGCTCTAGTGAGTGCTGGGTGGGCCGCTCCCTTTCCTGTCAACTCCATCAGGCCTAGGGGGCGGAGCCTGCACTTACCGCCACAGCTTAAGAGGCCTGAGGGACGCTTCCGGGACACTGCTGCTGCTGCTCTAGTGAGTGCTGGGTGGGCCGCTCCCTTTCCTGACAACTCCATCAGGCCTAGGGGGCGGAGCCTGCACTTACCGCCACAGCTTAAGAGGCCTGAGGGACGCTTCCGGGACACTGCTGCTGCTGCTCTAGTGAGTGCTGGGTGGGCCGCTCCCTTTCCTGCCAACTCCATCTGGCCTAGGGGGCGGAGCCTGCACTCACCGCCACAGCTTAAGAGGCCTGAGGGAGGCTTCTGGGAAATTGCTGCTGCTGCGGCTCTAGCAAGTGCTGGGTGGGCCGCTCCCTTTCCTGCCAACTCCATCTGGCCTGGGGGGCGGAGCCTGCACTCACCGCCACAGTTTAAGAGGCCTGAGAGTGGCTTCCGGAACACTGCTGCTGCTGCTGCTCTAGTGAGTGCTGGGTGGGCCGCTCCCTTTCCTGCCAACTCCATCTGCCCTAGGGGGCAGAGCCTGCACTCACCGCCACAGCTTAAGAGGCCTGAGGGAGGCTTCCGGGACACTGCTGCTGCTGCTGCTCTAGCAAGTGCTGTGTGGGCCGCTCCCTTTCCTGCCAACTCCATCTGGCCTAGGGGGTGGAACCTGCACTCACCGCAACAGCTTAAGAGGCCTGAGGGAGGCTTCCGGGACACTGCTGCTGCTCTAGTGAGTGCTGGGTGGGCCGCTCCCTTTCCTGCCAACTCCATCTGGCTTACGGGGCGGAACCTACACTCACCGCCACAGCTTAAGAGGCCTGAGGGAGGCTTCCGGGACACTGCTGCTGCTGCTCTAGTGAGTGCTGGGTGGGCCGCTCCCTTTCCTGCCAACTCCATCTGGCCTCGGGGGCGGAGCCTGCACTCACCACCACAGCTTAAGAGGCCTGAGGGAGGCCTCTGGGACACTGTTGCTGCTCTAGTGAGTGCTGGGTGGGCCGCTCCCTTTCCTGCCAACTCCATCGGGCCTAGGGGGCGGAGCCTGCACTCACCGCTACAGCTTAAGATGCCTGAGGGAGGCTTCCGGGACACTGCTGCTGCTGCTGCTCTAGTGAGTGCTGTGTGGGCCGCTCCCTTTCCTGCCAACTCCATCTGGCCTAGGAGGCGGAGCTTACACTCACCGCCACGACTTGAGAATCCTGAGGGAGGCTTCCGGGACACTGTTGCTGCTGCCCCTGCTGCTGTTCTAGCGAGTGCTGGGTGGGCCGCTCTTTCCTGCCAACTCCATCTGGCCTGGGGGCGGAGCCTGCAATCACCGCCACAGCTTAAGAGGCCTGAGGGAGGCTTCCGGGACACTGCTGCTGCTGCTGCTCTAGTGAGTGTTGGGTGGGCCGCTCCCTTTCCTGCCAACTCCACCTGGCCTAGGTGGCGGAGCCTGCACTCACCGCCACAGCTTAAGAGGCCTTAGGGAGGCTTCCAGGACATTGCTGCTGCTACTGCTCTAGTGAGTGCTGGGTGGGCCGCTCCCTTTCCTGCGAACTCCATTTGGCCTAGGGGGCGGACCCTGCACTCACCGCCTCAGCTTAAGAGGCCTGAGGGAGGCTTCCGGGACACTGCTGCTGCTGCTCTAGTGAGTGCTGGGTGGGCCGCTCCCTTTCCTGCCAACTCCATCTGGCCTAGGGGGCGGAGCCTGCACTCACCGCCTCAGCTTAAGAGGCCTGAGGGAGGCTTCCGGGACACTGCTGCTGCTGCTGCTCTAGTGAGTGCTGGGTGGGCCGCTCCCTTTCCTGCCAACTCCACCTGGCCTAGGTGGCGGAGCCTGCACTCACCGCCACAGCTTAAGAGGCCTTAGGGAGGCTTCCAGGACATTGCTGCTGCTACTGCTCTAGTGAGTGCTGGGTGGGCCGCTCCCTTTCCTGCGAACTCCATTTGGCCTAGGGGGCGGAGCCTGCACTCACCGCCTCAGCTTAAGAGGCCTGAGGGAGGCTTCCGGGACACTGCTGCTGCTGCTCTAGTGAGTGCTGGGTGGGCCGCTCCCTTTCCTGCCAACTCCATCTGGCCTAGGGGGCGGAGCCTGCACTCACCGCCTCAGCTTAAGAGGCCTGAGGGAGGCTTCCGGGACACTGCTGCTGCTGCTCTAGTGAGTGCTGGGTGGGCCGCTCCCTTTCCTGCCAACTCCATCTGGCCTAGGGGGCGGAGCCTGCACTCACCACCACAGCTTAAGAGGCCTGAGGGAGGCTTCCGGGACACTGCTGCTGCTGCTCTAGTGACTGCTGAGTGGGCCGCTCCCTTTCCTGCCAAGTCCATCTTGCCTAGGGGGCGGAGCCTGCACTCACCACCCCAGCTTAAGAGGCCTGAGGGAGGCTTCCGGGACACTGCTGCTGTGGCTGCTCTACTGAGTGCTGGGTGGGCCGCTTCCTTTCCTGCCAACTCCATTTGGCCTAGGGGGCGGAGCCTGCACTTACCGCCACAGCTTAAGAGGCCTGAGGGACGCTTCCGGGACACTGCTGCTGCTGCTGCTGTTCTAGTGAGTGCTGGGTGGGCGGCTCCCTTTCCTGACAACTACATCTGACCTAGGGGGCAGAACCTGCACTCACCGCCACAGCTTAAGAGGCTTGAGGGAGGCCTCCGGTACACTGCTGCTGCTCTAGTGAGTACTGGGTGGGCCACTCACTTTCCTGCCAACTCCATCGGGCCTTGGGGGCGGAGCCTGCAATCACCGCCACAGCTTAAGAGGCCTGAGGGAGGCTTCTGGGACCCTGCTGCTGCTGCTCTAGTGACTGCTGGGGGGCCGCTCCCTTTCCTGCCAACTCCATCTTGCCTAGGGGCGGAGCATGCACTCACTGCCACAGCTTAAGAGGCCTGAGGGAGGCATCCGGGACACTGCTGCTGCTGCTCTAGTGAGTGCCGGGTGGGCCGCTCCCTTTCCTGCCAACTCCATCTGGCCTAGGGGGCGGAGCCTGCACTCACCGCCACATCTTGAGGGCCGCCATCAAGACCTCCGGGACACTGCTGCTGCTGCTGCTGCTCTAGTGAGTGTTGGGTGGGCCGCTCCCTTACAAGCCAACTCAATCTGGCCCAGGGGCCGGAGCCTGCACTCATCGCCACAGCTTGAGGGCCGCCATCAAGGCCTCCGGGACACTGCTGCTGCTGCTCTAGTGACTGCTGGGGGGCCGCTCCCTTTCCTGCCAACTCCATCTGGCCTAGGGGCGGAGCCTGCAATCACCGCCACAGCTTAAGAGGCCTGAGGGAGACTTCCAGGACACTGCTGCTGCTGCTCTAGTGAGTGCTGGGTGGGCCGCTCCCTTTCCTGCCAACTCCATCTGGCCTAGGGGGCGGAGCCTGCACTCACCGCCACAGCTTAAGAGGCCTGAGGGATGCTTCCGGGACACTGCTGCTGCCCTAGTGAGTGCTAGGTGGGCCACTCCCTTTCCTGCCAACTCCATCTGGCCTAGGGGGCGGAGCCTGCACTCACTGCCACAGCTTAAGATGCCTGAGGGAGGCTTCCGGGACACTGCTGCTGCTGCTGCTCTAATGAGTGCTGTGTGGGCCGCTCCCTTTCCTGCCAACTCCATCTGGCCTAGGAGGCGGAGCTTACACTCACTGCCACGACTTGAGAATCCTGAGGGAGGCTTCCGGGACACTGTTGCTGCTGCCCCTGCTGCTGTTCTAGCGAGTGCTGGGTGGGCCGCTCTTTCCTGCCAACTCCATCTGGCCTAGGGGCGGAGCCTGCAATCACCGCAACAGCTTAAGAGGCCTGAGGGAGGCTTCCGGGACACTGCTGCTGCTGCTGCTCTAGTGAGTGTTGGGTGGGCCGCTCCCTTTCCTGCCAACTCCATCTGGCCTAGGGGGCGGAGCCTGCACTCACCGCCTCAGCTTAAGAGGCCTGAGGGAGGCTTCCAGGACATTGCTGCTGCTACTGCTCTAGTGAGTGCTGGGTGGGCCGCTCCCTTTCCTGCCAACTCCATCTGGCCTAGGGGGCGGAGCCTGCACTCACCACCACAGCTTAAGAGGCCTGAGGGAGGCTTCCGGGACACTGCTGCTGCTGCTGCGCTACTGAGTGCTGGGTGGGCCGCTCCCTTTCCTGCCAAGTCCATCTTGCCTAGGGGGCGGAGCCTGCACTCACCGCCACAGCTTGAGGGCCTCCATCAAGGCCTCCGGGACACTGCTACTGCTGCTGCTCTAGTGAGTGCTGGGTGGGCTGCTCCCTTTCCTGCCAACTCCATAGTGCCTAGGGGGCGGAGCCTGCACTCACCGCCACAGCTTAAGAGGCCTGAGGGAGGCTTCCAGGACACTGCTGCTGCTGCTCTAGTGAGTGCTGGGTGGGCCGCTCCTTTTCCTGCCAACTCCATTTGGCCTAGGGGGCGGAGCCTGCACTCACCTCCTCAGCTTAAGAGGCCTGAGGGAGGCTTCCGGGACACTGTTGCTGCTGCCCCTGCTGCTGTTCTAGCGAGTGCTGGGTGGGCCGCTCTTACCTGCCAACACCATCTGGCCTAGGGGCGGAGCCTGCAATCACCGCCACAGCTTAAGAGGCCTGAGGGAGGCTTCCGGGACACTGCTGCTGCTGCTGCTCTAGTGAGTGTTGGGTGGGCCGCTCCCTTTCCTGCCAACTCCACCTGGCCTAGGTGGCGGAGCCTGCACTTACCGCCACAGCTTAAGAGGCCTTAGGGAGGCTTCCAGGACATTGCTGCTGCTACTGCTCTAGTGAGTGCTGGGTGGGCCGCTCCCTTTCCTGCCAAGTCCATCTTGCCTAGGGGGCGGAGCCTGCACTCACCACCCCAGCTTAAGAGGCCTGAGGGAGGCTTCCGGGACACTGCTGCTGTGGCTGCTCTACTGAGTGCTGGGTGGGCCGCTTCCTTTCCTGCCAACTGCATCTGGCCTAGGGGGCCGAGCTTGCACTCACCGCCACAGCGTAAGAGGCCTGAGGGAGGCTTCCGGGACACTGCTGCTGTGGCTGCTCTACTGAGTGCTGGGTGGGCCTCTCCCTTTCCTGCCAACTGCATCTGGCCTAGGGGGCAGAGCCTGAACTCACCGCCACAACTTAAGAGGCCTTAGGGAGGCTTCCGGGACACTGCTGCTGCTTCTGCTCTAGTGAGTGCTAGGTGGGCCACTCCCTTTCCTGCCAACTCCATCTGGCCTAGGGGGCGGAGCCTGCACTCACCGCCACAGCTTAAGATGCCTGAGGGAGGCTTCTGGGACACTGCTGCTGCTGCTGCTCTAATGAGTGCTGTGTGGGCCGCTCCCTTTCCTGCCAACTCCATCTGGCCTAGGAGGCGGAGCTTACACTCACCGCCACGACTTGAGAATCCTGAGGGAGGCTTCCGGGACACTGTTGCTGCTGCCCCTGCTGCTGTTCTAGCGAGTGCTGGGTGGGCCGCTCTTACCTGCCAACACCATCTGGCCTAGGGGCGGAGCCTGCAATCACCGCCACAGCTTAAGAGGCCTGAGGGAGGCTTCCGGGACACTGCTGCTGCTGCTGCTCTAGTGAGTGTTGGGTGGGCCGCTCCCTTTCCTGCCAACTCCACCTGGCCTAGGTGGCGGAGCCTGCACTTACCGCCACAGCTTAAGAGGCCTTAGGGAGGCTTCCAGGACATTGCTGCTGCTACTGCTCTAGTGAGTGCTGGGTGGGCCGCTCCCTTTCCTGCCAAGTCCATCTTGCCTAGGGGGCGGAGCCTGCACTCACCACCCCAGCTTAAGAGGCCTGAGGGAGGCTTCCGGGACACTGCTGCTGTGGCTGCTCTACTGAGTGCTGGGTGGGCCGCTTCCTTTCCTGCCAACTGCATCTGGCCTAGGGGGTGGAGCTTGCACTCACCGCCACAGCGTAAGAGGCCTGAGGGAGGCTTCCGGGACACTGCTGCTGTGGCTGCTCTACTGAGTGCTGGGTGGGCCTCTCCCTTTCCTGCCAACTGCATCTGGCCTAGGGGGCAGAGCCTGAACTCACCGCCACAACTTAAGAGGCCTTAGGGAGGCTTCCGGGACACTGCTGCTGCTTCTGCTCTAGTGAGTGCTAGGTGGGCCGCTCCCTTTCCTGCCAACTCCATCAGGCATAGGGGGCAGAGCCTGCACTCACTGCCATAGCTTAAGAGGCCTGAGGGAGGCTTGCGGAACACTGCTGCTTCTGCTGCTCTAGTGAGTGCTGGGTGGGCCACTCCCTTTCCTACCAACTCCATCTGGCCTAGTGTGCGGAGCCTTCACTCACCGCCACAGCTTAAAAGGCCTGAGGGATGCTTCCGGGACACTGCTGCTGCTGCTGCTCTAGTGAGTGTTGGGTGGGCCGCTCCCTTTCCTGCCAACTCCACCTGGCCTAGGTGGCGGAGCCTGCACTTACCGCCACAGCTTAAGAGGCCTTAGGGAGGCTTCCAGGACATTGCTGCTGCTACTGCTCTAGTGAGTGCTGGGTGGGCCGCTCCCTTTCCTGCCAAGTCCATCTTGCCTAGGGGGCGGAGCCTGCACTCACCACCCCAGCTTAAGAGGCCTGAGGGAGGCTTCCGGGACACTGCTGCTGTGGCTGCTCTACTGAGTGCTGGGTGGGCCGCTTCCTTTCCTGCCAACTGCATCTGGCCTAGGGGGCGGAGCTTGCACTCACCGCCACAGCGTAAGAGGCCTGAGGGAGGCTTCCGGGACACTGCTGCTGTGGCTGCTCTACTGAGTGCTGGGTGGGCCTCTCCCTTTCCTGCCAACTGCATCTGGCCTAGGGGGCAGAGCCTGAACTCACCGCCACAACTTAAGAGGCCTTAGGGAGGCTTCCGGGACACTGCTGCTGCTTCTGCTCTAGTGAGTGCTAGGTGGGCCGCTCCCTTTCCTGCCAACTCCATCAGGCATAGGGGGCAGAGCCTGCACTCACTGCCATAGCTTAAGAGGCCTGAGGGAGGCTTGCGGAACACTGCTGCTTCTGCTGCTCTAGTGAGTGCTGGGTGGGCCACTCCCTTTCCTACCAACTCCATCTGGCCTAGTGTGCGGAGCCTTCACTCACCGCCACAGCTTAAAAGGCCTGAGGGATGCTTCCGGGACACTGCTGCTGCTGCTGCTCTATTGAGTGCTAGGTGGGCCGCTCCCTTTCCTGTCAACTCCATCAGGCCTAGGGGGCGGAGCCTGCACTTACCGCCACAGCTTAAGAGGCCTGAGGGACGCTTCCGGGACACTGCTGCTGCTGCTGCTGTTCTAGTGAGTGCTGGGTGGGCGGCTCCCTTTCCTGACAACTACATCTGCCCTAGGGGGCAGAACCTGCACTTACCGCCACAGCTTAAGAGGCTTGAGGGAGGCCTCTGGTACACTGCTGCTGCTCTAGTGAGTACTGGGTGGGCCACTCCCTTTCCTGCCAACTCCATCGGGCCTTGGGGGCGGAGCCTGCAATCACCGCCACAGCTTAAGAGGCCTGAGGGAGGCTTCTGGGACCCTGCTGCTGCTGCTCTAGTGACTGCTGGGGGGCCGCTCCCTTTCCTGCCAACTCCATCTTGCCTAGGTTAGGAGCATGCACTCACTGCCACAGCTTAAGAGGCCTGAGGGAGGCTTCTGGGACACTGCTGCTGCAGTGGGCGATCCAAGTTACCTGATATTGCTGTAGTCCATACTTCGCATCCATATAATAATTTTGGGACAAGTTTGGCATTAAATATTTGAATTGCTGCTGGAAGGTGTTTGCCGCCCTTCTGGTGGTAAAATCGGACAATGGCGTTAGAGGTTGTGGTTGCAGCAAGAAAAGCAGATTGTAGATGGGTGGTGCAGGAGAGATTATAAGTGAATATTACGCCTAGATATTTAAAGGCTTTTACCTTTTCTAAGTAGCCACCTGTGATCTTAAGCGGCTCCAATTTGAGTTTGCGGGAACGAGTGAAGTGGAGGACTTTCAATTTTTTATAATTAATATTAAGAGCTTCCGCCTTACAATAGGCGATAAATGCGTTAACTGCGTTTGCTAGATCCGCAGCTGTTCTGGATAAGATGACAGCATCATCAGCATAGAAAAGGGAAACAGGTGGCCTGCTAAGTGAGGAGGGTACTTCGATGCTAGCTTCAAAGTGGAAATTGCATCGTGAAGATAGAGATTAAACAATAAAGGAGCCAAGAGACAACCTTGTCGGACGCCCTTGGCCGTTGGAAATGGAGTAGTGAGGGAGCCGTTTGGACCACTTCGGACGCGAGCTGTGGTGTTTGAATAAAGGGAAATAATTAGGGAGAGGAGGTGCGAATCAATTCCCAGATGGGCAAGTTTGGACCATAATCTCTGCCTAGGAATGGAATCAAAGGCGGACTCCAGGTCCATGAAAGCGGCAAATAGGTGGCCTTGCCTTGGAGCAGTGTATTTACTGGCAAGGTGATAGAGAGTTAGACAGTGGTCCATGGTTGACGCTGACTTTCGGAAACCAATCTGTTCCAGCGGTAAAATGTTCCTCTCCTGGACCCATGAGAGAAGTTCCTCCAATAAAAAAGCGGCAAATATTTTCCCTGGGATGGATAATAAACTGATGGGGCGATAGTTCCTAGGGATGTTTGGCTGGCCGCCTTTGTTTTTTTTTTTAATAATCATATTTATTAAAGTTTCCAATAATAACAGAATAGAAAAAATAGAAAAGATAAAGAAAAGAAAGAAAAAGAAAGACCAATTTTAAACCCTTATTTTCATAACCTTCTTTCTGGGACTCCCTCCTTCCCCTCCCGACTGTATTCCCCTTTCCCTACGTTGGTTCCACAAGTTCTCATTCCCAATTTAAACCTAATATGTTGTACCTATTAGCCAATTTAAATTACAATCTTAGCATCACTCCTTATCTTTAAGAAAATAGAACAAAAGTTTTTTCCCCAAGATCTGCCCCGTTTCCTTCCACGAATTCCCCCTTTTTTTTCCAAAACATGTTAAATCAAAATACCAAAGTTATATAGAAAGATAAAAGATAGAAGATAGAAGAAGATTCCAAAAGTTGGTTACATAGCCTTTGGATTCTAGAATTCCCCCTCCCTTCCCCGGTTTGGATTCCCCATGTCCATCAGTCTGTATGTTGTCGGCCTGGAGGTCTCAAGTCCACAGCCAAATTTTCCTCAATCCATCTTGCCGGTTTTCTTGGAATTTGCTTGTTTTGATGATGTTTAATTTCAAAAATCCAGTCTAATAGAGGCCTTTAATTTCCCTTGGTCATTGTTACTCCTCCCAATGTTCTTTCCGTGGCGTAGTTGGTCCTTTGTTCTTTTGTTTCTTACTTTCTCAGGTTTCTGTCTTGTTCAGCTGCAAAACCATTCTTATTCTGAAATCTAGTATCTCTACAGAGGTTTGTTATTCAGGAACAAAAACTTACGTTCAGTTCCTACCTTGCTTCAATAGAAAGATTCTATTGTGTTGTCACCTCTGTAGACAAAACAATATTTCAGTTTTGCTACTTTCCCAGGAGCTAAGACCAGTACACATTCCAGAGTAGTTTTCCACATACGCCACTTGTAATGTCCCAAAGCCCCTCTAGGGGGGTTGCAATAACTTTGTGTCCTCTAATCCAAAAGTCAAGTTGTTGTTTCTTTTCCCCCCCGACATTTTGTATCCATATTTATGTCCAATTGTATCAAAATTAACCAGCAAAATACTTGTAACAAAGTCCTCTTTGTATTCTCAAGATTTGACAGCTACTTTGACAGCTGTCAAACTCTCCATCTCTCTCCGCCAGGTTCTCCGAATCGCCCCGGTTCCCAGGGGGGGGGGGGTTGCCTTTACGCTCTCACCCTCGACTTTTCTCCTCCAGCACAATTCTTGTAGTATCCCATCGTGGAATTGATATTTTTTGACAGCAATAAACTTCTGAATCGATCTTGGTTTCTCAGTCCTTGTTTTAGCATGTTTACAATCAGGGAGGGGACTGACTTCCTTTTTAGATCCCCCCCGCTCGTGCCGAATCCGAAAAAAAATTCCTTTTTTTCTCCTTTTATACCCGGTTACCCAATTACTCACGGGTTGCTGTTAAACGTCCAAATTTCCAATGGAAGAAGCCAGCGCTCTCCGACGAATGGCATGCGGCTGCGCTCGGCAGGGGAAGCGATAGACTCACAGTACCACGCCGCTCCCCGGCACCCGATCCGTAGCCTTTAAAAAGGCTCCTTCACGAGTCGGGAGGGCGCTGACGGTACCAGCCGAGTCCCCATGTCCACGGGCTCCGTGCCCGTGGTTTTTGAGGGTCCCCGCGTCGCCGGCGCGGTAGGACCCAGCCCCTGCCGAGCAGACTCCCTCTGGAGCTCGGAGGGAGTCCGCCATTCGGCGATGGCGCCAACCCGGAAGTCCGTTGGCTGGCCGCCTTTGAAGATCGGAACTATTATAGCTTCTCTCCAGGAGTCGGGGATGTCTAGGGCGGAGGAGATAGCGGTGAATACAGGAGTCAGGTGTTCGCTCCACCAAAGAGGATCAGTCAGGAAAAGGTCTAACGGGACCATGTCTGGGCCGGGGGCCTTATTCCTTCGCATTGACATTATGATGTTGAAAATGCGAGTTGAGGTAAAGTTTATTGAGGAAGTGGGACTAAGAGAGCAGGAACAGAGGTCCGACGGGGGCTGAGGGAGATCTGTAAGAAGATTTGGAGAAGCGAAACTGGTTGAATAATAGGCAATCCATTCATCAGCGGAAATCTGGGTAGCTGGATTGAATGGTGCCGAAGGTCTAACTAAGCGCCAGAAGGAGCGGGAGTCATGCCACCCTCAGGCCTCTTACGCTGTGGCGGTGAGTGCAGGCTCTGCCCCTTAGGCCATATGGAGTTGGCAGGAAAGAGAGCGGCCCACCCAGCACTCACTAGAGCAGCAGCATCAGTGTCCCGGAAGCCTCCCTCAGGCCTCTTAAGCTGAGGCAGTGAGTGCAGGCTCCGCCCCCTAGGCCAGATGGAGTTCGCAGGAAAGGGAGCGGCCCACCCAGCACTCACTAGAGCAGCAGCAGCAGCAGCTTCCCGGAGGCCTTGATGGAGGCCCTCAAGCTCTGGCAGTGAGTGCAGGCTCCGACCCTGGGCCAGATTGAGTTGGCAGGATAGGGAGCGGCCCACCAAGCACTCATTAGAGCAGCAGCAGTGTCCCGGAAGCCTCCCTCAGGCCTCTTAAGCTGTGGTGGTGAGTGCAGGATCCGCCCCCTAGGCCAGATGGAGCTGGCAGGAAAGGGAGCGGCCCACCCAGCACTCAATGGAGCAGCAACAGTGTCCCGGAAGCCTCCCTCAGGCCTCTTAAGCTGTGGTGGTGAGTGCAGGTTCCGCCCCCGAGGCCAGATGGAATTGGCAGGAAAGGGATCGGCCCACCTAGCACTCACTAGAGTAGCAGCAGCAGTATCCCAGAAGCCTCTCTCAGGCCTCTTAAGCTGTGGCGGTGAGTGCAGGCTCCGCCCCCTAGGCCAGATGGAGTTGGCAGGAAAGGGAGCGGCCCACCCAGCACTCAATGGAGCAGCAACAGTGTCCCGGAAGCCTCCCTCAGGCCTCTTAAGCTGTGGTGGTGAGTGCAGGCTCCGCCCCCTAGGCCAGATGGAGTTGGCAGGAAAGGGAGCGGCCCACCCAGCACTCACTAGAGTAGCAGCAGCAGTGTCCCGGAAACCTCCCTCAGGCCTCTTAAGCTGTGCCGGTGAGTGCATGCTCCGCCCCCTAGGCCAAATGGAGTTCGCAGGAAATGGAGCGGCCCACGCAGCACTCACTAGAGCAGGAGCAGCAGTGTCCCGGAAGCCTCCCTCAGGCCTCTTAAGCTGTGGTGGTGAGTGCAGGCTCCGCCCCCAAGGCCTGATGGAGTTGTCAGGAAAGGGAGCGGCCCACCCAGCACTCACTAGAGCAGCAGCAGCAGTGTCCCGGAAGACTCCCTCAGGCCTCTTAAGCTGTGGCGGTGAGTGCAGGCTCCGCCACCTAGGCCAGGTGGAGTTGGCAGGAAAGGGAGTGGCCCACCCAACACTCACTAGAGCAGCAGCAGCAGCAGTGTCCCGGAGGCCTCCCTCAGGCTTCTTAATCTGTAGCGGTGAGTGCAGGCTCCGCCCCCTAGGCCCCATGGAGTTGGCAGGAAAGGGAGTGGCCCACCCAGCACTCACTAGAGCAGCAACAGTGTCCCAGAGGGTGGGACCACCACCACAGATTGAGGGCCTCCATCAAGGCCTCCGGGACACTGCTGCTGCTGCTGCTCCAGTGAGTGCTGGGTGGGCCGCTCCCTTTCCTGCCAACTCCATCAGGCCTAGGGGGCAGAGCCTGCACTCACCGCCACAGCTTAAAAGGCCTGAGGGAGGCTTCCGGGACACTGCTGCTGCTGCTGCTCTAGTGAGTGCTGGGTGGGCTGCTCCCTTTCCTGCCAACTCCATCTGGCATAGGGGGCAGAGCCTGCACTCACCGCCACAGCTTAAGAGGCCTGAGGGAGGCTTCCGGGACACTGCTGCTCCTGCTGCTCCAGCGAGTGCTGGGTGGGCCGCTCCCTTTCCTGCCAACTCCGTCTGGCCTAGGGGGCTTAGCCTGCACTCACCGCCGCAGCTTAAGAGGCCTGAGGGATGCTTCTGAGATACTGCTGCTGCTGCTGCTCTAGTGAGTGCTGGGTGGGCCGCTCCCTTTACTGCCAACTCCATCTGGCCTAGGGGGCGGAGCCTGCACTCACCGCCACAGCTTAAGAGGTCTGAGCGAGGCATCCGGTACACTGCTACTGCTGCTCTAGTGAGTGCTGGGTGGGCCGCTCCCTTTCCTGCCAACTCCATGTTGCCAAGGGGGCGGAGCCTGCACTCACCGCCACAGCTTAAGAGGCCTGAGGGAGGCTTCCGGGACACTGCTACTGGTGCTCTAGTGAGTGCTGGGTGGGCCGCTTCCTTTCCTGCGAACTCCATCTGGCCTAGGGGGCGGAGCCTGCACTCACTGCCTCAGCTTAAGAGGCCTGAGGGAGGCTTCCGGGACACTAATGTTGCTGCTCTAGTGAGTGCTGGGTGGGCCGCCCCCTTTCCTGCCAACTCCATCAGGCCTAGGGGGCGGAGCCTGCACTCACCGCCACAGCTTAAGAGGCCTGAGGGAGGCTTTCAGGACACTGCTGCTGCTCTAATGAGTGCTGGGTGGGCCGCTCTCTATCCTGCCAACTCAGTCTGGCCCAGGGGCGGAGCCTGCACTCACCGCCAGAGCTTGAGGGCCTCCATCAAGGCCTCCGGGAAGCTGCTGCTGCTCTAGTGAGTGCTGGGTGGGCCGCTCTCTTTCCTGCCAACTCCATATGGCCTAAGGGGCGGAGCCTGCACTCACCGCCACAACTTAAGAGGCCTGAGGGAGGCTTCCGGGACACTGCTGCTGCTGCTGCGCTACTGAGTGCTGGGTGGGCCGCTCCCTTTCCTGCCCACTCCATCTGGACAAGGGGGCGGAGCCTGCACTCACCGCCACAGCTTAAGAGGCCTGAGGGAGGCTTCCGGAACACTGCTGCTGCTCTAGTGAGTGCTGGGTGGGCCGCTCCTTTTCCTGCGAACTCCATCTGGCCCAGGGGCCGGAGCCTGCACTCACCGCCACACCTTTAGGGCCTCAATCAAGGCCTCCGGGACACTGCTACTGCTGCTCCTCTAGTGAGTGCTGGGTGAGCCGCTCCCTTTCCTGCCAACTCCATCAGGCCTAGGGGGCAGAGCCTGCACTCACCGCCACAGCTTAAGAGGTCTGAGGGAGGCATCCGGGACACTGCTGCTGCTCTAGTGAGTGCTGGGTGGGCCGCTCCCTTTCCGGCCAACTCCATGTTGCCAAGGGTGCGGACCCTGCACTCACCGCCACAGCTTAAGAGGCCTGAGGGAGGCTTCCGGGACACTGCTGCTGCTGCTGCTCTAGTGAGTGCTGGGTGGGCCGCTCTCTTTCCTGCGAATTCCATCTGGCCTAGGGGGCGGAGCCTGCACTCACTGCCTCAGCTTAAGAGGCCTGAGGGAGGCTTCCGGGACACTGATGCTGCTGCTCTAGTGAGTGCTGGGTGGGCCGCTCCCTTTCCTGCCAACTCCATCAGGCCTCGGGGGCGGAGCCTGCACTCACCGCC